>NC_056745.1:1413223245-1413295508 GCF_019279795.1 Protopterus annectens
ATACAAAAGGCGGGGTTGCATCCATATTCATCAAGGATACCCACGCCTCCAGGTTAGTGGCACAGCATGATGCTTCAAAGATCATCCACTTGCAACTAACAACAGGCAAAACTGCAATTCAAGTTGTAGCTTGCTACAGATCACCCACCATGTCCAAGGACCCCCCTATTCTGCGTTTCTGTAAACAATGGGAAACATAAAGGTCCTACCAAACACCCTAATACTGGGTGATTTCAATTACCCAAACATTAACTGGGAGAACTACTCAAGTACTAACTCCCTTGCCCAACATTTCCTAGAATTTATAAACTAAAATGCCCTGGTTCAACTGGTCAACACTCCCACCAGAGGTGACAACATATTGGACCTGGTCATCACCAACATGGGCGGCTGGTGTTCCACACTGGAGGTCAACCCCTCACTGGTTAGATCTGACCATAAACAAATCACTTTGGATATCTACATTCCGCCCCCATCCCCGGACAAGAAAACCACCATGAAAAACGTTTCAAACGCAAACTTCACATTACTTAAGACCGAGGTGGAAAGTTTCAAAGCCCCCATGCTGAAGGATAACACTGTCCAAGCTGCAAAATCCTTTACTAATGCATTCTATGGGCACCTACAAGAATGTATGGATCATGCCATCCCAAGCAAAACCAAGACTCACTCCTCCAAGAAAAGGAAACCAGTCTGGTGGACTCCTGCCATAAACAAGCTATGCAATATAAGGAGGAAACTAGTACAGAAAAGAGTAAAATACCAAGAAGGGAAGACATCCCTGATCAGTATCAGCAAGAAATTATGATCCCTCATAAACTCATCCAAGGCTAGCTTTGAAAGAAAAATTGCCAAGGACTCCAAAGATAACCACAAGGTATTTTTTAGCTATGTTATGAATCTAAGTAGCAATGCTCAGATCTGCTAAGAGTTAGTGCAGAATGGCACAAAATACACTGATCCGACTGATATCACCAGCATCCTGGCAGACAGGTTCAGTGCAAGCTTCACCCCTCTCTCTCCCCAAAAAGGGCCCATAACCATACCAGAAGAATGTAGAGTCCCTGAAATCAGAGACACTCAGGTTAAAATAGCCCTCTCCAAAGTCCAAAAACACAGCATCAATGGGACCAGATGGTGACCCAGGCTGCACCCTCACGAGCTCAAAGATGAACTAACCCCTCACCTAAACACACTGTTCAAACTCAGCCTCTCCACAGGCTACGTACCCATAGACTGGTGCACAGCAACAGTTATTCTGCTCCACAAAGGTGGAGCCACAACAGTCCCCAGGAACTATCACTCTATAAGCCTGACTAGCTTGGTCTGCATGGCTATGGAGCGCATCATCATGGAAATCATTAACAGAGACATAGGGAACCTCCAAACATTGGACCTTTCCCAGTTTGGCTTTGTTAAGGGCAGATCATGCCTCATAAACCTGGTGGACTTCTTTGAGATAGTTACCAAGGGTACAGATGAGGGAAAGGTGGTACACACAGCCTACCTAGACCTTGCTAAGGCCTTCAACACCATTCCCCATTCTGGTATTGTAGACAAGCTCACCAGCCTGAACATAAACCCCTATGTCACAAGATGTGTTGCCAACTGGCTCACGTCAGAACCCTCATGGTAAGAGTTGTGGGAGCTAGGTCTGACTCTAAACCGGTTACAAGTGGCATTCCCCAGGGCTCAGTCCTAGGACCCCTTCTGTTCAGCATATACTTCTCAGAGGTACAGACAAGCACAGGAGGACTATGGCTGATCAAGTTCACAGATGACTGCAAACTAGGGGCTATAATTGACTCTCTGGCTGACACAGACATCCTCCAAAAGGGTCTCACTAAGATGGATACCTGGTGTCAAAATCATGGCCTCAAGCTAAATGCCAAAAAGTGCATAGTTATTCCCTTTTGAAAAAAACAAAGTACCCACAAACTACCACATAGGTGGTAATACCCTAAATACGGAAGATGTAATAAGGGATCTGGGGACCCAAGTAGATAGTAATCTCACCTTTGATAATCACATTGCCAAAGTGGTTAGAAAATCCTTCTACATGGCCCACCTAATCACAAAAGGGTTCACATCCAGATCAAAAGAGGCCATTGTGCCTCTCTACTCATCACTCATCAGGCCCATCATAGAGTACAATGCCCCATTTGGGATGTACCTTACAAGACACCTGCAACTGCTGGAAAGACCACAAAAGTACCTCACCAAGAGGATCACTGGCCTCAAACAGATGCCCTATGCAGCTCGACTGAAGAAACTCCAGCTGTACTCAATCGCATACTGCCTATTCAGAGGTGATCTCTGCCTGACATACAAGGCCATGTCCAACCCAGAATTGATGGGCATGCTCCACCTAAAGAAAACTTATCCCTTTCAGCCACACGCTCTATGGATCTAAACCTCACCATAACAATAAATAGAATGTGCTGGAGGGATAGATTCCTGTCCCTGAGACTTCCCATGCTTTGGAACAAGACCCCAGTCTACATTAGGCAGAGCTCCTCACTAACACTCTTCAAAAGGAAACATTGACGATTGGATGGGAAACAGAAAGTTTACCTCGGGGATCACTTCAGTGGCTCTGCTGGACAGAGGCACATGGAACTAATCTAAGGGGCGGAGAAAGCCAACACATTCTGGCTAGGCTTATAAATGCCTTCGGGCAGATAGCCTAGTACCTACCTATAAACTTATGAACCTATGATTTGCAAAGAATCTTTCTCCTTGCCAAAATGTCTAGTAGTGTATGTTAGTAGTTTATAGGCCATTTTGGTCTAATTTCTATCTCTTTCATTTCCCTGCTGTAAAAACTGCCTTTCCATAATTTTGCACATCCAGGCAGCGCCAGTTAGCTAGGGCTACATTTATCTTGGCTCCACCAAGACTTCTCTTCAGTTTTTTCCTTGAAAGTAGTCAAACTCTCAACACAAGCACTTAAAAAGCATCCTACAGTCCAGCACTTGTTCAGACCTAATAGCAAGCACTAATATACCCCGACACTTGATTGGCCAGCAGGGCAAGGCTCATTATTCACCCCTCACCAACCAAGTGACTAAGCGCTCACCCTACTATTCTGGCATGACCAAAGGGCAATTTCAGGTATACTCTCCAGTCCAGCTGGTGAACCTGGGTATCCTGAGGCAATGTTACAACTGCCTCATGTACACAGACAACCCTCTCCTCCTACCACAAAACATTAACATATGTGAGAGATACAGTTATATAGCTAAATTGGAGGCCAAGCTCTCTCTGCCCAAGACTGGAACAGGCAGTCATGAGAAGCACCTCCACCACACCTCCAGCCTCACATAGACATACTAAACCAGCAGTGGCAAAAAATACACATAAATACATGAAATACTTTGAGGCTCTAAATAAAAACCTTGAAAAAGCATCACAGACCTCCAAAGCAGACACCCAAAAAACCTGCATCTCCAGTCACAAACCAGACAACACATAAAACACAAAATCAGTGTGCTGCACAATCACAGCCCTTAAGGCGAAATAACATACTTAACACACTAGTAATAGGTGAGTCCATTGTCAGGAATACTGACGTCCCACTCACTAGGCTGGACAAGGAGAAGGTTACTGTTAGCTGCCTGTCGGGAGCCAGAATCCGCCACATAACAAAAGCACTCAGGTTACTCCAGAACAAGTACAAATATGACTCTGTCATTGTTTATGTTGGTGTGAATGACCTGAGACGTACCTCCCTGGACTACATGAAAAGAGACATGGAAGAGCTCTCTGATCATGTAGCCCAGGAGGGTATGACCCTGACCCTGAGTAGCATTCTGCCCTCACCAAGAATGATACTGCAGTATAAAGAAAATATGATTAATTTCAACAATTGTCTAAACTTCTGGTGTCATTCAAATGGGATCCAGTGTCTGTCAGCCTGGGACGACATGCTCGACAAGCCTTGTTGCTTCACAAGAGATGGCTTGCACCTGAATCCCTAGGCTTTCGAATACTGGCCAAGGCTGTTGCTGCCCCCATAGTGCCTTTTTTAGGCAAGGCTCAAAAGTCAAACCCACCTCTGTAAACAGCACAAATAAAAAAATGAAGGTTATGCTGCTCAATGCCAGGAGATTAAATCTCAAAATGCACGCGCTCAAAGCACTTCTCAGTATGGAGTATGTCGACATCTGTGCAGTAACTGAAACCTGGTTCAAGGCTCCACAGAGAACTACCGGGCTATAACTCATACCACACATTTCGGCCACAGAACATGGACCGAAACACAAACGGAGGGGGTGTATCCATATTCATCAAGGATACCTACACCTCCAGGTTAGTGGCACAGCATGATACTGCCGAGTTCATCCATGTGCAACTAACATCAGGCAAATCTGCAATGCAAATTGTGGTCTGCTACAGATCACCCTCCATGACCAAGAACCACCACTTTGCCTTTCTGGAGACACTGGAAAACATGAAGGTCCTACCGAACACCCTGATATTGGGCAATTTCAATTACCCTACCATTAACTCAGAAAACTACTCAAGTACAAACTCCCAGGTCCAGCGCTTCCTAGAATTTATCAACTCAAATGCCCTGGATCAGCTGGTAAACTCCCCTAGCAGAGGTGAAAATATATTGGACATGGTCATCACCAACATGGGCGACAGGTGTTCCACACCAGAGGTCAACCCGTCACTGGTTAGATCAGACCATAAACTAATCATTCAGGATGTCCACACCACACCACCACCTTCAGCCAAGGAAACCACAGTGAAAAACTTTTCTATAGCAAACTTCACCTTACTTAAGACAGAGGTGGTAAGTTTCACAGAACCCATGCTAAAAGCTAACAGTGTCCATAGGTTCATAGGTTCATAGTTAGGTACTAGGCTATCTGCCAGAGGGCATTTTTAATCCTAGCCAGAGTGTGTCAGCTTTCGCCACCTCATTGATTAATTAAGTGAGCCTCTGTCAAGCAGAGCCAATGAAGTGATCCCAAGTGTGTAATTTCTGTTACCCATCCACTTGTCAAGGCTTCTCTTCAAGGGTGTTAGTGAGAGGCTCTGCCTAATGTAGTTAGGAATTTTGTTCCAAAGCATGGGGAGTCTCTGTGACAGGAATCTATCCCTCCAGCATGTTATATTTATTGTTGTGGTGAGGTTTAGCTCACTAGAGCACGTGGCTCACAGTGACTTGGATTTCTTTAGGTGGAGCATGTCCATTAATTCTGAGTTGGACATGGCTTTGTAAGTCAGGCAGAGATCACCTCTGAGAAAGAAATATGCCACTGAGTACGGCCAAGATGCCGGAACCTTTACAAATGCACTTTATGAGCACTTACAAGGATGCATGGATCGTGCCATCCCTAGCAAAACCAAGACTCACTCCCCTAAGAGAAGGAAACCAGTCTGGTGGACCCCTGCCATAAACAGACCATACAATAAAAGGAGGAAACTAGTTCAGAAAAAAAGCAAATCCCAAGAAGGAAAGACATCCCTGATCAGTATCAGTAAGAAACTAAGGTCTCTCATAAAATTCTCCAAGGCTAACTTACAAAGAAAAATAGCCAAGGATTCAAAAGGTAACCACAAAGCCTTCTTTAGCTATGTCAGGAATCTAAGTGGCAACTCTCAGATATACTCTGAGCTAGTGCAAAATAGCACAAAATATACTGAACCCACTGGTATTGCCAACAACCTGGCAGATAGATTCAGTGCAAACTTCACCCCCCTCTCACCCCCAAAAAGGCCCACAACAACACCGGAAAAGTATAGTATCCTGGAAATCACAGATGCACAGATGAAAACAGCCCTTTCAAAAGCCAAAAGCACAGCATCAATGGGGCCAGATGGTGCCCAGGCTGTGTCTTGCACAAACTACAGAATGAACTTACCCCCCACCTAAACACACTGTTCAACCTCAGCCTCTCCACAGGCTATGTGCCCATAGAATGGCGCACAGCAACAGTTATTCCACTCCACAAAGGAGGGGCCACAACTGACCCAGGTAACTATTGCCCCATAAGCCTGACTAGCCTGGTCTGCAAGGCTATGGAGTGCATCATCATGGAACTCATTAACAAAGACATTGGGAACCTCCAAACACTTGACCCGACCCAGTTCGGCTTTGATAAGGGCAGATCATGAATACTAAACCTGGTTGACTTCTTCGAGACAGCCACCAATGCCATAGATGAGGGGAAGGTTGTTCACACAGCCTACCTTGACCTTGCCAAGACATTTGACACCATTCCCCACTCAGGAATTATAGCAAACCTCACCAGCCTGAACATAAACCCATATGTCACGAGATGGGTTGCCAAGTAGCTTACAGACAGAACTCACACAGTAAGAATAGCAGGCTCCAGGTCCGACTCTAAATCAGTCACAAGTGGTGTCCCGGCTCGGTCCTGGGACCCCTACTGTTCAGCATATACTTCTCAGCAGTACAGGCAAACACAGGAGGACTATGGCTAACCAAGTTCGCCGATGACTGCAAACTGGGAGCCATAATTGACTCTCCAGCTGACACGGACATTCTCCAAAAGGGCCTTACTGAGATGGACACCTGGTGTCAAAGTCATGGTCTCAAGAAAAATGCCAAAAAATGCATAGTCATCCCATTTGGGAAAAACAAAACACCCATGAATTACCACATAGGTGGCAGCCCCCTTAATACAGAAGAGGTAATAAGAGATCTGGGGACCCAGGTAGATAGTAATCTCTCCTTTGATAATCATATTGCCAAAGTAGTTAGGAAATCCTTCTATGTAGCCCAATTACTAAAGGGTTCGCATCTAGAAATAAAGAGGTTATAGTGCCCCTCTACTCGTCACTCATCAGACCCATCATGGAGTACAATGCCCCATTTGGGATGTACCTCACAAGACACTTCCAACAGCTGGAAAGACCAGAAAAGTACCGCACCAAGAGGATTACTGGCCTCAAACATATGTCCTATGCAGCCCGACTGGAAAAACTCCAGCTGTACTCAGTGGCATATCGCTTACTCAGAGGTGATCTCTGCCTGACTTACAAAACCATGTCCAACTCAGAATTGATGGACATGCTCCACCTAAAGAAATCCAAGTCACTGTGAGCCATGCGCTCTAGTGAGCTAAACCTCACCACAACAATAAATAGAGCATACTGTAGGGATAGATTCCTGTCACAGAGATTCCCCATGCTTTGGAACAAAATTCCTAACTACATTAGGTAGAGCTCCTCACTAACACTCTTCAAGAGAAACCTTGACGAGTGGATGGGTAACAGAAAATACACCCCTGGGATCACTTCATTGGCTCTTCTTGACAGATGCTCAGTTAATTAATCAATGGGGCAGCGAAAGCTGACACACTCTGGCTAGGCTTATAAATGCCCTTGGGCAGATAGCCTAGTACCTACCTATGAACCTATGAATCTATGAACCTGTGAATCTATGAACCTATAAATATTTCAGTAGTTACTTTTGTATTCTTTTAATTAAGTTTGTTTACTATTTTAATGCCGTCATCACCAATTTCTTGCACAGCCTGTGTGAGTAGAGTGACAACAGTGTTGAAAAACATTTACAGAAATGAACATCTGATAATGGTTATTTTTAAAATGTGTTGCATTGTATTATTGGCTTAACATATATTATATAATATTTATTCTGTGTTTTTGATACAGAAGACATTTTGGTAAGGATAGAATATGCTAGAGAGAAGTGTGAAGTCAGACATTTCTCTGTAGAGTCTGAAAATCTAAACTAATTAGTAATGCAAGTCCTTGCACAGAATACAGACTGACCTTATAATGCAGTACCGCTTATGTCATGTGACCAAGTACCGTTTGTAGGTCCCTTGTATATATTTATGACGCTGCGATGACAAGCTAAACATGCATGACTTTGAGATGTATACTTCCTAGGTGGAGGTGCTCTACTAAATAGTAAATTAAGAAATAGACATGAATATTTTTTGCAAAGATGTCATGAGAGGATGCCTCCCCAATTCCTCTCACTATAATTGTCACATGATCAGTGCTCTTTAGGTAAGGCCTATCTGTTTCAGCATGCAGTTTTTATTAAAGTTGTTTAGGTTCAGTTTTACTCTTCCTACACAACAGGATAAATAAACGGGGCACCATTTGAAATGTTGGGACCCACTATAGCAAGTCCTGAAACATGGAGACTGAATGTTCGAAAAAACGGACCTTTACATACTAAGTCCGAGATGGCAGTTTCTCAGTATTTTCCGATTCCTTTGAGGTATGGCAATAATGAAATTAGTTTATATAAGTTCTGAGGTTATGGGTGTCTTGGGGTGTAGTGGGGAGTGACTCCCTGCCAAAAAAAAAGTTTAAAGGAGAAGATAGTTATATGAGATTTGCTGTTCTCTTATAGTTTTAGTCATTTTTTTTTTGTGTGTCAGCACTCAGCAACTTGAGTGATGACATTTCAATAGGGAGCTTAATAAAAGGAGTTCTGACCTGAAAATTGTAAAGCATAGTAGTGTTTACTGGTGTGGGACTCAAAGTACAAGTACCACTGTAGTGGTGCTGACAGATGAGACAGCAATGTACGATAAAAAAAGAAGAAAAAAATGAAACGGAAGGAAAAGACAAAAATGATGCCTATTCTGATTCTGCTGTCTACAAATGGCTGTCAGAAGCAGCAGTCCTGGAAAACAGAATGAGAAGGAGCAGCAATTAAGGTTCGTTTACAACAGCAAAGGCAATTGCAGGAAAGCTGTAGGCATTCAGGCTGAGCAAAATAAAGGTGTGGGCCATAGTGACATGGACACAGGCCTCCCCGCATACCAGTGGAAACTAAACAAACAGAAAACTCCTTGAAAGTCAGTGACTGTAGTGTAGACATTAAATGTGTCACAGAGATGGCTGACTACAGCTCCTCTTTAACCGGGTTAACTGGGGACAGATTATTATCAAATTGTCATAACTCCTGCCAGTGGTTGGAGTTGGTGCAATGATTAAGGTGTTTATCTGAGAGACACAAGGTTTGATTCTCACCTTTGGAGGGGAAATTGGCTAGGCTTAAAATGGCCCACAAGGACAGCTAGCCTGTTACTAACCTATGAAGCGGCAGCCTTGTGGGCTATGCAGGCAGTGATTTTTGAAGGTTCCATGTAGACACCACCTGCTGACTAAGAAGCACAATACAGGCTCATTATGTTGCTCTGTTGCAGTTTGCCTAGGCTGCTTCTGTCCTGAGGATGGGCAAGCTAACATCAGCCAATCACTCCCATACCACCCTCCCTGCACATCTCCTCCAGTGTCTAGGTTGCTAATCAAACATGGGCAGTCTGGGTGCAGTCAGAACTTTCTCACTGTTTGCAAAGCGGCCACCAAAAAGATAAAGTTTTTGATTCAAATCATAGTTTAGAGAAGGTAGGAAGAGTGGTGATGAACAACATGTATTTTCTTTAATAAACAGTATTTTCTTTAACTTAGGATTAAGTCTTAATTAATATTTATTATTTTACTACAGTTAAAACAAAGTTAGTTGAGATTCATAGATTGGTACTAGGCTAATTCCCCTTGTAGGCTATTTTAAGTGAAGCTTATTAGCCCATGTGAGACTCAAACCCTGCACCTTGTGTGTATAAGGTAAACACCTTTAGCCATTATGCCAGCCTCCCACTAAAAGAGAGGGAAAGAATGCAGAAGATTGCAAATGAGCAAAATGATAAGCCAAATAAACAAACGGCATATAGGTATATTTGAGAAAGCTGAAAACAAACATTAGCATCTTCATTTTCTTAATAACTGCAATTACGAATAATATATACCTATCAAAAAAAGGCTAATGAGTTTTGTTTACCATGTACCTATCAAAGAAAGGTCAGTGAGTTGTGTTTACCATGTACCTATCAAAGAAAGGTCAATGAGTTGTATTTACCATGTACCTATCAAAGAAAGGTCAATGAGTTGTGTTTACCATGTACCTATCAAAGAAAGGTCAATTAGTTGTGTTTACCATGTACCTGTCAAAGAAAGGTCAATGAGTTGTGTTTACCATGTACCTATCAAAGAAAGGTCAATGAGTTGTGTTTACCATGTACCTATCAAAGAAAGGTCAATGAGTTGTGTTTACCATGTACCTATCAAAGAAAGGTCAATGAGTTGTGTTTACCATGTACCTATCAAAGAAAGGTCAATGAGTTGTGTTTACCATGTACCTATCAAAGAAAGGTCAATGAGTTGTGTTTACCATGTACCTATCAAAGAAAGGTCAATGAGTTGTGTTTACCATGTAACTATCAAAGAAAGGTCAATGAGTTATGTTTACCATGTACCTATAAAAGAAAGGTCAATGAGTTGCGTTTACCATGTACCTATCAAAGAAAGGTCAATGAGTTGCGTTTACCATGTACCTATCAAAGAAAGGTCAATGAGTTGCTTTTACCATGTAACTATCAAAGAAAGGTCAATGAGTTGCGTTTACCATGTACCTATCAAAGAAAGGTCAATGAGTTGCATTTACCATGTACCTATCAAAGAAAGGTCAATGAGTTGTGTTTACCATGTACCTATCAAAGAAAGGTCAATGAGTTGCGTTTACCATGTACCTATCAAAGAAAGGTCAATGAGTTGTGTTTACCATGTACCTATCAAAGAAAGGTCAATGACTTTTGTTTACCGTGTACCTATCAAAGAAAGGTCAATGAGTTGTGTTTACCGTGTACCTGTCAAAGAAAGGTCAATGAGTTGTGTTTACCATGTACCTGTCAAAGAAAGGTCAATGAGTTGTGTTTACCATGTACCTGTCAAAGAAAGGTCAATGAGTTGTGTTTACCATATACCTATCAAAGAAAGGTCAATGAGTTGCGTTTGCCATGTACCTATCAAAGAAAGGTCAATGAGTTGCATTTACCATGTACCTATCAAAGAAAGGTCAATGAGTTGCGTTTACCATGTACCTATCAAAGAAAGGTCAATGAGTTGCATTTACTATGTACCTATCAAAGAAAGGTCAATGAGTTGTGTTTACCATGTACCTATCAAAGAAAGGTCAATGAGTTGTGTTTACCATGTACCTATCAAAGAAAGGTCAATGAGTTGTGTTTACCATGTACCTATCAAAGAAAGGTCAATGAGTTGTGTTTACCATGTACCTATCAAAGAAAGGTCAATGAGTTGCATTTACCATGTACCTCTCAAAGAAAGGTCAATGAGTTGCGTTTGCCATGTACTTATCAAAGAAAGGTCAATGAGTTGTGTTTACCATGTGCCTATCAAAGAAAGGTCAATGAGTTGCGTTTACCATGTACCTATCAAAGAAAGGTCAATGAGTTGCGTTTACCATGTACCTATCAAAGAAAGGTCAATGAGTTGCATTTACCATGTACCTATCAAAGAAAGGTCAATGAGTTGTGTTTACCATGTACCTATCAAAGAAAGGTCAATGAGTTGTGTTAACCATGTACCTATCAAAGAAAGGTCAATGAGTTGTGTTTACCATGTACCTATCAAAGAAAGGTCAATGAGTTGTGTTTACCATGTACCTATCAAAGAAAGGTCAATGAGTTGTGTTTACCATGTACCTATCAAAGAAAGGTCAATGAATTGTGTTTACCATGTACCTATCAAAGAAAGGTCAATGAGTTGCATTTACCATGTACCTATCAAAGAAAGGTCAATGAGTTGCGTTTACCATGGGAAATAGGCCATGTCTAAAGAGTGTGCCTTTCTGGGTGAGTCAGACTTAGAAACTTGGAAAATGTGTTTCTGCTTAGTGAAATCTGGAAACTAGGAGAGTTTTTGTATTGGTATCAGAGAACTTCAGAGAGGGAGGAAGAACTCATTAACCTGAAGATGGAAGTGCAGATTCATCTTGTTGTGACTCCTGTGCTATGGTGAAAACTCCAGATATAAAAATGACTCTTCTGTATAGATAAAGATATATGTAATAAAATACATATTAAAATACATGGTGTAATAAAATACACCATGTGTAGATAAATGTTTGTATAAGTGTTATGATGATTTACATAGGATGCATATAAGTAAAAAGTCCTTATTTTTTTGGATGCTACATGGGATATGTCTATCCCTATTGCTACATATATACACACAAATATATAGCTATAGATTGCTATATAGCGACAGGTGTGTGTGTGTGTGTGTGTGTGTGTGTGTGTGTGTGGAAAATTCAGTATTTGAATATAGGAGTAGGAGTATCTGGTTTCTGAAAGATGGTACATCTTATACTGTTCGAAGTGAGTTTGTGGCATGTGGTGATTAACCAAGTTCCTTAATTCTACTGTACAAGAAGCCAGTTCACTATGACATGTGGAAAAATACTTTTTTGCAGCTCTATTCATCAGTAAAATTGTTAAGATAGCTATATACAACATGCTATTTAACTTTTATCAAAACTTAGGTTCATAGGTTCATAGGTTCATACTAGGCTATCTGCCCGAGGGCATTTACAAGCCTAGCCCATCGTTTTGTGGCTTACGCCACCCCTTTAGTATGGGGAACTATACCCATTATTTTGCTGTGCCTCTGTCGAGCAGTGACTCTGAGGTAATCCCTGGGGTATATCTGCGATCTCCCATCCATTGGTCAAGATTTCTCTTGAACAAGGCCAGCGAGGTGCTCTGCCTCACATGTACCGGGATTTTGTTCCACAGCTTAGGGAGTCTTTGGGTGATGAATCAATCCCTCCAGCACATCCTATTAATAGCCGTGTCGAGGTTTAAGTCTCCCGCCCTTGTGGCTCTGATGGATCTAGATTTTTTGAGGTGAATTATATTCATCAAATCTGGGTTTGACATGGCCTTGTATGTTAGGCAAAGGTCACCTCTGAGCAAGCGGTAAGCGACTGAATAGAGCTGGAGTTCTTTCAGTCGGGCAGCATAGGACAGATTTTTGAGACCCTTTATCCTTTTGGTGAGGAACTTTTCTGGCCTCTCCAGCTGCTGCAAGTGTCGGGTCAGATACATCCTGAATGGGGCATTGTACTCAATCATTGGTCTGATGAGTGATGAGTAAAGGGAGACTATGACCTCCCTTGATCTAGATGAGAATCCCTTCATGATAAGGTGGGCAATGTAGAAGGTCTTCCTAACTACTTTAGCTACATGGGTGTCGAATGACAGACTACTATCAACCTGGGTCCCCAAGTCCCTGATAACTTCTTCTGCACTCAGTGGATTGCCACCTATTTGGTAGCTAGGGGTAACCTTGTTTTTCCCAAAGGGTATGACTATGCATTTTTTGGCATTTAACTTCAGGCCGTGGCTCTGGCACCAGTTATTCGTTTCTGTGAGACCCTTCTGAAGGATATCTGTGTCAGATGTGTTTTCTACTATGGCGCCCAGTTTGCAGTCATCTGCAAACTTTGTCAGCCATAACCCTCCTGTGTTTGCTTGTACTGGAAAAGTAGATGCCAAACAAGAGTGGGCCCAGGACTGAGCCCTGTGGGACACCACTTGTGACAGGCTTTGAGTCTGACATGGCGCCAGCAATTCTGACCCTGTGGGTTCTGTCACTCAGCCAGTTTGCAACCCATCTTGTGATGTATGGGTTAACATTTAAGCTGATGAGTTTTTCAATGATACCCGAGTGGGGTATTGTATCGAAGGCCTTAGCCAGATTGAGGTAGGCTGTATGGACTGCCTTTCCCTCGTCAATGGCTTTGGTGACTGTTTGAAGAAGTCAACCAAGTTTAAAAGGCATGATCTGCCTTTGACAAAGCCAAACTGGGTTGGATCCAAAGTCTGCAAATTCCCTGTGTCTTTATTTATGAGGTCCATTATGATCCTCTCCATGGCTTTGCAGATAAGGCTTGTCAAGCTAATGGCCGGTAATTTCCAGGGTCGGTGGAGGCACCGCCTTTGTGAAGTGGGACCACAGTTGCAGTGCGCCACTCCTGGAATGCGTATCCAGAGGTAAGACTTTGATTAAACAGCTGTCCTAGCTGTGGGTTTAATTCCTCATTGAGTTCGTGGAGCACACAGCCGGGGACACCATCAGGTCCCATGGATGCTGTGTTTTTGCTTTGGAGAGAGCAGTTCTCACTTGCGGGCTGGAGATGTTTGGGCGGCTGCAATCATTTGGTATAGATATCTCTCCTTTTCGCGGGGAGGGGGGTGGCAAGTTTGCACTGAACCTGTCAGCCAGTATGTTGGCAATGTCTGTAGGATCAGTAATCTTCACATCATTTTGAACTAGTTCTGAGCATATCTGGGAGTTTCCTCCTAGGTTTCTAACATAGCTAAAGAAGGCCTTATGATTGTCTTTTGAGTCTTTAGCTATTTTTCTCTCGAAATTTGCTTTGGATGATTTTATGAGAGCTCTTAGTTTACTTATAGTGATCAAGGGTGTCTTACCTTTTAAGGATTTTGCTCTATCTTGTAGTAGCTTCCTCCTTTTATTGTAGAGTTTGTTTATGGCTGGGGTCCACCAGACTGGACGCTTGCCTTTGGTACTAAGAGTCTTTGTTTTGTTTGGGATTGCCTTATCCATGCAGTCCTGCAGGTGCTGGTAGAAGGTGTTTGTAAGTGATTCAGTGGCTTGAGTACTGTTTTCCGCGCTCGGGGCCTTAAAGGAGACCACACTAGTCTTTAGAAGTGTGAAGTCGGCTTTTGAGAAGTTCTTTACTGTGGTCTTTTTATTTCAGGTGGTGGTGGGATGAGGACCTCCAGCGAGATTAGTTTGTGATCTGATCTCACCAGTGAGGGGTATACTTCCAGTGTTGAACATTGTGCTCCCATGTTCGTGATGATGAGATCAAGTATGTTATCTCCTCTTGTGGGGATGGTGACTAGTTGTTCCATGGCATTTGAGTTTATGAATTCCAGGAACTTTTGGGCTAGGGTGTTTGGGCTTGAGTAGTGTTCCCAGTCTATATTTGGGTAATTGAAGTCACCTAGTATGATGGTGTTTGGTGATACATTTATCCCGTCTAGTGTTTTCAGGAAGGCCATGTGAGGTTCCTGAGTTTGTGAGGGTGGCCTGTAACATGCTACAATTTGCAGAGCAGTCTTGCCTATGGTTAATTGCACCTGGATGGTCTCCGATGCATCGTGCGTTGCCACCAGTCTTGAGGTGTGGGTGTCCTTGATGAATATGGATACCCCCCCTCCTTTCTTGGTATTGTCCGGATTTTGGGCCGGAACGCATGATATGAGGTAAAACCTGATAGTGCTGGGGTGCTCTCAGGAGCCTTGAACCAGGTTTCTGTCACAGCACAGACATCGATGTTCTCCATACTGAGAAGGGCCTCGAGTGCGTGCATTTTGAGATTTAGACTTCTGGCATTGAGCAGCATTACCCTTAGTTTTTTCCTTTTTTGTGTTCTAGGGTGGTAGGTTTAGAATTTGAGCCTTGCCTAAAAAAGGCACTATGGGGTGGCAAGAGCCTTTGCCAATATCCGGAATCCCAGGGGTGACAGGTGCAAGCCGTCCCTTGGCAGCGTGGCTTGTCCAGCATGTCATCCCAGGAAGACAGATACTGGATCCCCTTTGAATGACACCAGTGTTTAAGCCAATTGTTAAAGCTGATCATCTTATCTCTGTATTGTGGCATCACTCTTGGTGAAGGTAGGATACTGCTCAAGGTCAGGGTCATACCTGCCTGGGCTACATAATCAGAGAGCTCCTCGATGTCTCTTTTCATGTAGTCCAAGGAGGTACGTCTCAGGTCGTTTACACCAGCGTGGACAATGACTGAGTCATATTTGTACTTGCTGTTGAGAGACCTGAGTGCTTGCGTTATGTGGCGGATTCTAGCGCCCGACAGGCAGCTTACTGTGACCTTCTCCTTACTCAGTCTGGTGAGCGGGACGTCAGTGTGTCTGACTATGGAGTCACCAATGACTAGTGTGTCTGGCATTGTGTTTGGCCTTAAGGGCTGTGACTGTTTGACACTCTGACTGTGAGGTCTATGTGTTGCAGGTGTTGTGTTCTGAGGTGGTGGTTGTTTGGGTGTCTGCTTTGGTGGCCTCTGCTGTTTTGGTAGATTTTTGATCAGAGCCTCCGAGTATGTCTTGCCAGTTGAACAACTTTTAAACAAACCCTATCTTGTTTTTTTTAACTTCTTTATCCTTGTTATTTAAACATGGATATTTTTAGTCCAATTGCCTACACTAAAAATGTAGCATTCATGCACATTTGCACATAAATATAAATATTATTATTTAAATGCATACTAAATCATTTGTATGTCTAAGAGTCTGCATCAGCCTGAAGACTGAATGCAATACTGCCCACAGTTACAGACATAATCATACCCTTTTTAGACCTTCTTACTAAAATTTCTACAACTAAACTGAAAAAAAAAATGTTGTATAAACAACATTAATCTGTATTTTAAAATCTGGGAGAAAATTGTGTTGATAAAACACCATTAACGCTAGCCTGTATGCAGTTAATGAAACAGATTAGGACGCCTGTAACTTTAAGAATGGAAGCAAAGAAAAGTTTGCTAATTGCATCAAATGTAGTCTTATCATGAACATCTACTATAACTCTATAGCTTCATGTCTCTATCGAGCCAAGAAGTAAAGTTCTACTTGCATTTTATAACACTTAACAAAAAACAGCTTATTCAGCACTTAGCAGATTCCTTGAAATCGTTTCTATGTTAGAAGCTAATAGTTTAGCATGAATTTTAAACATTCTATATTAACGAGTGAAAGAGACATCTACCATGGACAGAGGGATGAATCCTTCCCTGGTTTGGGATTTACTTTAACACAGGTATCCAACAAGAAGGAAGCCAAACATAGTCAATTGAAAAACATTGGCTTCTGGTATGGAATAAATGTTTCTGATTCTGTCAATACTTAAACAACTGGGTCAGGTGCCTGTCTAAATTTCAGAGGGAGATAAGCTCATTTACTAAAGTGAAAGAGTCTAGAAGAGGACTGTCCTCTTTTGACTTTGAGGGCAGAGCTAATCCTCAAAAATAATCTTGAATATGAAGATTGTGAGTCCAAAAAAAAAAAAAACTTTAAAGTGTCTTACAGCAAATTTCAATTTTATGTACAATAAGCCTTGGATGGGATAGCTACAAACATAAAAACATTTAATTTTTTTTAATAAGGAAATTTAAAAGTACCATTCTAGGCAATCTAATAATGTAGCTAGGATCTTACCGGGAATTTATTGAAAAGCCTTGCGTAAGTTTTATAGAGCTTTAGCTGAAGGTCATTATATTTCAAAAGAACGCAAAAGAACATGAATGTGGTGTAGATAATTGGTTCAACCAACAACTGAACAAAAGTAAACCAAAAACAAAAGAGGATGAACCAAACCACAGCAGGCAGCAGATAAAATAGAATTCTGTTTAATGGTAAGCGATTTTGCAGCAGATCAAGCTGCTTCATCAGACACACAAGAAAAGCAATGCCTTAACGTTTAGACTAAAAACAACCAATAAAATCATTTGTTCAGTTACAAGCCAAACATGTAGCTCTACATGATCATACATACACATTCAAGTTCACGGTGATGGAAATAATACCCAAGAATGAAAGAGGGGGAGACATCAGAGAGATAGCCGAGTTAGAATGGACAGTGGTATTAATGATAAAGTTTCTATAAAGCCAGTTTTACAGGCTAGGAGACTACCCAGATGACTATTGTTTTTATTACTGTTCTATTAATTTTTAAATTTCTCACATTTATATGTAATATGTTTATGTTTCTGAATGTTTACTGCCTAGAAGACCATTTTTAAACTGATTATAGATATACTTTTGTATATGTCTTTAAACAAGGACTGCATTTATTACTCCATGTAATTGAACAAATGATTTTATTGGTTGTACTGACATCACTACATATGTCACAAACTATCAGTTAAAGGTCACTCCTTCAGTAACAAATAGTGAAATCACTACATGCCACAAATTACCAGTTACTGGAGGTCTTTCAGCTTTTGAAGTCCTGAATTGGGGCAACAAGAAACTGGAGAGAGATATGACTCTAGTAGACTTCAGGTAGGAATAAGCAGTTAGAAAAAACAGAGACACTTGTCAGAAAAGTGATTACAAAGGCAATGATAATGTCTAAAGGAGAGTACGAGTAAATAAAACCATCATCTGTGCATCTTACCTGACAGCTGATAGTGCTTTGCATACCCAAGTTGTCATAATCTTTGGGAAAAGACTGCATCGTGTTTAGCTTATAAGGAAGGCATAAGTACTAGACACTAACACAGCCACTTCCACAAGTCCCAGCCTCTTATTTCAGCCAAACATGGAAGTGTTTTGCTGAACTAGTAACTTGCTGAAATGATGAGTGCGCGAGTGTGTGTGTGTGTGTGTCTGTCTCTGCATGTGTGTGTGCTCTACAAAGAGTATCCACCTTTTAAAATATAAGGGATGGGGACTTTGAGAACAAGTCTAGCAACTTATCGAAGATGAGGCAGAAGTAAAATTAGATAAACAGTTGACTAAATCACAAGATCATTCTGCTGTAAGGCTTCCAAAGTTAACTTAAAATGAATTAATTGCCAGATCTCTAAAGGGTGGCATAGCGTAGTAAGAACGATCCCTTTTTAAGACTCAGCAAAAGTCTGCATGGAACATTATGACTAATTTGTGCTGTGGAACTTGCAGATATGAGGATTCGGAGTTTTTCAGTAAAGTAATCATTTATTTTTCTAAAATTTTCGTTTTCTTTACTTTGTAATGTGATATTTACCTATTTATTTATTTTACATTTGTTAACCGGGAAAGTCCACTGGACACTAGTCCTTTTTCAGTGGAGGCCCAGGGAGAAAAGCTCCACAAAATAACAAAGTACAAAGTTGGTATAGTAATACATAATAATAGTGTCAAGAAAGAAAAACAGTATATACAATTTATTTATTTTTATTTTACATTTGATAACCGGGCTAGTCTAGCTGGATATATGTCCATTTACAGTAGACGCCCGGGGAGAAAAGCTCCACTAAAAACATTAAACAATAAGAAAGCAGTTCTAAAATCTAAACAAGATAATAAGGATTATAAAAAACACTTAAATGTAGTAGTAACATAGAAAAATGAAAAAAAATATTACAAGAAATGGCATACAGGGTAAAACAGCTGTTTTAACAGTATAATACAAAAATAATTTGCAGTAGATAATACTTAATGTTCATAGGTAGTTCCTATAGGTTTCTAGGATTATGATTTCTACAGTCAGAGGTAGTGAGAAGAGATAACTTAATTAAACAAAGTAGGATCTTGTAAAATATTAGTGGAGAGGGCACACAATTAGTCAGGGTTACTGCAGGGGCATAGCCGATGAGATTTGAGGTGTCTTTTAAGATTTTATTTAAAGAGGGGTACAGAGGTGAGTGAAGTGAGTTCATTAGGTAGTAGATTCGAAACTTTTCCAGCAGTGTTTGAGAACAGGGAATCCCCTGCCAAGTTGTTGGCCTTGATTATACTAACTAGGAATTTACTTGAAGAGCGTAATGTATTAAGATTTTTGTAGGGGATGATGAGGTTAGAGATGATAGGATTGTTATTAGGTTGATTTAGGATTTTATGGACAATGGTAAGCTGGGTAAGATGGAGTTGGTTTTGTAGTTCTAGCCAACCGAGCTGTTTTAGATTCTGACAAAGGTGAGTTCTGAAGGCATTCCCAGAGGCAAATCTGGCAATGTTATTGTAGGAGTTAGCTAACTTGAGAAGATTTTTTTTTTCAAATTAGTGTATATGGGTGAGGCGTAAAGAAGAGTTGAGATTAGATGGGAATGGACAATTGTGGTTCTGGCTATAGGATTCAGGAAGTATTTAATCCTGTATAGGGAGCCCATTTTTATATTTACTATTTTTATAGTGATTTTAATATGGCTATCAAAGGTAAGGTTATTATTTATTGTAATTCCTAAGAGTTTGGTGGTGGAGTCTGGGGATATGAGGGTACCAGTGTTAGATATTACTGAGAAATCTACAAGGGAGGACTTGCTAGAAGGAGTAAAGAGTAGGAGCTTGTTTTTTGGGGATTCAAGAGGAGACAACATTTTAAGAACCATGTCTGTACTGTATTGAATACATTCTGAGTCAGGGATTGCAGTTCAGAAGAGGAATTGGCTGAGCATATGATTGTTGAATCGTCAGCATATTGAATACAGGTAGCTTGGGGAATTGCTAAGTACAGATCATTGATAAATAGTGAGGACAAGAGAGGATATAGAATGGAGCCCTAAGGGACTCCAAGGGTGACTGCAAGGTGTGATGATATGTTGTTCTGCCAAAGCACTGCCTGCTGCCTATTACTGAGGTAGGAATTGAACCATTGTACAGCCTGAGTGTAAAGAGAAATGGATTTGAGAATATTTATAAGCAGAGGGTGGTTTACCATATCAAAAGCTTTAGAAAGATCAATGAAGAGTGCTGAAGAGAGGATTTTATTATTATGGTTTCTGTTAATGGAATCAGTGAAGGATAAGAAGGCAGTGGTGGTACTGTGAAATGGTCTAAAACCATGCTGGCTATTAACTAGTATATTATATTGAATTAAATGTTCTAGTAGCTGATTATGAATGCATTTTTCCATGATTTTAGCTAGGGATGATAGAAGGGCTATGGGTCTATAGTTAGTTATTTGTGTGAGTATTCACAGAAATAATCCATCATTTGCAGGTAGATACAAGTAAATAAAACATTTATTTATTTATTTATTTTATTTTACATTTGTTGACCGGGCTAGTCTATCTGGATATATGTCCATTTTCAGTAGAGGCCCGGGGTGAAAAGCTCCACAAGTTGTGACAAGTTTAATCAGAAAATGGCAATACAAGATTAGATTACAAACATAAGTAGTTATTACAGGTTTTACAGATAATATGAATAGAAACAAGAAAGGTTTTTTTTTTTGTTTTTTTTTTATACTATAATCATATGAAAACATATAGTTACAAAGTTTTCTGTACAGTGAAAGTTAACAAGGGAAAGGTAAAGGAAAAACGTAAGGTTAGTCTGGGTTAGTGCAGGAGCAAAGCCAGTGTTTATTGAGATACATTTTCGGTTGTCTTTTGAGAAATGGGAAAGAGGTCAAAGATGAGATATCAGAGGGTAGTTTGTTCCATATTTTTCCAACAGAGTTGGAGAATAGACAGTCACCTGCATAGTTATTGGGTTTGGTAATATTAATCTGTAGTTTGTTTGAAGAACGTAGTTGCCTCAGGTTATTATATGGTGAAATTAGGCTAGAGAGTATTGGTGTATTGGCTGGATGGTATAGTATCTTGTAAGCTATTAAGAGCTGTTGAAGTACAAGCTGGTTAGGAAGTTCAAGCCAGCCTAGTTCTCTTAGGTTCAAGCAGTGATGAGTACGAAAAGGAGATCCTACTGTGAATTGAGCAATGTTATAATAGGATGTTGCTAGTTTTTTGAGGTTGTTTTTTGAGAGATTAGTGTAAATGGGGGAAGCATAGAGAAGAGTAGAGTTTAGGTGAGATCTAGCTATGGTGGACCTTGCTGCAGGTGTAAGGAAAGGTTTGATTCTGTAAAGGGATCCTATTTTTTTTATTAACTAGTTTTATTGTGTTGTTGATGCAAGAGTCAAAGTTGAGATTATTATCAATAGTTATTCCTAATAATTTTGTGGAAAGGTCAGGAGAAATGAGAGTACCGTCAGAGGAAGTAAGAGTAAAGTATAGTGGAGTAGACTTACGGGTAGGTGAAAAAAGTAGCAGTTTGGTTTTCTTGGGGTTAAGGAGTAGACAGCGGTGAGAGAACTATTGTTCTACAGTGTTAAAAGCTTTTTGGGTAAGAGATTGGAGTTCAGTTTGAGAGGTAGCAGTGCAGATTATAGTAGAGTCATCTGCATATTGTATGCAGGTAGTATATGGGATAACCAATTGTAGGTCGTTAATAAAGATAGAAAATAGAAGAGGGCCTAGAATAGAGCCTTGAGGTACACCTAAAGAGATAGGTAGAAGATTTGAAAGTGAATTTTTCCAGAGTACTGCCTGCTGACAGTTTTCTAGGTAAGATGTAAACCAAGTTAAGGAAGGAGGGTCAAGAGCAAGAGATTTAAGTAAGTGCAGAAGAAGTTTATGATTAACCATGTTGAAAGCTTTGGATAGGTCAATGAAGACTGAAGATGATAGAAAGTTATTGTTACGGTTAGTGGTGATGGAGTTAGTAAAGGAGAGTAAAGCAGTAGTGGTACTGTGGGAAGGTCTGAATCCATGCTGACAATTAGCAAGTAGGCTGTTGTTGAAAAGGTGGTTAAGTAGTTGTTTATGGATACATTTTTCCATGATTTTAGCTATTGGTGATAGAAGTGCTATTGGTCGAAAATTAGAGAAGTCATTGGAGTTTCCCCCTTTATGCAGTGGGATGATATGGGATATCTTCCAGATAGAGGGGAAGATTCCTTCAGTTATAGATCTATTAATCATGATGGAAATAGGGTAGTCTAAGGCTTTGGCTCCTATTTGCAGGAATTCTGCAGGTAGTTTGTCTGCAGAGGGAGTGGTAGGTTTTAAGTTTTGGAGCAGTGATGAGATAAAGGAAGTAGGAACAGGTTGTAAGTGGAGGGTGGGAGGTGGATTTGATGTAGGTAGAAGCAGGTTAGTGGTATCAGGAGATAGATGACTAGCAAGAGTTTGGATAGTATTAGTGAAGAATAAGTTAAAGTCATTCACTATTTGTGTAGGATTCTCTGGGTTAGAGTCTTGAGGGTTAGGTGTAATAGAATGGCCTGGAGATAGAAGATTATTAATACTGGCCCAGATTTTTTTAGCTTCCTTATTGGTGGTTTGTTGTAACAGAAGGTAATAATTAGTTTTGTCTGTCAGGATGGCTCTTTTTGTGCTATTTCTAAGCTCTCTAAAGATTTGCCGGTCAGTTAGATTTTTAGTAATACGCCATTTAGCCCAGGATTTGTTCCTGAGAATAATTTTATGCCTAGTATTGCTAGTTAGCCAGGGTGCTGCTTTTGTTTTGGTTCTGATGGTATGACTTGGGGCATGTTTGTCCAGAATGGATAAGAATGTGGAATTTAAGTATTCTACTGCATCATTAAGGGGGAGATATTTTAGTGGGGACCAATTATATTATTTTAGTTCAGCTTGATAATGTTCAGAGTTAAAATGCTTTTTTGATCGTAGTGTTCTATAAGTGGCAGGTAAAGTTAGATTGGTTTTATGTCTAATTATATAAGTTAATGAATGGTCACTTAGATCATCTTGAAGGGTACCAGACTGGTAGGTTTGTTGGGGGGTATTTGTAAGAAGCCAGTCTAAGGTGGTTTCATTATTATTAGATTCATTAGTTCTGGTAGGACTATTAATGAGTTGTGTGAAGCCGTATAGGTTTATATGGGAGGTGGTGTTTATACTATTACAGGAGTTCCAATCAATATTGAAGTCACCTAGGACTAATGTTTCTTGGGGGTGGTTTATGGAGAGCCAACTAAGGATACATTCTAGGGTATTAGTGTTATTTCCTGGGGGAAGATATATACAAATGATATTAATAGCTTTACTGGTGTTGATTTGAAATTTGGAGCTGATTACTTCTGCATTATTATCTAGAGGAAGATTCAGATTTATTATGCTGATTTGCAGTTGTGCTTTATAGATAATTGCTACTCCTCCTCCCTTTTTAGGTATGCGGTCCAGTCTAATGATATTATACCTGGGAGGGGTGATTTCATTATCCTTAATGGTAGGTTTTAGCCATGTTTCTGATAAAAATAGGATATCAAAATGGTAAACATCTAAAAGGGCATGGACTTGAGTAATTTTATTACAAATGCTTCGTACATTGAGATGAGCTATAGTAAGAGAATTGGTAGGTGATATAGATGATAAGGAAGTAGCTTTGTCTTGTTTTTTTGTAGCTATTGGTATTGGTGTGATGTGGGTCAGGGTTAGGATGAATATCCCCATCCAACAGTGAGTGGAGGAGTTTGAAATATTTGGGCTGGAGAGGTTTGTGTAAGTAGTAATTTAATTTTTTGGATTTATGGTTGCTTAGCTTAAAGCGTGCTAGTCTGTGGTATCTGGCTAGTAGGTAGTTAGGTTTGGTAGAGAGATTTAAGATGGTTGGCGTGAAAGGCGATGCAAGTGTAGAGGTGTGTTTAGAGGGGATAGAAGAGTAGAGTGAAGTGGGTGTTCATAGGAGGTTAAGAGATAAATAGTTACAAGAGGAGGTAAAAGTGATAAGCAGATAATTTGAAGATATGAAGGGAGGAATAATGTACACATGTTATAGGTTAGGGAGGTAAGAGAGAAAAAGGAAGGTAGATAGTAGTACAGATGAGAGGTAGTATTATGACTGTAAGTAGTAGAGGGGAAGATACAGTTGGCTAAAGTGGGTGTGGTGTGAAATTAGAGAGGTTGGGTGAGCTAATGATGAGGTTATGTCTGATTGGTTGGGGATGTGATTACTGGTGGTACAAGTGTAGGACTACTGGGGGTGGGTGGGAATTGGGGGCAGGGTAGGGGAGCAGAGTGAGCCCGAAGGCCGAACAGAGCAGGTAGAGACAAGAGAGCAGAGTGTGGATGAAGACAATCAGCAAAGTATCAGAAATACAGCAGGTAAGTCTGAGAGTGGGGGAAATGTAGCCACAGGTTGGACACTAGTAGAAAGATGGTCGGGATGTTAGAGGAGAGGAAAATTGTAGGAATAGCTATTGCAGGGAAAGAAGGAGTATAGGCGAGACAGAGAAAGCTTGGAACAAAGTAAGGCAAGCTGAGAACAGGGTGAATAAGGTAAGGAATTTAGAAATAAGGTATACATTACAGTGCAAGAAACTAAGTTTGAGACAGCAGCAAGAGGTCAACTACTATGAGGCAATGGAAGATGCCCTGCTAGAGACTGATAGTCTGAGTGGAAGTAAGGAATAGCAGAACAGAGAAAGAAAAGAGGGTTAGAAGAAGCTTTTGTAAAAATACAAGACAGAGAAGAAAGGTTAATGAAAGGATTTGGCTGCTGGAAAACCTGTCAGAGAGGCTTGGTTTTCTAAGCAAGAGTCTTAGCAACCATTAGATATCAGTTTATGTGTAACAGTGTCAATACATACTTTAACTGTCTTTCAAAGGAAAGTGTCTCTTTGGGAGCTGTTAGAGGTTTTGTTTACTTTGCCCTATTGTTCAATGGCATCCAGTTGGGAAATAGCAGGTGTTTGGAGCAGAGACAGACTGGAACACAGTTCTAGTACTATATATAGGGAGAAAGAGAAAGGTAGTAAGGTAGACAGCACAAAAAAGCAAATATGGTAGTTTCTAAAACACAATTACAGTAAGCAACAATACTTCATAGTGTTCATGTATCTATACAATTCACAAAGTAGCAGGTGCTATTATAAATGCAGAGCAATGTATAGCCTAACCAGTAGACTAAATTTGGATAAGGAGCTGTAATAATAACAAGGGAAACACAGTTTTAGTGATCAAACAAGTTATTTTGCTATGTCAAAGAAAATTTCCTAGTTTCATGTATCACTTATAAGTCACTATAACATAGGGTTAATATTGTGCAGGACTTAGAGAGAAATACAGATACTTTTTGAATTCCATACAATGCTTAACTGAAATAGTAAAAACAGGTACAAAAATAAATGATCAGTACTAATAATTCTAAGGAAAAATCTCTTAGTTGACAGACAATACTAGACAATGTATCATTAATAGATTAGTTACAGATATCCCTAAGTAGTCACAATATTGTCGGGTTATTACTTAGCAGGACTTGAAGAGAGTTCAGTGGTAAGAAAGCTGCTTTATTTAGACCCCTATGGGTATCATTTAGATGGCCGAGTGGTTTATAAAGCAATTCCCTGTACTCATGATACCTTAAGGCTAGGAATGAGCAGGTCAAAAGGATGTGGAGCTAAGTGTGAGATACTCTAAAAATGTATACAAATTCATGGAAGATAGATACTTTTAGGATTGGGTTGACTTGGAGGAAAAGAAACTTAATAACATCAGGAATTAGGTAATACTGATGCACAGAGGTCACTATAAATAACAAAAGATGGTACCACTTAAAAATAAGGAGGGTTACAGTAGCAGGCTTCAGGGCCTTTAGATACAAACCAGGCAGGCACCTCGTATCTATGGACAAAGAGAGATTAGCGTA
Organism: Protopterus annectens; assembly: GCF_019279795.1. Taxonomy (NCBI): domain Eukaryota; kingdom Metazoa; phylum Chordata; order Ceratodontiformes; family Protopteridae; genus Protopterus; species Protopterus annectens. The sequence goes on from NC_056745.1 coordinate 1,413,249,275, forward strand.
CTATATGAGGAGCGACACTCTTTCCAGGTTAGTCCGCTCTTCAAGTAAATCAGACTGAAAGCACTCTTAAAGCTACAAGGTTTTAATTCTAGTACGACACGGAGAGCAGCTACTATGTAAGTCTAAGCGTATTCTAGCCAAATATGTCGAGCTAAACGTATCAGTAGCTTAAACACTATTTCGATAAATGCTATTTAAACTAAGGTAGTGATATAGTCCCAATGCATACAGGACACGATATCAGGGCATCTAAGTTATAGGACAGCCCTACAGTAGTAGGAATGTGCGAAGAGTAGCACGTGGCAAACGCTATAGCGGTGCTAAGGTTGCAGAAAGGGGCTCAGCCTGATTAATAGCGTGTAAACTCTACGAATTGTTATTTAGAAAAATAAAACATGTAATCAGTCTGGCGAGACTCTGTAGTTGACATAAAGCAATGTGCTGATAAAATCTGCAAATTTACACCAACAGTTAGCCACAAGTTAATGTATAAGCAGCAGAATCAGAAGTTAATGCTAAGGGTTACATTACTTAGCAAACACTTCAAACAACAGCAACAGTTAAGCCAGATATTGTTATTTAGAAAAATAAAACATATAATCAGTCTGGCGAGACTCTGTAGTCAACACAAAGCAATGTGCTGATAAGGTCTGCAATTATACAGCAACAGCAAGCCGCGAGTTAGTATATATGCAGCAGAATCAGAAAATTAATGCTTAGGGTTATATTACATAGCAAACACTTCAAACAACAGCAAGATAGCATAAAGTAACAATGATAATTAGCAGCATAAGGATAAATATATAGTCAATGAACGCTCGTTATCAACGCTGATTGTGTCAGCATTTATAATAGTGTGTCAAGTCGCATAACAGAGAAAAAGACTTGATGCAGTTAAAAAAGATATAACATCATAGACCATACAGTTTAGTCAGATAAAGCATTTAGTTTCTTATTCAGAATCAAGCGCCAGGGCAGGACGCACAGCAGCCAGATGGAGGGTAGTAGAAAAAGATGGCGACCCTAAGTATAGGGTATATTTATAAGGTGCGATGGGAGGTGAGGGGGAAGGGGGAGGGGAAAAGCCGAGAGGCAGGAATGGAGCAAAAGTTGTGAGATGAGCAGATGATGGACAGGTAGTAGGCATGAAGGGATTAGGTTAGAGTAGGAGCTACTGAGGCACGGTGGAAGATTGCATGGGGTAGCAGAGAAGGTAGATAGGAAGATAAGCAGGATAAGATTAATAAGTGCAGCAGTAGCTAGGGTGTAATTAGACTATAGTCAAAAGAAAGGAGAGGAATTAGATAGCATTAGTTGAATTAGTGGTCAAGCCAGATAAAAAAGGGTAGGACAGGAGAGTATCAGAGACAAGAGAGCAGAGTGCGGATGAAGACAATCAGCAAAGTATCAGAAATACAGCAGGTAAGTCTGAGAGTGGAAGAAATGTAGCCACAGGTTGGACACTAGTAGAAAGATGGTCGGGATGTTAGAGGAGAGGAAAATTGTAGGAATAGCTAGTGCAGGGAAAGAAGGAGTATAAGCAAGACAGAAAAAGCTTGGAACAGAGTAAGGTAAGCTGAGAACAGGGTGAATAAGGTAAGGAATTTAGAAATAAGGTATAAATTACAGTGCAAGAAACTAAGTTTGAGACAGCAGCAAGAGGTCAACTACTATGAGGCAATGGAAGATGCCCTGCTAGAGACTGATAGTCTGAGTGGAAGTAAGGAATAGCAGAACAGAGAAAGAAAAGAGGGTTAGAAGAAGCTTTTGTAAAAATACAAGACAGAGAAGAAAGGTTAATGAAAGGATTTGGCTGCTGGCAAACCTGTCAGAGAGGCTTGGTTTTCTAAGCAAGAGTCTTAGCAACCGTTAGATATCAGTTTATGTGTAACAGTGTCAATACATACTTTAACTGTCTTTCAAAGGAAAGTGTCTCTTTGGGAGCTGTTAGAGGTTTTCTTTACTTTGCCCTATTGTTCAATGGCATCCAGTTGGGAAATAGCAGGTATTTGGAGCAGAGACAGACTGGAACACAGTTCTGAATATGGTCCTAAAAATGTTTACAGGGGGCCCTTGGTTTCAAAATAAACCAGGGACCAAGGTACACTTAATCCACCACTGTCTGGGTATATTTTCAGTGACTATGGGTTTGAGTTTCAATGCATTTTCAATGAACATGTGTTTCAATGCATTTTCCATGAGCTTGAGTTTCAATGCATTTTCTATGAATGTGAGCTTCAAGGGAACTGAAGTTTTCTACTACTCATGCAAAGTCTGTTTTCAATGTGTTTTGTTTATCAAATGGCAATTAGTGTTTGTGCTATAAAACATGTAAGCAGCATTAGTAGTGTAACAAGTAGCAGGTAGCATCATACCTCTCAACTGTACCAAATTACTTGTTTTTACTGAGTTTTGTGATGCAAATGAAGGGGTGCCACGATTCCTGAATGGCACCCCTTCATTTCTGATTTTTTTTCTTTGTTTTTTAATTTTTTGCACTTTGTGAGCTGACGTCATCACATGCGCGATGACATCAGCTCTGTCAGGGATACCAGCCTGTCAGGATTGAGCTCAAGGAGCTCACGTCATGCACGCATTTCCGACTGGCTGGCCTGTCTGTTCAAATGCTCTGTGACCGGGAATGGCAACGGCCTTATTACGGGGGAAAGGACTACTGTACTGAATGGAAGGACATGGAAATACTCTGGAGACCTGCAATGGCCTTATTCTGAAAGGGGGAAAGGTCTAATAAGCGAGCGGCAATGGCCTTATTCTGATGCAAGCGGGAATGGACTTGCAGTAAGGAAACCTTGTTTATCTGAAACTTGTGTGTGTGTGTGTGTGTGTGTGTGTGTGTGTGTGTGTGTGTGTGTGTGTGTGTGTGTGTGTGTGTGTGTGTGTGAATATCACGGCAGGTATAGAATACCTTAGCATCATGAGCTGTTGGGGTAGCTCTGTTAATAAAACGATAAATGATGAAGCACTCAGGAAAATCATAGGACTTTACAAATCCTGTGTCAAAAGCTTCTCCTTTTTCATATCTATTGTGTTACAAAACCAAAAATAGACCCCCGATAAGATGCTGTAACTATTTTTAGAGAAGTGTTACTTTTGGATTTCAAATTTTTAAAGTATAATGCAGTGAAAGTTAACATTTGGAGTGTTAATATGCATTTCAGCTAAGAAAGAATATACACTGGGCAGACAGATATGTTTTTGTTTTTGTGCTGAATTAGTCATTTTTTCTTTCTGTTTACTGCATTTCATTAAACTATCCAGAACCAGGTACACAAGGCTGTCCCCCTATACAGTAATAGCAGGAACTGTTGTACCACTGGCAGGTGTCTCCTTGAATTCACTAGCAAGTTCATTTTAAATTAGCTATTAGTAATGTCGCTGTGATAAAATGTACCTTGGAGGTCGCTGCTGGCATTAACATTGTTCGAGTTAGTTGAACAAAACCTGAAGTGCACTGGTTTTTATAAGGGTTTAAGCAATTAGAAACTGGTTTGTGTTAGTTTTCAACTGCAGTAACAACATAAACTATAGCAATACTATAATTTGTAATGCAGTGTTCTCTTCTATTTATTAATAATTCTGTCGATAGGTAGCTGATACAATACACGAGTGTTTTCTGTCTATCTGACATTTTTAAGACACTAGGTATTATAAAAATGAATTTGAAATTCTCTCTACAAATGGTGTTAAGTAACAATTTTCCCTTGCAAGGGTTTTATACAAGGTTTCTTCCTTGCATTTAGAAGTATGTTTCCTAATTAAAGAAATACTAGAGGGCTCATGTTTTAAAGAAATGCTGCCCCAGTCCTCATGTTATGCACCACACTGGAACTTTGTTAGTTGCACTCCTTGGTTAAAGTGATCTGTTTTTTGGAAGTGTGTATTTGTAAACCTTGTCCACTGTGTATTCATTCCACAATTTTTAAGTATATTTCCATAAATATAATAATATTGCCTGCTGAGATTTGTTTGCGTAATACACAAGCATTGACTAGACTAGCATGCTACCGTTGCTTTAACTGAGTCCTTCATTTATCCACATGGCTGAATGGACTTGTTTTCAGACATAGGCATTCCTATTATCAAATGAAAAGGAAGAGCATTTAAAAGAAGCATTGCTCTATATATCTAAAATCAAAACTTTATTATACTATTTGAGCTGCTCTTTTTAATTTTTTTCACTGAAAGTAGAATATTACATTTGCACATCACTTATTGTAAAGCATCTGCAACCTAAAGTTACATGTGGTGGAAAAGCATGCAGTTAACCCTCCAAATAATGGATATATGATAACAGAAGTGGCTTGTTTTGCATCCATTTCATTTTTCATATACCGCAGGTTTTATATGCTCTTTTTGCAATGCAAGTAGGGATCTGCCAGCTTTCTACTTTTATTATCCATGTTTTTAAGGCAATATGGTCTGTAAATGTTGCTCAATATTTTTTATTGCTGTACAGATTAAATCTAGGCTTTGTATACAAATAAACATTTTAACTGGCAACAGTGTGTGGCATATGTCACCATTTTCAGTAGGTATGTTTCTCTTTTTGTACAAGTATAGTTAATAACAGGGGTATAATTAATGACAGAGAGGAGAAGACAGCATTATAATATAGTAAAAGTATAATATAGTATAGTTATCCTATAGTATTGTTATAATATAGTATAGTTATAATATAGATGTTACACAAGCTTGTTGTAGAACAGGCTTGTCAATCACTGGCTACCTTGATACCTTGTGCAAGTTTTTTGACCCCCCTCTTGTACTTCATTTATTTCAGCTATTTATGACAAGTCCTGTCAAAACAATAACACTTATGACAATTGGTGCTAGTTATGTTTCTTTCCCAAGACCTCTTTTTCTGTTTGACTGCAGAAATGAAGTTATAGGCTTTAGGTTGGCTACTAGTAAACTTAAACTTTGTCCAGGTTTTTGTGCTAAGAGGTTCAGAGCTATGGCGAGAAGTCAGAACTGAATTCACTAAATTATAGCCATTTAAGTTTCAGTCTTCCCATCTTCAGGAAACTGCTGATTTGGCATAGTGGTATGTTTCTCTGACTGTAGTGTACAAGGTCCTGGGTACAAGTCTTGCCAGTGAAATGCATGGTGGTAACACAACCTTTTATTCTAGCAACTTTCCAAAATCATACCTGCAATGTTTAAAATATGTCCCTGTTTTTTGGCCTTTTGTCCCCCCCTCCAAAAAAAAAAAACTGAAATTGAAAATAAGTGTGAGAAGCTGTGCAAGATGCCTATGGCTTACATTACTGTCATTCTGTTTAAAGTGTGGGTGTGGAAGTAGACTTTTATGATGGAAATGTTTTGAATTGGACAGTTTTGTTATTATTGGTTCATGCATTTTGTTTAGCTTCATTGTCTAGAGTGCAGCCTACTGGAAAAATGTTCAAATAATAAATTTAAAATGTGCTCTGTCTAACAAGTGTGCTGTATTATACAAGGAATATGATTTAACAAAGTCAGGAAGGTGTATCAAAGAAAAGAATGCATGCATGTTTCTTGTTTTGTGTGCAAGGGGCCAATGATTCGAAAACAGCCCAAAGGTAATCTTTATCCACCACTGGCCAGATGCATTTTCTTTGGATGTGGTGTGGGTTTCACTGCTGTTTCACTGAATGTGAGTTTCAAGGGCAGAGAAGTTTTAATGCCAACTCTATTTTCATTGTGAGACAGTATTGTTTTGTTTAGCAGATGTTTGTTAGTTTGTGCATTGTGCTGTAAAATGTAAAAATAAAATCCAAATAATCATTGTAGAAGTAAAGCAGTATGCACACATTAGTGTTTATGTTAAATGAAGTGAAACAGCCAGGTAATAGGACATGTGAATGGCTGCAGGGGGACTCTGGTGCCATATTTTGGTTGTCTGTTCTTCAGTTTGTGTTTGAAAGTTGGTATCCCACAATTCCATTGGAGTGGGTGGGGTTACATAATTATGTATGCAAATTATATGTTAATCAGTGTACAGATTTGTACTTATTTTTCATGGGCCTTGTCCAGATTTTTGATGTTTCCAGGTTGAGAGGTATGGGTAGCATACTCACCTTTGGTGCAGCAAACTGTGGATTCTACTATAACATAGATGATTGTTGCTTCTGCAGGGCAATATGGGAGTGCAGTGTATAATCCTTTCTGTGAGATTCTAGACCAAGACCTCATCAGCCTGCAATGGAGGCAGTTACTGTGAGATCTTTTACATCCACCTGAGCTATCAAAAAAGTAAGAGGAAGTTTCTCGATGCCCGGGTCAAATTTCCCTAGTAGTATAAATACCACCAAGAGTCTCCCATGAAGAGAGGCTATTAGCCTATTGGGACTGAGGATAAATAAATTAAAAAGTTTAAATTAAATCTATGTCTATGACTTCACTTCAATCATAAAGAAGAAAATAGTATGCATGCTGACAATTTTGAACAACTGGCAATAATATACAGTTCCCAACAAATGAAAGGGAGGCTGGATGTTAATGAATAGAACCTGTGAATTGTGTGCTGCTTACTTACATTTCCAACCTTGATAAAAATACTTCCACACTTTGTAAGTCTAATTTGACACACCCACTGGAGGTAGGGTGACCATCATTGCTGTTGTGTTTTCCTTTTTCCCTACCAGTAATCCTTCACATTTGCAATCCATTAGCAAGAAACACTGGGGGAGTGCCTGGATTATGTTTACAGCTGATACACAGAGCCAAGTATTTGGGATTCAGCAATTCTAATGAGTTCACACCTCTTTTGCATCTTCACTCTGCTCACAGTCCTAAATCTACATCATAAAAAGGCAACCATATAGCTAGGTAGCCTGAAGGTGAGGAGACTGTTTTATGTGGAGAACACAGAAGAGACTATTACTTTGGGATATATCTGCACAAAAGATTACTAATCTTGAGAATGTATTTGTAAATCAGAGTGTGTGATGTACCTTTAAAAAGCTTTCCATTGAGCCAGCACATGCATATAAGAACTGAGCAAATGCAAGCAACAGTACCATTTTGAGTGAGCAGCCAGTGTGTGAGCATGCAAGAATGCAGTCAGTCAGTTAGATAGTTTAAGTTTTATGTTCCTGCCATCCATCCTGATGTATTTGTATACAATAAACTACTTCAACAAACACCCAAGCCTCAACGTCTTTTTAATGCACATAAGAAGAGTGACATGTTGTCAGAATGGGATCCAGAGTTATAGCCATGAGGCAACTGGTTAAGTTGGAGGAGTATATAGGAGTGGATCATCCCTACTGCTCAAATGACTCGCATAAAGATGTCAGAAACAAATTTCAGGTACTAAAATCTGCTTAAATGATTTATTTTGCCATAAATATAAAACAAAGCACTCAAAATGCTCAAAATGTATTTGTTATTAAATGAAATGTCCAAAAACTGTGACATATTGATAAAAATATTCAAAATAATTGCAAGAATATTTGAAACAATATAGCATAACATGTACAGAAAAGGGAAAATGACCATATTTTTTCAATATGTTCTACTTTTTCATATTATCTAAAGCTATCCAACATATCTGGTGTGCAAAGTGTTTGCAAGTGTGTGACATATTACAGTGCAGTTATTGCGCAAAGTAAAGATGTTTCAGAGAATATTTTGCAAAGTACAGTTATTTCATGGTATACTTCACACAGTACAGTCTTTCAAAGAGTTTATTGTGAATTTGAATATTATTAGAAGTACCTGGTGTGTGTGACTGTTTGTACATAATTACAAGGTCAATTTTGCATTATGTTTTACTGTAATCTGTGGGCATAGCAGAAGGCTTTCACAGACATGCACTGCTTGTGTTTGATAACAATACTGCAGAAAATTGGAGAGTATTTGAGCAGGAATACAATATTTCATACAGGTTGTTTTGTTTGACAAAGATGTATATACAAAAGCATTTATTCTGATTAATTTATCTGGTTCAGAGGCCATTGAAAGAGAGTGTTCATTTGTGTATGCTCCTGCTGTGTGTGCAGGGGAGGGGGAAGACCCTCATTTAGTGGTACCGGCTGAAACCAGGGAAGACCCAGAGTGCTTAAAATGAAGATTTAGAGAAATGTGTAACCCCATAATGAATATTACAATGGAAAGGCAGTTATTTTACACAAGGGATCAAAAGCCTGGTGAAACTTTATACAGAATATATAACTGACTTGAGAAATAAGGATAAAACGTGCAGATCTGGTGATTCAACAGATGACTTGATAAAGGACAGGCTTCTGTGTGGTATTAATAATGACACAGTGAGAAAGATTTTGGTTCAAGTCAGTGATTAATGTTGAATAAGACCATTGAGATTTGTCAGATATACATGCTTAGAGAAAAGCACAAAAGTATGCTTACAAATGAGAATAGCTGAGGAAGGCACAGTGACAAAGCTCATGATGATAGTATTCAGCACGTGCTTAAAAGAAACAGGCCCAAGCACATGGCAGCTACTGCAGGTCCTGTAACAGTCCATGGGAAACCTCAAGTCTTTTCACTAAATTCCAGGGGATGCTTAGTGGAGCACAAGGGTGAGTCGGCAAAGTCAAAACATGTGCCCCCACCCAGCTTTATAGTCAACTGTCATAATTGTGGTGGAAATCAGGAACTCAAAAGAGAAAGGTGCTTAGCTTTTGGTTATCAGCGTCATTCTTGCAATAAGTGGAATCATTTCAGAAGATTTTGGAAAGCAAATAAGGCACATTCTTTTATGAAAAGTAGGCATTCCAAGAGACAAGTTGATCAATTAGAAAGCTGCCACCCTACATTTTATGTTGATGGTATGTCTGTGCTTGGTGAAACAGTTAATGCAGTAGATTTGTGGACAAAAATGAGATCTTTTGTACTGTTTGGATTAATGGGAGTCCTGTAGAGCTCAAAGTAGATACTGACTCAAAGTGCAATGTTAATGTCAGCAAAAACATTTGCTAGAGTAAAAGCTGTAGAAAAACTTGATTTGACAATGTGTATGAAGCTTGTTGTTTATGGTGATGAAGAGATTTAAACCAAGGGCTCAGTAGTGCTTTCATGTTACTCTGCTGAAACCAGTTATAACTTGCAATTTTATGTAGTCACAAGACACATGCAGTCATTATTAGGGCTCAGAGACAGTTTGAAAATGGTACTGCTTTCACTTAATAAAGAAGTTCACCATGTAAGCCTGAATGACAACATCCCAAATTTCATCCTATTTTTTCTGAGTATGCTGATATTTTTGCAGACAAACTAGGCAAACTACCTGTTGTGTATTCCATGAAGATAGACCCAGAGGTCAGCCCAGTTATCTGACCAGCACGGAAAGTTCCAGTAGCTATGCAGAATAGAGTGAAAGCTGAGCTAGTCAAAATGATGCAGCTAGGAGTAATTTGTCCAATAGAAGAACCTACTGGGTATTGTCCATGGTGGTAGCTCATAAGAAAAGCCCAGATGATATCAGAATACATATTGATCCAAGAGATCTGAACAAAGCATTAAAAAAGCCTCATCATCTAATGCACACAATTGAAGAGGTTGCTACCCTCATGCCAAATGCCACTGTTTTTTCTGTCTTACTTGCAAAGAGTTCATTTTGGCAAATTTTGCTTGACCAAAAATGTTCATTGTTAACCACATTCCATATGCCATTTGGAAGACACAGATTTCTGAGAAACCCATTTAGAATAAATTCTTTCAGTGAAGTCTTTCAGCATGTAATGTAGCATTTTTTTTTCTGGCTATCCCTGTGCTATTGTATTAGATGATATTCTAGTAGGAGGCAATAGTGAAATTGACCATGACAGAAACCTCAAGAAAGTTCTTGAAAGAGCATGTGAAGTGGATCTTAAGAAGTATCCTCAGAAGTGCAAATTCAGGCTATGAGAAGTTACCTATGTTGGTCACTCGTTTACCAGTTCAGGCATACAACCAGATCCTTCCAAGCAAACAGCAATTCTCGAGATGCCAGATCCCGAAAATGCCCAAGCCTTACAATGTTTTCTTGGCATGGTCAACTATCTAGGCAAGTTCATTTCAGATCAAAGCCAACTTACAGCACTGCTCAGTGAGGTGACATGCAAAGATGTAATTTGGTCATGGTTAGAACAGTACCAAAGAGTATTTGATATCCTGAAGCAGAAAATTGCTAACCCACCAACTTTTAGCTATTATGATGTCCACAAACCAGTTACTCTTTCCTGTGATGCTTCTAAGTTTGGTCTAGATGCAATCATTCTTCAAGAGGGTAGACCAGTAGCCGATGCATCGAGAACTCTTACCCAAACCGAGATGCAGTATGCCCAGATTGAGAAAGAACTTTTGGCAATTGTGTTTGTATATTCAAAGTTCCATAATTATATTTATGGTCGACCTATCCAGATTGAAACTAACCACCGACCTCTTGTCACTATTTTGAGAAAGCCTAAGCGTACAGCTTCAGCGGGACTGCAACATATGATGCTCAAATTACAAAATTATAATTTCAATCTTGTTTGCACAAAAGGCAAACTTCTTTATCTTGCTAATACTTTATCCAAATCACCTAGAAAAAACACAGAACAGCATAAGGATGAGCAACTTGATTTTGAGATCCCGGAAGTGAGAAATTTTTCTTCCACACATCTTGATGAGCTCAGAACTCACACAGCTTCAGATCTAATTCTCCAGAAGCTAAACCTCTTTATCAGTTGAGGATGGCCTTCAAAGCAACCTTGTTTACCAGTAGAAGTGCAACCATACATACTGAGATGAGATTTTGACAGGCAATGGTATCATCATAAAAGGTGCTAAAGTGATTGTTCCAAAATCCTAGCAACAAGACTATATTAAGATCTTGCATTGTGACCACCCAGGAACTGATTCTACCAAAGAAAAGGTGAGAAGTCTAGTATTTTGGCCTTCTACATCAAGAGACTGAGAAAGTAATTTCATCTTGTTTCAAACCTTGCATTATGGACTGTCAGTTACTCTCTGTTTCTCTTGCTAGCTTGATTGACACACATTTTTTGAGGCAGTGCAGCAACTGCCTCATGTACACTGACAACCCCTTAGTCCTAAATCACTCAAATACAATTTGTGAGAAATGCTCCTACACTAAGACTCTAGAATCACTGCTCTCTTTCGCCCAGAACAGCAACAATAAACAGGTTGTCAACTCACACACTACTACTCCTACTCATAATATACACCCAAAAAATAAACCTTCATATGCGGAGGTACTCTCCAAATATCTACCTAAAACACCAGACACTTCCAAAACACAAACATTCTACATCTAACACCCAGTACACATAAAAAGACTAGCACCAGTATCTCACCAAATAAGCCCTTAAGGTGATGCACATCTATTCCAAATGTTTTAGTTATAGATAACTATATAGAGAGATATATACAGATGCCCCAATCACCAAGCAGAAGGTTACGGTTAGCTGTCTTTCTGGTGAAAGAATTCACAAGATCACACATGCACTCAAGTCTCTCAACCAGAAGTACCGTTATGATTCCATCATAGTTCATGTTGATGTGAATGACTTGAGATGTACCTTTCTGGAGTATATGAAGAGAGACATGAGTGAGCTCTCTGAATATGTGTCCCAGGTGGGTATGTCCCCAGATTTCCGCAGCATATTACCCTCCACAAGGGTGACTCAGCAACAGATCTGGGTAACTATAGACCCTTAAGTTTAACCTGCCTCATCTGTAAGGCAAAGGAATGAATCATCATGGATCTCATAAATAAGGATATAGATGATCTCCAAATCCTAGATTTGTCCCAGTTGAGTTTTGTCAAGGGTAGTTTGTGTCTGCTAAACCTGATGGACTTCTTCAAGAATATGACCAGAGCCATAAATGAAGGCAAAGCTGTGCACACAGCCTATCCTGACTTGGTCAAAGCCTTTGACACAATTCCACATTCGGGCATCATTGACAAACTAACCCAGATGAATGTCACCTTCTATGTTGTCAGGTGGCTTGCAGATTGGCTCACAGATTGAAAACACTCAGTCAAAGTGGGAGATTTCACCTCTACCAGCAGACCTGTCAACAGTGGGATCCCACAAGGGTCAGTGCTGACCCCCTCTTGTTTGGTTTATCCTTCTCTGAAGTCCAGGCCAAAATGGAGGGGCTGTGGCTAGCCAAATTTGCAGATGACTGCAAATTAGGTGGTGTCATTGAATCCCCTAGCAATGTCAACATTCTTCAAAAGGGGCTTACACAGACTAATGACTGATGCCAAAGCCACAGTCTTAAACTAAATGCTAAAAAATGCATCATCGTTCCCTTTGGTTGTTTTAGTTCAGGGTGGGTTTTGTCTGATGTTAGGAGCACACAGCCATTATGTGGGTAGGTAAAGGTTGTGAGCATTGCCTGGCATCAATGTTAGTATGTGTATGTACATAGAAGGAAGGTTATGGTCATTTAGGTGGTGCGTGAGTGTGCTATGCATTGCCTCTTAGCCAATGCAAGGGCATATTGAGCACACTTACATCTGCCTGCATCTACAGCAGCTGCTGGTTCCCCCACTAACTGTGTGTGGCTGTGGTGACCTTGCCAATGATGGTGGGATGTGTGCCTTTTCCTCTCATTGATCCTGCTGAAGCTGTTTTCTCAGGATGATGTTGTGCATCATGGTACATACACTGAATATTTCAGTACATGTATGTGGATTATACTGCAGGGGTTCCCTAGGTGTATCTGGGCACTGAAGCCATGACTTCAGCAGCCCAAACACATGCTCTGTGATATTTCTGGTTTGAGCATGTGCCTCATTATGTTGTTCTTCAGATGGTGTGTGCCCATTTCTGATGGGCACCATCGACCCCAGTTCCAGTGCATAACCTGCACCCCCCAGTAGATTACCCTGTGGGATATCCCCCCAAGTGAGTAACTGATACAGTTGGAAGATGTGCCAGATATGTAAGTTGTAGTAACTGCCTGGGTTGCCAGCACACATGTTCAACATGATTCCCTTGGCATTGCACATGACTTGGCACTTAATAGAGTGGAAGCCTTTTCTATTTATGTAGCGCCTTCCCTGTTCAACAGGTGGTGCCTTAATTTCTTTATGTGTGCAGTCTATGACACCCAGTGCTTTAGGATAGTGTGCTACAGGGTAGAACTCCTGCATATTTGTGGCCCTTTCTTCAGCAGATGGGGAAAATATGTGTGGTCACTGGCATGTTGTAGCATAGCATTCAGGATTTGATGGAGGATCCTGAATGCTGATGCCTGTGACACCCCCCAGCATGTCCCCTGTTGATCTCTGAACACATACCTTTGTCTCCACTGGTATGGGTATGGGTTCTCCTTGGTTTGCCCTGGCTGTGAGTTGAGGACAACAGATGTAGCTGAGTTCCTGTAGTGCGTCTCTATCCACCCGATAGTTAGTGCTCTACAATTTCTACATCATGTAGATTGTGATAAATTAAACAAGGTCTGAAAACTCTTCTCCTTCTTGGTCTATTAGCAGCAGCAGCAGCATAGACTTCAGCATGTTGCACATAGACATGAATTAAAGCAACAGCAGCCCCTAAAATTGTTTCTGTGTAGACTCCTTTCCGTGGCTGTATTCCAATAGGTTTTGGAATTCACAGGGAAAACCAGCACTGACTCTACACAGTTGCTTTATAGCTTGTTGACTAGTTCCTCCATCTTGGATTGGTTGATCAGCATACAGTTCAGCTGTTTATGCTGTAATTAGCATGCCATGATGTTTACCTTGTTTATGTGTCTATACACACCATGTAGAGCTGCCTCCTGAATCTAAAAGAGTGTGCTACACAGTGTAAACAGATGATGTATGCTTGGTTGAATCTGGCCAAGTGTTTTATATTTAGAATTATAAATTGACCCCCCCCCCCAATTAATATTCCAAAACATGCACGCTGATTGGTCAGTGTGCCCATTGTAAATCAGACTTATACTAATGGAAAAAGGTCCATTCGCCCGGACCTTTTCCATTAGTATAAGTCTTTTTTTGCGTTAGACAGCAATAGAGAACAGAAGAGCTCAGTTGCTGTAATCTCACTATGTTAAATGGGTTTAACATAGCGAGATATCTTAAAAAAGCAATGGAGATCTTCCTTTCTACGTTGTTTTTTTAAAGCTATCTTGCTATGTTAAACCCTTTTAACATAGTGAGACACCTTTTAAAAAGCAATGGAGATCTTGCTTTCTCCGTTGCTTCCACACACAGCTCTGATGTACTGCATAAGTATACGCATGCGCAGTACATCAGAATTGCCACAGAATACCAGACAGCTGCGGAAGGGCAGCACAGAGGCATTATACAATGCCATTATTTAAGAAAAGTAAGTATTTTTTTCTTAAATAATGTCATTGTATAACAGCAATAACCCACTTCTGGGTTAGTTTAATGCTGGATTTACCCATGGTTGTCTTTGTTTGGCCACTCAGGCTTCGTCCTCATGAGCAAACCACACAAACCGTGGGTAAATCCAGCATTACCCACACTCAGGTGTGGGTTATTGCTTAAATATTTATTTCTTCATACAAAGTTTATTCCAACTATGTTTTCATAAGAAGTACTGCAGTCATTCCTTTTCAAAATACAATATTATATTTAACACTAAATAATGCTTCAACATTTTTTAAATATGTCTTCTTTGTTCCATTATCCACCAAACATGTGTACTCAGTGGGAACATCTAAATCTCGGAATATTTCTCTCTTGCTTTTCCAAAAATGTTTTTGATATTGCGTTGAAAGTCTTACCCCCACTTGTTTATCTAAGACATTATTGAATCTTTATTTTTAGACCTTTTTATTTTGTTTCATGTGTAGTAGAAGTGATAGGTTATATCACAAACTATTCTTTTTCTGTTCACACACTGTCTGTGTCCTTATATCATAGTGAGTACTGTTTTCTTAAAACTATTGGTAGCATTTATATATCTACATTTATTGCATCAATAACATTTAGTAGTAATAAAAAGAAAGTGATGATTTAGTTTTCTTCAAAACTGGTAAGTTTCTTTTAACTAAATAATCGAAAATACTTCTATTGTATTATAATTAATATCATAATCTATCTGGATAATATTTCTTGTAATGTGGTGCCCTTCATTATCAAAAACCAATTCCTTATGAAAAAAAAAAACACTCTAACAACTAAGATTTCACTATAGAAGGACATGTTTTGGTGTTTCCTTAGCTTTTCGCAAACATTGCTTCAGTTTCTTCTGCTTTCCCTAAACATTGCTTCAGCAGTGTTACTGGGTAATGTCTACATCATAACTGTTCCTTTTACTTTTGCCTATGCCTCTCAAAATCTTTTTCCAAACAGCAGTTTTACTTATCTATTAGAAAGATTGCCAGAAAAATATTAAAAATATACCTCACAGAACAGTTTCCTATATATTTCAGTTATTATTAAGCTTGTAAAGAAATTTAAAAGCATAAGTGATTAAAAATGTTTGCAAAAATAGGATGATGGCAAAACACATATTCTCAGCTCTTAGTTTTGTTCATCATTCACAAACCAAGATGCTGTAATGCATAACATTAAATGCTCAGGGAGCCAGAATCTTCTGAGAAGTCAAGATGCTGAAGCGTTAAGGGAGCTCAAGAATAAAGAAGTTAAAAATATCATGAAAGAAGGGTTTTATTCTTTTTTTCATTGAAGGTGGAATTTATGCTGATCAACATTCGTTATGATATTGAGGTATTGGATGACTCGGGGGGGTCTCTTTCCAAACAGAAAGGAATATGAAGTGGAGAAAGAAAAACTGTATATCAGTGCCTTAACCATCAATTTTGCACCTAGCCGTTCATCCAAAATTAATATAAAAATATCATATAGTGGGACAACAAAATACGAAACAGCTCATTAAATCTTAAATGTATTTGTGAATTGTCAAGGCCTCATAATTTGTCAATGTCCTGCTGTTTCGGTGAGTTGCTGTATCTCCTTACATCTTTATGCATTTGCTCCAATTTCTTAACAGAACTGTGGTTTTATATATATATATATATATATATATATATATATATATATATATATATATATATATATATATATATATGTGTGTATATATATACACACACCCCATTTAACCAACTTCTGATATTCATTTTCATTGTATAAAATCTTAGAAAATGAAACTTTAACAACGCTACAAAATTTGTGACAAATACCGCTTTCAGAACCTACCACTATAAACACTAAAAAGGTTACATTTGGTTAGAACTATCCCATCAACTAACATATACACAGCTTCTTATCACCTATAAAATCATTCAAAATCCATCTGCTTGGCCGGCACTACATAACATTCTATGTAACTATGTTCCTAGTTGGTCATTATGATCCAGTCACCAAAAAATCCTGCCTGTTCACAAACCTATAACGTCTGATGGGTGTTTTCTGTACTCATACCTTGTTGCTAATGCCTGAAACTCCTTATCTCTATCCATCAGGTTAATATCCTCGCTCCCATCCTTCAAAACCATTCTGAAAGACTTCCTAGCCAAAAGCTGACAACATTCTTGCTCAACAGCAAGATAAACTATATCCCTAAATGTGAACAAATACCTATTCAGAGGATACAACTGCTAAAGAACAGACTCCCCACCCACATAAAACAAAGTTTGCCCATGTCTATTTTGAAGTGCAATTTTATCTATGGATCGGAAACAGAAAATTTACCCCAGGGCTGCCTCCTGTACTACTAAATGCTTTATCCCATCCATGGATCCTCTCAAAGTATCTATGGTATGATCACAGTTATTCTTATTAGAGGTAATATATAATTACCAAATATGGGATGGATAAGGCCAGTCTATAACCTAATGAAATAGGTTGTGTCGGGCACAAAAAAAAGGAAATTGGCTGGGCTTAAAATGGCCCTCAAGGGCAGCTAGCCTAGTACTTACGTATGAACTTATGAACCTGTAAGATGAGTATTCCTGAAAAAATGCAGTACAACACATGTAGGCTCACCGTCTGCAATGATTACTGATAATTTAATTTTTAAATTATGCTACCTCTCGCACAGCTTTCTGATATAGTCATTATTTTGTTCTTTGCTTCAACCTAAATTAAGTCATCTTAGATGGCCGTATATTTACTCCATAGTCTTTCAATTTTTGACTTTAACTACCCCTCCTACACTGCATTCATCCACTGAGTTCCTGCGTTTTTACTTTGTGGGCACATAACGTCACAGTTTTCTGTATGTGCATTTATGTGAAGTTTAATCCTCTCTTGTTTTATTGCAATGCTGCTTTTTATCCTGTCTCTCCATATTATGTGAATATTGCAAATGAGTGTAAATCATGAAAAACATGTGCTTTTGATGTCTGTGTGCCTTAACAGATTTTATCTACCTTCATTTATTTTTCCCTCTTAATCATAAATTTCATCAGGGCTTTTACCAAGATACTGCACTGGCACTGCAACTTACCTCCCAGGATACTCCTGGCTCAAAAGGAGTTGATTTATGACCATGGCAAATGCCTTGTGATGTGCTAATAACCCGCTCTGACTCTATAATATGCATATATTACAATCATTCTAGAGCAGAAATATTTTTATCAACAGGCCAGAATTTAGGCCAGTGAATCAGTTATACCATGATCTTTATGCTGTTAACTCCTAGAAGAATAACTCCTTAAAAAAAAAACTCATACTTTTTTCCTATCCTAGATATCACACTAGCCATTCTGTGGTTTCTTGCATCTGTCATACTTCCACTTCTGCGGGAAAATTCTTTCTTCACACTTCTCTGTCATAGTTACCACACCCTTCTCAAAACATCTGCAAATGAAATGAGTTGGCGGTGTGAATGGTTGTGTATGTATTTCAGAGCTGACTCATATAATATATCATATTGTCTCCACCAGCAGATTTTGTCATGCTATCAGGAAAGTTTCTTGCATGAACAGATTAAATTCCACTACCCAGATAGTTCCTATTTTTTTACCTTCTGTTATGTGTTACTGCTTTTTCTTTTATGAATAATGCCTACAAATAATAACGGAATGTAAGTTTTGTCATCATTCCAGTTTGCCCACATTTTTAGTTTTCGTTATGATTTCGAGAACTGCTTTAGTCTTTTTTTATATTCACCAAGACTTCCAATGACCTGCTTTTGTCTTCTTTAACCTCTAAAAACATAAAAAAAAAAAAAATGTTTCACTTTCCTAACCAAGCTTGCTGCCTTTGGGTCAGTTAAGTCCTTTACTCCTCTGACAGCCTTTCTGTTTCTTTCAATTTCTTTTGGTAGTGTGCTTTATGCATCTGTTTTTAATTGTCAATATGGCAGAAAAATCAGAACAAACTGTATTTTTAGTGCATTTCTAAAATCATCAAGGTAACATACTGTAACTACTGTAAGCATACAACCCTTCTCTGTTTTCCTTCATGAAATGGCATTCCATGCTACATATATATATATATATATATATATATATATATATGTGTGTATGTGTATGTATATATATAGATATATACATATATATATATATATATATATATATATATATATATATATATATATATATATATATATATATACAGCGATCTATGTTTTTGTATTAAGTTGGTTAGTGATACAATACGACAATTATGTTCGACTGTTTTAAGATATGCTCTCAATCTATAAAGTGTATATCTGTGACTGTCTGGTCTTCTATTGCCTTAAGTCAAACACTTTTTTCCATAAAACTGTTTTGTATATTGATGTTTTATACTATTTGTCGTTATATTGGAACTTTTCTCCCCTGGCCTTCACTGAAAATGGACAAACTGACCAGTCAGACTTTCCTGGGAAACAAATGTAAAATAAAATAAAATAAACGTAAATAAATGAAGATGTCAGTAAATAAATAAAACATAAAACAAGTAAATCAATTTAGATTATAATTTAGTAAAACCCTATGAATGTATGTGATGATGTACGATTTACCTACGATTGGTGTGATTTAATCACGAGGTTAAATTCCTTACCTTTCTTAAATAATGTCTTTATATAATAGCACTTTAGTGTTCATCTACAGATTTCCTTATTTGATGGTGTATTGCATGTGCATATGGTATGTACGTCCACACACTCGCACAGTACATCAGTATAGTGCTAAGAAGCTGGCAAAGAAGACAGCATACTGATGCCAGTTTCCTCTGTCATTTTTGTTTTTTAATTAACTTATTTAATTATGCATTGGGAAAGTGTGGTAGCATTACCAGAACAATGAGAGACAAGGAAAACATATGAGGAATGTGAGGGACATTCTATTAAAGTCTGGACAATTGAGAGGTGAGGTGAAAAAGAATTGCAATCTTTGTTATTAGCAGATCTGTACCTTTTAACTGTCCAGATTTTTTGCAGAGTGTCAATTTGTTTCTTATATTTTGCTCGATCTCTCTTAATGTATTTGAAGATCAATTTTAGCATATCTTAATAGAAAGTCTTATCACTCAACATTAGTTAAACAATTGGAATTTTTTTGTTGGGATATACTCAATTTACAATGACCATGCTGATTGGAATTTCCAATCAGGGTGCTTGTTTTTGAATAGCAATGATCCATTATTGTATAATATACAAAATAATTGTCTGTAGGACAGTCATGTTGTTCCAGTTATGAACATTGATAATTCAGACAAAAGCTTGACACAAAGCAATATATTTTAAAGTCTTTCTTAGACATCTTGATGTTTTGCTGTTTCAGGAACAGTGTTGCACAGGTCAGGAGAACATTTTTTTTTTTTTGTTAAATGATGCTACAGTTTATGTCTCATAATTCAGATCACAAAGACACAAGGTGAAAGTTGCAAATAGCATGGGAAATAACTTTAAAAAAGTGCATATTCACTCATAGAAATCAAGAACCCATTCTTAAGCAGTCCCTTCAATCTCCATATTCATGGCATGCCAAGGTCTTCAGGATAGGATGGCACAAGACAGGAATCGTTAACATCATCTAAAAGAGGTTAGGAGATTTGTTAATAGTTATAACACTCTCACAGTTGACTGGAAAGCATGATGCAGTGTCACTGTGCTGGTCTTTGTGATTCCATGTCTCTTCACACTTCCACCCACAGCAATATTCTGTGCACTCCTGGGCAGGTTTGCATACCTCCCTGTATCCTTAGTGTGACAACTGCGATCTCTGCCTTCCCCACATGTGCATTGCTTGGCAGTGGGACTTTGCAAATACCCCTTTCCAAGTTTTCATCCCCTCACTCCTTTTTGACTGTTTGTCAGCAGGATAGTATGATGCATACTTCTGCTTGAAGTGAAGAGGATATGGCTTTTGTGGTTACATGCATATCCGCTTGTAGACATCTCTGGTTAGTCTTTAAGTACAATATCCTAACCAACAAGGTATGTGTTTCAAATTATTGTACAACACTGTTTACCATGTGTTTCATTATGCAGGGGACAACAGAAGGCTTGCATTAGTATGGCTACTCCAACTGATGTTTAAGGCAGCTTTCAGGAGTCAGGGTGCTATGACACATTGACACTGTCTTTGACAATCTGGGAGAAGGAATCCTCTTCAATCCTGGGTACATCTATCTCTTAGATATATCTGGTGAGCACAGAGTTTCACAAGAGCATCATTTATTGCCCATATCTGAGCCCACTTGGATGCAACTACTGATATGCAAACTGTGACTAGGAAATACACACTACAGATGACAAGAACATGGAAGTCCAATACTGCAATTACTCTTGTACTGTCCAAGGGTGTATGTGTTTGTCCATGTGTTGGGTGCACTCAAAATTAACCACGGGATATGTAGGTCAGTAACCAAGATGACATTGCTGCTACATGCATCATTGTGGAGCTGACAAGTCTGCTCCCAGACAATGACATGCATGAAGGACTACAATAGTTGCATGGTGAGTTGAAGGATTAGCATGCCCAATGATATGAGAGTGCAACTGATGTCAACAATGGCAAATGTTGCCTCTATAGGTGCATCTGTATGACTCATTGTAGCTATCTTCCAGTCTATCTCAGTTGGGCATGTGGTCTGGGGTTCTGGCAACATCCATAAATAATATGGACATGTACAATGTATCCTATGTCACGGGGCACAGACTTTTGTAGGTACGCTATCAGTGCTGCATGCTGGCACATGGCCTGCCTGCCAGTCCTCGTTAATAATGATGATGATGGTTGTCATACTTTTCCAATGGACATCTCCAGTGTGCTCCATCAAGATCCCATGGCTCCACCCCTTCTCTGTTATGGGATAGATCAAGCCATGACAGAACAAGGCAGCAAAGGGTACATTGGCATGTTTATATGGTGACATCCTTTTGCTAAGGTATGTTATCCCTGAAACCCAACAGAATGAAAGCTGGAAATTGTCATGTAATAGATACCCAAAATTGTCAGTGGAGGCTGTGATCCTTTTCACCTAAGAACCATCCAGAGGGCAATCCATGGTGCTCAGGACCACAGGGACCAGACTCAGGGGACTTCAGGGGACTAGATATGCTCCTCAACATGTTGTATTACAGTGCTGAGTCATTTGTTTAGTATTTATGATGCAGAAGATTGTTCCATACCTAATGTGTCCTAATATGTTGACAGAACATCAGTTAGGATGGTCAGTTGTTCATACATGCCATTGCATAACCCCAGATCCTGCTCATGGGTGACACAAATTCACAAGGTCCTATAATGCATTCTTGTCCATTTTGAACTAATCAGTTATCTACTCATCTGTCAGATGTTGATATGAGTTGTTTCACTATCATCTGTGTAGCATAGGTTTTACGGTGGCTACTGACACATGCCAGTGAGCTGTTCCATCTGCTGTACATAACATGGCTCCTTCCATTTGATTTATAAATTGCAAAATTCAAATTGTAGTGCAATTTTCTCTTATCTGCATATGTTGCATACCACAGTCTCACCTATTGTGCTTTCACTCAGCTGGTATCTTCAAATTGCCATACAGTGTGCACATGACCACTTTCTATGCAATGTTTGCTATGCACAGTGCTGCCCATGAATCTCGTCCATGCTGTGTGAGATGTCCTTGTGTGCCATCTATATTCTTGTTTTATGACTAACTTAAAGTAAACATCATATTTCAAATGAGAGTGCAACAAATATTAAAATGTTCCTTGCTCCTTTAAACCCATGATGGGAAACAATTGTGTCAGTAGACACCATTATACATTATTAACCCCCATATTACTGCATCTCTGAGAAAGTGAATAGTCATTCACAGCAGTGGTATTTGACTGAAAATGATTTAAGAGTTAATTGGTAGTAAAATGTATATCTGACAAATGTATCACAAAATATACTGTTTCCAGGAAATTTGTGTAGATCGTTAGTTAAGTGCTTGTTGGACAGTAAATATCAATTTCTACTGTCTGTGGTGTACTCCATAACACCTGATGAAATTAAATATTTTGATGTGATACGGTATTTAATTACTTAGCTAAATGTGTGATGCTTTAGTTGTTTTACTCTGAGTTTTATGTATTTCTTGCTTGGTTTTGTTCATGCGCTACTTCTATACAGCATTTAAGTCTTTTAAGTACTGTAAAAACTAAAATGAAAGAATGAATGAATGACAATCCTTTGATTCTGTAGTGCTGTTGTATGCTGACCATTGATAATTTCATTAACAGTGGTCTGTGGGTCAGTACTAAAACTTTGGATATGTGAGACTGACAAATGCAGAATGCCAAATAAAGTAAAGTCTAACTGTCTACTAGACAGATGTTCGTGGGCAGAATGTCAAACAAAGTAAAAGTCTAACTGTCTACTAGACAGACGTTCACGGACAGAATGCCAAACAAAGTAAAGTCTAACTGTCTACTAGACAGATGTTCACGGGCAGAATGTCAAACAAAGTAAAAGTCTAACTGTCTACTAGACAGACGTTCACGGACAGAATGCCAAACAAAGTAAAGTCTAACTGTCTACTAGACAGATGTTCAAGGGCAGAATGTCAAACAAAGTAAAAGTCTAACTGTCTACTAGACAGACGTTCACGGACAGAATGTCAAACAAAGTAAAAGTCTGTTTACTAGACAAAAGTTCATGGACAGAATGCCAAACAAAGTAAAAGTCTGTCTACTAGACAGACGTTCACGGACAGAATGCCAAACAAAGTAAAAGTCTGTCTACTAGACAGACGTTCACGGACAGAATGTCAAACAAAATAAAAGTCTAACTGTCTTCTAGACAGACGTTCACGGAGACATTCTGGACCTTATCCTGATGTGTTCCCTTAACTGCACATTGTCAGGCTTTACAGCATAAAGTAATATGAGCAGCTAATGAACTCCAGCTAGCAGTCAAAGGCATACTTTTAAACTGTCCAGACTTTCACAGAATATCCAGAATTTTGGCTCATATATTTGGTCTGTTCCTCATAAAACGTGTGGCTTTCTGTCAAATCACTGAGAATTGAAGTTACTATATAATGAGATACATCTGAGTTTCAGAATTCTTATCCTTCTGAAAATACATGCTAACATAAAACCTATTTTTCTCACAAGTTTCTAAGTGTATAAGAGCAATATTCAAAATGTGTCCCTGTTTTTGGGCCTTTGCCCCCCCCCCCCCATTAGTGTTGCTTTTCTCCAGATTTTTGTCTGCTTAGAGGTTGAGAGGTGGGATCACAAGTTTTATTACTCCACTTTGTATGACTCTGACAATTACCAAAACCACTGTTTTCATTGCAGACTATGGTGACAAGTTTTTGGACATGCCACCATGCCCCCAACCTTAAAACCAAGTCAACTGTTTTTTTCTTTTTTTCAATGGGACTCTTTATACTGCCCTTAATGATTACTATTGTTACTGTGTTGCAGCAAAGTTCCCAGTTGCCATGTCCCATCTGAAAATGACCTATGCCAGCTTTATAACTGGGTTACAGATGAAGAAGGCATAATCTACCTGGACTTCAGCAAGGCATCTGACACTGCTACAAACAGAAAGGAAAAATGGTTGGTAAGGGTTATAGATAGAGCCAAGGCTATGGAACTGGATAGTTGCATGGTTGAATGGTAGGACACACAGGGATTTATTGAGCAAGACCATTTCAGGAATTAGGAAGTGAATAGTAGAATGCTATAAGAGTTTATCCTGAGTTTAGTACTCTTTAGTGTATTTGCTTCAGACATGCCTGCAGGAATAGAAAACAGGATGAGATCCTCGTTGATGGGATAATGATAGATGCAACAGAGAGGAGTGGGCATTAGAGTCTAGCAAATCATTTAAAAAAGCTGAACAGGAAAGCAGAATGGCTGCACCTGAGGGCCAGTCCAAACAGATGCAAAATACTGTATTTGGGACACAACAACCCTGGAGTGAATTATCATCTGGGAACTGATTGTGAAAGGAAGGAAAATGACCTGGGTGGTATTGATCGCATCTAGAACAGATCAGTGGGACCAGACTGAAAGGGTTGTGGTAGCTACAAACAGGATGCTGAGGTCCTTCCTTTTTAGTGATGGAGTCTACATGTAAAGAGTTTATTTTTCCACTCTGTATGGACCTTAGTCAAATCACACTTTGAGAATTGTGTAGAATTCTGAACACCACATAAGGAAAAGGAAAAAATGCTACTGGAAGTAATTCAGAGGAATAGATTTGAGCGAGATCTGTAGGATGGAGGGAAAGGACTAAAACTCAATTTTGAAGTAGCCATATTTCTTATCACATGACATAAGAAACAAAGCAGTGGATCACATAATACTGATATGCAAGATCATGTCAGGGTGATATGAAAGTGTTATTCTGTTCGGGAGGGAAACACAAGAAAGGAGGGGAGAATAGGTAGCAGATTGTAGAGACTATCAATTCATACAGACAGTTGTAGAATCATGGAATGGACTACAGGAATGGCTGGTGGTGTGCAAAGCGCATGGCTGAGGTTAAGACAGAAGTCAAGGATGGACCATAAACAAGGTTAAGGAAGAACTCATGGAAGGAGGGAAGGTAGAATGTTACGACACTTGCACAGACTAGATAGGTTTATTATATCTTTCTGTAATATAATGATAGTTAAATAATTAAATGTGATTTTTTTTACGTTTTTATTTCATTTTACATATTCCAATGATAATTTAACAATTTGAAACAAAATAAAACAAAACTATAAACAAAAGTCCATAACAAGAATTATATATACAAAACCATTAGCACTTTTCTAATGTTGTTGTTTGTCTTTTTGGCTTTTGCCGGTTAGGTGTTGCCACAGTGGAACTCCGGTCCGCTAATGATTGGCAGTAGATATTTTTTTTTATTGTTTTTAATTGCAGTAGTACAAATAGGACAGTACTAATACAAACTTTTGAACTAGGATTATATAGACTATTCCAGTATTCTTTCTGTCTCTGTCACCATTTCTAAAACTGACATTAAATTCAACACTTTTCTGCAAAGCTACCACCAAATCAATGCATTTTGCTTTGCTGACAGAAGCATTTCTTTGCTAGATCATTTTTCCAAGCCTCAAAAAAAAAAAAAAAAAAAAGTGTTATTTTTGTCATTTCTGTCTGCTTGTAATAAGACAATGTTTCTTCTGCATCCAGTTAGATCTGGTAGATTCTATATTAATGCCATCCTCTCCTTTTCTATTCTCCCTTCGTAAGGCCCACTGTAATGAGCCTTATAATATTATTATACCATATTTTCCAACAGCACTATCCCCCGTCTGCCATGATCATTTTTGTTATTTCTTGGTCTGTCTCTGTCTTCACTCCTTCACGATAATCCCTTCTTTTAGCTTTCCTTCAAAGGCCTTTTCAGTCCAAGAGGCTCATTCTATAATTATCCATCTTCATATATCCTGCTCTTTCATCTACGGACTATCCGTCATGCTTGCATACACGCACGCGCATGCACACATGCGCGCACACACACACACACACACACACACACACACACACACACACACACACACACACACACACACACACACAGACACACAGTTGCCTATATACATACAGATAGACAGACATGAAGACATGCACATATATATGCATATGCACACATGATCCATACTTGTATAGGGTTCTTCTTTGATCGACAATACTATCATCAAGTGCTCTGTGATCGAATGAAAAGGAGTGAAACAACTTTTGCTACAGTGGATTTTTCTTTTTTCTCCAGTGTTGTGTGACCTCAAAGTAGGTATATTAATGTTCCAGAATGTGGGAGTGTCCCTTGACATAGGGTGTGCAAGGGGGGGGGCTGCCCCCTGCAAAAGACTTACCTCCAAGATTCAGTAAAAGATGATTTTGTTCCTGATTTTTCAGCTGATCAGCACTCGATGGAATTATTGTTAATAGATCAAAATAAACTTTATTCTACTCCCCTCTCTCAACTCTAGGCCCACCCCATCCCACCTAATCCCTGTCCCCTGGACTTACCTTCAGCTACTAGTGCTCCACAGATTGTTTCTTGTTCACCCTTAGTCTTCCCTCGGGTCTACCCGCTCCGTTCGCCCTGCGGGCTCACTCCGCTCCCCTACCCTGCCCCCAATTCCAACACACCCCCAGCACCTCTATATTTATAGCATTTAGCCACACCCATCACCCCGCCCCAACCAACTAGTAACCTCCTTCCTTCCACACCCACTTCTTACTCCTCCCCTCTTTTCACCAATACTCTTCCATACCTCCCCTCTCAGTCTTCTCCCAAAATTTATAACTCACATACCTAGTAAACTAGCCATCCACAACATACCTTCCCTCAAAATCCTATCCCACTATGCTCTCAAAAGCCATATACTTCTGTACTCATCTAGTACTGTTCCTCACCATATCCTATATCTACTACCTGATCCTGCCAACTAACTATAACCACACTCCATCCTTTCATACTACTAACCATCTTAACCTACCTGTCTTACATTCACACTTCCCAGTCTCTCCATGCCTATACCCCATAAAACACCATCTTTTCTTCTCTTATAAACTTATTACTCCTCACAACTATCCGAACCCTACAACAACTACCTTAAATCTAGCTAAACTCAACCCTGTCTCTAAGCAGACAAAGTACCCCCCCCCCAACCTAATTCTATATCTGACTTCTATTCTATTATCAGGAGACATACACCCCAACCCAGGCCCATCCTCATCCCAGCCAATGGATAAATCCATACACTCACCTCCTTAAATGCCCAAAGTATAGTTAACAAAATCCCTATTCTGCATGCCTGGCTCACAAATACAAACCAGACATTTTGTCCATCTCTGAAACTTGGTTAAAACCTCATATAAAAGATTCCGAAATAATTCCACCAACTACTCTATAATCAGAAAAGACAGAACAAACAAAAAAGGAGGTGGAGTATCCCTTCTATATCTATCCTCCTTAACAGTTACCCCTTATAACAAACCAACTCCCCAATTCAATAATGCAGAACTACTCCTGGCACTGCTTCAAGGAAATAAACACAAACACATATGAATAGCCTCCCTCTACATCCCCCCAGACAACAATATTTCTACACTAGAAGATATCCTCTCCTGGCTTTCCAATAACATTAACAATGAAACTATACTTATGGGTGACATGAATATTACTTGGTCTACAATACAGTCTCCCACAAATCCAGTTAACATTAATCTTTACAACTTTTCTCAACTGATCAACTCCATAACTTGGCCCTCAAAAAACCTCACCAGTGATAGTACCCTGGACTGGATATTAGTCTCCCATCCTCATTACTTCTCAAATAATGGCACCCTGCCTGATTCCCTTAGTGACCACTTGCCCACATTCACACACTGACTAACTTCACCCCTACATCTTACTCACAATTTTATTACTACTCACTGCCAAAAAAACTTTAACCCCACTACCTTTTCCAACTCTCTAAAAGCAATCAACTGGTACACCCTAAAAACTCTACCCCTGGAACAGGCTGCCACCCACTTTAACGCAACTTTCCTAAACCTCTTAGAGTAACAAGCCCCCATAAAAACAAAAAGAATAAAAAACAAAACTGCCCCTTGGCTAACAAAAAACACACTAGTAACTATGCACCTTAGAGATAAGGCATGGTCATCATATCAGAGACATAGGACTGCCCTAGGCCATAACGAATACAAAACAAGATTATCATCTCCAATAGACAAAATTACTTCTCCATAATCCAAAACAACAACAAAACAAACCCTCAAAAATTTTGGAAATGCATCTCTACCCTCCTTAATCCCAACAAACCAGATAACCCGAGCCCAGACCCTAACACTCCTGACATAGACTTGGCCACTCAATCCAACACCTTCTTCATTGATTCTATCTCTAAACTAACCTCATCCTTTTCATCTTCAAACCCCACCACACCCCCCACTACACCCAATCCTCCCCTTCCAATTTTTCACCCCTCACCACTGCTCATCCCCCTATTTCCACTCCATCATCAGCATTCTCAAATTCTCCCCCCTCCCCCACCATTCTCACTAAAACCTATACCCACATCCACCATAAAAAAACTACTGCAGAAACTAAAACCATGCTCTAATGCCCCTGATAACATTCCTTCTTACTTTCTCAGTATAGCTGCTGAAGCCATTGCCTACCCCATCAGCATTTTAATCAACTGTTACATTCAAGAAAGCTTGGTACCCCAAATCTGGAAAAAGGCTTTTGTTGTTCCATTGCACAAAGGAGGCAGCAATAACAATATTACTAATTTCCTCCCCTTTCATCAACACCCCAACCGGTGTTCCCGAAGGATCTATACTGGATCCCCTGCTTTTCAATATATTCATAAACGATTTCCACAACTCTATCCCTTCAACTAAAATTATCCAATACGCAGATGATTCAACTATAATCTGCTCTGCTACCTCCATCCCCACAATGCTAAAGCTTACTCAAGATGCATTCTCAACCACCGAACAATGGATGAAAACAAATCACCTTGTACTCAATGCCTCCAAAACCAAAATAATGGTATTCACCCCCTCTAAAGCTACCTTTTTCAATCCAAGTAATTTCACTATTACTAGTCACAACAATACACCCCTAGAACTGGTATCTGAGGCCAAATTACTTGGGGTCCAAATTGATAGTCAGCTTAAATTCAATTCCCATCTTCAACTAAATATAAAAAAAACACCAAAAACTTAGCATGCTCTACAGACAGAATCATTATCTTACACCCTCCACCAAACTCACCCTATCTACCACATTTCTCATCCCATCCCTCCTCTATGGAGCCCCACTTCTAACTAACCTACAATCTTCTCTCAAAACACAACTCTCCTCTTGCTATAACAAAATTGCCAAGTTTGCTACCTCCCATAACTCCTCCTCACACCACTGTTTGGCTCTCCACAAACTAAAATGGTTAGAACTACCCAATCACCTCACCTACGTCCAACTGACTCTTGCACACAAACTCATCTTAAATCCCTCCCTCTGCCCATCCCTTTCCTCTACCTTCAAAATGCACCTCCCTGATAGAATTCTAAGTCAGCTCATATACCTTCCTCTTGATTGTATTAAGCTACTCATCCTGAATGTATGAAAGATATCTCCAGTGTAACCCACCCTAAGTTGTAAAAACCTCTCAGTTTCTATATTGTAAATTGTTTTCAACGATACAAGATTGTAATATTTGTATATGTTTGTACACTAGTCTACTGTATTTCCAAGTCCATAGGAATTGCATAATTGAAACTAAATACCTTATTGTAACCTTGCTAATTGTTTTTGGAGCTTTTCTCTCCATGACTCAATTGAAAACCTGTTATTTTGGCCCAATGGACTATCCTGGTAAACCAACTGCAAATAAATAAATAAATAAATAAAATGTATCCTACATATACATGCATACAAATATATATGCATACAGTTATGTACACATACAAGCTTATACATATACCCATACATACATACATACATGCATAGATACAAATGCACACACATATATATATATATATATATATATATATATATATATATATATATATATATATATATATATATATATATATATACACTCATGCATACATACATACGTACATATGTACATAGACCTTCAAGCAGGAACATGAAAGTTTAAAAATGCTAAATCTTTAACTGAGTATAACTTAGTATGAATTAATAGCATTCTGTGATAATTTATGCTCATTTTGGGAGCCTTTTTATTTTAAGTTTAGCAAGTATTTCTCTGTAGTAAACTAAGGTTTATAAAATGATCATCAGCAGAACAGGTTTTTCTTGACAAATAATAATGATGATGCTAAGGAAACAGATCGACTTTCCACTAAATATAAAGAAATGCTAAAACTCTTCATAAAGTATCACTAAACCAGCTTGCTTTTCCTAACAAATGTACCCCTGATTTAGCATGACACTACCTTAGTAAGGACACACCTGGAAAGTGGAGTGTTGGTGAGATAATCCAAATATCCCTGTATAAAATGTACAACATGCTCTTAGGTTATTTCTAGCCCCTTGCAGGAATGAAGCTGATGGAATTCCACCTAGACTGGTGTACTAAACTCTAGTGCTTCTAAATTGCAAAGTGCATTGGTTGATATATTCCAAGCATTTAGGTCATTTTAAATGGTGAAATTAATGCAAGCAGTGCTAAATACAACCAGATGCTGAGTGAGCAAACCATAATGTACATCGTGAACACAAACACTTACACACAGGTTAGTACTAGGTTAACTGCCCTTGTGGGCCATTTTAAGCCTAGCCAATTACACACACGCACACACACGCGCACACACACACACACACACACACACACACACACACACACACACACACACACACACACACACACACACACACACACACACGTCACTGCATACAATTTATTCTTTGTGCCGATGCCATTCACAATTTAGTTTGCTGGTCGCCAGCTGCTTGGAGTATAAGCATGATTCTGCACTTTTGTTTAACATTATTACTAAATACTGACATAATATGGAAAAATAATCTGGTAAACACTTCTCTCCTGTCGCAATAATATTTATAGATTTACCACTGTTTTACAAGAAGACACTGCTTGTATTTTAGAAACAGTATATAGATATAAATATAGATACTATCTGGTTGTCTGTCAAGAGTTCATGTTCTCTGAAACATGATTCTGGTGAAAATATCATCATTCTTCAGTTAATGTACAATAAGTTTATTAACAAAAAAGAAAGGAGGCCGAAAGGTCTTTGTGTGAATTTGCTGCACACAAAACTCCAAATAAGTGATATATCTCACTAAACTTAACAACCATGGTTAAAAGAATATAAGTTTGTAAACATTATACAGTATTAGAACCAGCTGTATTTTTCTTAGAAAATAGTATGATAAGACAATCAATGGACAAAACGTCACAAGAAGAATTTGTTACACACAGAACTCTTAACAAGCAAGAGGTCTCATAAAACTTAAGAAGCATGCTAGGAAATAATAGAGTATAGTAAACAGTATACAGGGTTAGAACAATTTGTACTTCTCTCAGAAACTAGTGTAAGAACAGTAGTGTACAAAAGGCCATCAGGAGGAGTTGCTGCTCATAGAACTGTAACAACAGAGAGAGTTGTTAAAAGTAAGAAGCATGCTAGGAAAGAACACAAGTTGGTAAGCACTGTGGTGTTAGAACTAAACGTATTATTCTTAATAACTAGTATAATCAGCAAACTAGTGGGCACAATTTCCTGAGCAAGGACACATAATAACTCTAAACAATAATACAGGGAGTGTGATCATCGGTCAGGAATGTCTGACTGTAGCTATATCTCACCTTTAAATGATTGTAGCACATGTTTTTTCTTCCTGCTCTTCAGCACATAATTTAGCAGCATACAAATGTACAGTTGCTTTTCATTCTGGTTTCTATGACCCACACTGAGTTTTATTGTCTGAGCTGATGGTTCACCACAGTGCTTTTTTTCACTTTGCACCAGAAGTGCTGCAAGAAAGTTCTGTATATGTCTTTCAGTGTTGTTGTGTTTACACATTTTGATGTTTAAATACTGATGGAGTTAAATGCTGTATGATGACTGAATTTCATGAGAGTTTACCCTGCATATATTTTCTGTAGGTGCCCCAGTTTTCTTTTTCCTCACCTCTTAAGGGCATTGAGAGCCAAACGGCTATTCTAACACTGCGGAATTTTGCTAATTGTTTTGTCTCCCGGTTCTGCAGTTTAAGTCATCAGCTGTTATATTTCTCCAACCTTCACTTCTGATACTACCTCTTGGGAGAGGGGACCCTGTAATGGTTTGGCAGGATGATGACAGGTGGAAAAGTGTCATGTCAAGTACAGTGTCACATATGCAGTTCATAACAGAGGTTTTGTGATATGAGCTAAAAAATCCCAACACACTAGCCTTGGTATTCCAAATGGTTGTGCAACAAAGGTCCAACCCCTGTAAATGCAGTATGCAGTAGTATGGCCCAAACCCTGAAAATGCAGTATGCAGTAGTATGGTCCAACCCCTGTAGATGCAGTATGCAGTAGTATGTTCCAACCCCTGTAGATGCAGTATGCAGTAGTATGTTCCAATCCCTGTAGATGCAGTATAAAGTCATATATTCCAACCCCTGTAGATGCAGTATGCAGTAGTATGGTCCAACCCCTGTAGATGCAGTATGCAGTAGTATGGTCTAATCCCTGTAGATGCAGTATGTAGTAGTATGGCCCAACCCTTGAAGATGAGGTATGCAGTAGTATGGTCCAACCCCTGTAGATGCAGTATGGAGTAGTATGGTCCAACCCCTGTAGATGCAGTATGCAGTAGTATAGTCCAACCCCTGTAGATGCAGTATGCAGTAGTATGGTCCAACCCCTGTAGATGCAGTATGCAGTAGTATGGTCTAATCCCTGTAGATGCAGTATGTAGTAGTATGGCCCAACCCTTGAAGATGAGGTATGCAGTAGTATGTTCCAACCCCTGTAGTTGCAGTATGCAGTAGTATGTTCCAACCCCTGTAGATGCAGTATGCAGTCATATGTTCCAACTCCTGTAGATGCAGTATGCAGTAGTATGCTTTTCCACATGCTACCAGTCTCTACATCTGGCTTTCCTTATTATAGCTGCTGTTGTCATCTAAGGAGAATGTGATTAAAGGCATACAACTCCCATTCATAAGTTCATAGGAAGTTATTAGGCTAATGGCCCTAGGGCCCTTACAAGCCTAGCCAAGTTCTGCCCTTGTTTCCATGATCAGTACCTATTACCCCTATCCAAGGGAGACACAGGTGGAACCCCCAGGATGAATTTACGGTTACTCATCCAATCATCCAGACTGTGGTTTGAAGAGGGCCAAAGAGTTGCTCTGCGTGACATGAATTGGGAGTCTGTTGCACAGGTGTGGTAATTCCTGGGAGACAAATCTGTCCCTCCAGCAGCTTCTATTAATGTCACATACCAGGTTAAGGTCTTTAGAGTGAGTAACCCGTGGATATGCAGCATTTCCAATAGAGCAGAGTCAGAGATTGCCTTATACACAAGGCAGAGATTGCCTCTGAGTAGTCTGAGTTAATTAACAGTGATTTCAGATGATCCACATAAGACAGATGCTGAATACCTTGAATTCTCCTTGTGAGAAACTTTTGTGGTCTCTCCAATTGCTGCAGGTGCCTGGAAAGGTACATACCAAAAGGGGTGTTGTGCTCAATTATTGGCCTGATGAGGGAAGAGTACAGGGAGGTTATAACTTCTTTTTTTCTTGAGGCAATGTCTTTGCTTATGAGATCAGAAACATAGAATGCCCTTTTTACCACTGTGGAGACATGGTGATCAAAGGTAAGGTTGCTGTCAACCTGTGTCGAGGTCTCTCACCACTAAGTGCATGCTTAGGGTATTAATACTATTGTGGTATTTACCAGGAGCATCGCTCTTATGAAAGGGATGATAATACATTTTTTTGCATTGAAATTAAGGCTGTGATTTTGGCAACAATCATTTGTTTGCTTAAGACCCTCTTGTAGGATGTTGACATTGTTTGGGGATTCTATGACAACTCGCAGTTTGCAGCTGTCAGCAAACTTTATCAGCCACAGATCTTTAGGTTTTTGCTTGTACTTCAGAGAAATATATTTTGAACAGTAGAGGTCCCAGGACTAATCCTTGTGAAAACCATTGGTTATGGGTCTGCTGTTGGAGGTGGAATCACCTATTTTAACTGTATGGGTTCTTTCAGTAAGCCAGTTAGCAACCCACCTAACAATATAAGGGTTGATACCTAGCTGGGTAAGCTTATCAATAATACTTGAGTGGGGGATAGTGTAAAAAGCCTTGGCCAAGTCTAGGTAGGCTGTATGCACAGTTTTCCACTCATCCAGGGCTCTGGTGACTGTCTTGCGGAAGTCCACTAAGTTTAATAGGCATGATCTCTGTTTGACAGATACCAACCGAGTAGGGTGAAGTGTTTGGAGATTACCTATATCTTTCTTGATAAAGTCCATGATAATTTGCTCCATGGCCTTGCAGATAAGACCAGTCAGGCTAAGAAGCCTATAGTTCTCAGCATCAGTGGAAGCACTAACTTTGTGCAAGGGGATAACAGTGGCCATTTTCCTTTCGGCTTGGATGTAGCCGGTGCTTAGACTATGATTGAAAAAAGTACCCAATGGTGTTGCTAATTCTTGTTGGAGCTCATGTAGGACACAGCCTGGGATGTTTTTAGGTCCCATAGATGCTATGGTTCTGGCCTTAGAGAGGGCATTTATGACCTGCCATCTAGAGGTACAAGGTGGGAGACAGAAAGAAGGAGTGTCATGGGGTATGTGTGATGGGGACAGGAGAGTGAAGTTTTCACATAACCTGTTGGCTAACAGACTTGCTATGTCCACAGGCTCAGTGTATGTGTTATAATTAACTACCAGTTTGGTGCAAATCTGGGTCTTACCTTTTAGGCTATGGATGTAATTAAAGAATGCCTAATTGTTGTTCTTAGTTGAGGATGCTAATTTGGATTCATAGTTTGCTTTGGAGGACTTCACCAAAAGTCTTATTTGCTCGTTTAAGCTGAGGATGGAGTGTTTCCAGTTTAGAACATGTTCCCTCTTACTTTTGTGCAATAATTTCTTCCATTTATTGTAAAGCCTGTAAATGGAGGTTGTTCAACAGGCAGCTTGTGTTGGTCCTATCAGGAACAGCCACATCAATGCAGTTATATAGGTGTTTCTAAAAAGCATTATAGTAGGGCTTGATATAGTTGCCAGTTCCATTTGAGGGGGGAGGCTCAAAGAAGCTATTTATGCCATTTGAAGGACATACTCTGCTTTGGAAAAGTTTTTTAGTTTAGTTTCTGCTGGGGGGTCTGGTGTGATAGTTACTTTGAATGAGGCTGATTTGTGCACAGAGCTCACAAGGGAAGACCTCACAGTGGGGATGTTACATCCCTGGTTGGGGTGCCTACCCACTGGTCCAGGGTGCTGAATTCAATGAACTCGAGGAACCTTTGGGGAAGAGAGTTTGAGCATGAGTAATTTACTCAGTCAAAGGATTAGTAAGTAAAATCACCCAAAACCATAGTATTTGGATGTTTCTTGATGGTTTTTAGTAGACCAAGTAGGCAGAGTGGGTGTCTTGATTCAAGGAAGGGGTCCTGTAGCTGGCAATGACTTGAAGAGATGTCCTACCAACAGTTAGTTGTACCTGAAGGGTCTCCAGGGAAACACACTGTTTAACCAATCTGGAGGTGTATGTATCTTTAATGAATATTGATACACCACCTACTTTAGTTTTCACACCTTCTGTTTGTGGTCTGAATGTGTGGTAGGAGGTGTAACCCAATATGGTTGGGGTGCTCTCCACTTCCTTGAAGCAGGTCTCCATGACTGCAAAAATGTCAACATCTTCCAAGGTGAGGATTGCTTTCAGTGCTTTCAGTTTCATGCTAAGACTCCTAGTGTTTAGCAGCATAACATTGAGGTTGTTTTTAGATGAAATTTTTATGTCATGAATTTTGTCCTTGTGACATTGCCTAAAAAAGGCACTATGGCTGTGGTAAAAGCCTTTGCCAGTAGCCAAAATCTCAAGGGTGACAGATGAAGACCATCTCTGGCAAAGCATCAAGGTCTATCAATCATGTCTTCCCAGGCTGACACACCCTGGATCCCCTTAAAATGACACCAGTAGCTAAGCCAATTATTGAAGTCAATGTTTTTTTTGTTTATATTGTGGTATCATCCTAGGTGAGGGTAATATGCTGTTTAAGGATATGGACATACCTGCCTCATGAGATACATAATTGGAGAGCTCAATCATGTCTCTCTTCATGTAGTCCAGGAAAGTACATCTCAAGTCATTCACACCAACATACTATAACCGAATCATAACGATACTTATTGTTGAGAGACCTGAGTGCCTGCATGATCTGACAAATCCTGGCACCAGAAACACAGCTGACTGTGACTTTCTCCTTGTTCAGCCTGGTGAGGGGGAGTCTGTGTGTCTCACTACAGAGTCTTCTATGACTATGATATTTGAAGTGGATGTGTATTGCCTTATGGGCTTTGATGGTGAGACACTTGTCCTTATGTCATTATGTGTATCATGTGTTTTGGGTGTTATGGTTGGTTTAGTATGTATGCATTTCAGAGGTCTCTAGTGTTCAGGTAGAATTTTTTGTGAGTACCTCCACATATGCTGGTTCCTAAGGATAACTGATCATGCCTGCTACTGCAGTACCTGAACCACATAATAAATCTTGGTTTCCTGGGTCATAGTCAGGGCTTTCTCGTATTTCATTTGATTTATTTTTTACTTGTTTGATGGAACACTTTAAATTTGATGTGTTGCTTGTTAATGGCATTGATGGAAGCCACATCAAAGCACTGAAGAGTCAGACTAGACCCTCTACACACATACTCTACACTGCACACACACACACACACACACACACACACACACACACACACACACACACACACACACACACACACACACACACACACAAACACAATCTATCTATCGATCTATCTATCTATCTATCTATCTATCTATCTATCTATCTATCTGTCTGTCTGTCTGTCTGTCTATCTATCTATCTGTCTGTCTATCATACCTCTCAACCTCTCAGTGCAAGAAATCAGGACAAAGCTAGAAATAATGGGGAGACAAAGGCCCCAAACTTGGTACAGATTTTAATTATTCCTCCTATAAACTTAGAAAGTTATTAGGATAATATGTTTTGCATTAATATGTATTTTTTGAAGGATATGAAGTCTTTAACTCAAACGTTTATCATTATTTAGTATTATTTTGTGACTTCAGTCCTCAATTATTTGCCATAAAACTGCAAAGTTTATGAGGAATAGACCAAAATATGAGGCAGAAATCTGGACATTATGTGAAAATCTGGATAGTTGACAAATATCATATGTGTACAGTATATGGATACCTGCCATTTGGTTGAATATCCATTTAATTGAATGAGAAATCAGTGTGTTCAAATTAGTGAAACCTCATTTCACTGAAAGCCATTTGGTTGAAAAACTTTTTCACTGAATGTGGAGCCACATATAGTTTAGTAATAAAGAATGTTTGAAACATATTTTGTTGGGCGAGTTTGAATATATAATTATTCAATAGTTTGAAATTTTAAATGAAATGGTCAACTGAAAGCAACAACTGCTGAAAGCTTATGACTGAAAACATTTGTCTGACAGAAAATATAACCAAAAAATCTAAATTTGGAGATACTTGTTTGCTAATTTTATTTACTAATAGTCAGAGAAAAGATTTATAACTTTAAGTTCTTCAAAAGCTGTAATTTTCCAGTCAGAATTTCAATTGCTTTGTTATGAAAGAAGAGACTTCAACGTGACCCTCCCAAGAAATGGTCCTCAGGATTCTTGTGTTATAAAACAACGTCCAACCACTAATATCTAGTATGCAGGATGTATTATTTAAAATGAAGAAAAACTGGATACCAAAATACAAAGGTTCAAAGAAGACCCCAGAAAGAAGATGGAACATTTATGTATTCTTATAAAATAACAAAGTGTACAAATCAGCAGTATGGAAGAAGTTTTAAATGATCATGAAGAGAGAATAACTGAAGTTGAGTCTTGGAATGGATTTGTTTTAAAACAAAATAACCTTCTCATAGATAAAGCTGATGATTTAGAAAATAGACATAATGAAAAAACACTAGAATTTATGGTATACCAGAAAAGTATGATGGAGACAATATAATAAACTTCTTAACAACCTGGCTATACAAATCATTACATCTACCTGAAACTTTAAATTTTGAATTAAAAGGCCACATAGATAACTGTGAGGAACTTCAAAGAAGGAAAACACACCACCACATTCAATTATAGATAAGCTTATGTTCAACTTAGGAAAAAGATCAAATATAAAAATCAGCATGGTCCACCCCACTTATTAAAATAGGTGAACATGTAGTCAGATTTGACAATGATTAATCCAGTAAAGTAATGCATAAAATAAAATCCTGCTTACTGCTGATTAAAGAACATAAAAGAAACAATATTAAAGCTACTTTGGAGTTTCCTGCAAAGATGAAATTATTTCTTTCTGAAGGAAAAAATATTTAACACACTGATGGATACATTCACTTTTGCTAACAAAAATAAAATCGTTAATAATACTGAAGAAATGGATTGGAACAGTTTATACATCAAGAGACAGAGTGAGCTGAATTCCTGGAAAACTGCTTCTAACGTTAAAAAAACGTAAAAACAAGTGACTTTTATTCTCTGATTGGATGATCTTTGCTTTCTGAAAAATAGATTTATCCTTTAAGTAAAATGTGTGTATTGGACTTTAAGCTTCAAAATGTATGCACATATGTATTTATATCTTAAGCTAAAACATGTTTCATGGTAAGGAATATAAATGGTTAGTTTTACTGTTTTATAATATTTACAATGAAAGACATAATATATTTCATTTAACTAAATTTATAAATATATTTCTAAATGTTAAACAGATACTTCCTGTAAATTAAATTGTAAGCAATACAATTAGTAACTATAAGACTATACTAGTTAAGTATTTTATTTTATTTGTTTAACCTGCTTATGTGCATTGTTGGGTTAACTCAATGTCAGATCTAAGTAATATGCTAATTAAAAGTGTTAAAGTACCGGTGAGATTGTTTTATTTGTTCCTGTGCAACACATTCCGTTTATAGGCCATTTATGAAACAATTATCAGTTAAAAAGTTTGAGGACAAAATAGTGTTCTAGTTGTGTGAAAATGCTTGATTCTTATACACTTTGCTTCCCACCTGCTTCTTGAGCTGTTTTGAAAAAAAGAATCTAAGATGTCTGTGAAAATAGAACTGAACTTTCTTTTTCTTTCTTTTTTTTCAAGTATATAAGTGGGAAATCTACTAAAAATAAAATTTTAAGTATTTAGTTAGAAGTGAAGAATTGGTAAAACAAAATCTATAGTAATGTTTTATAGTGAGCTGTTATAGACATGTAATTTGTTTACATTTTACCAAATGTAATGGCTTATGCTATAGTGTTATTAACTTTTAACTGTACATATTAATGGAAAAATAAAGTTAGGTATTTGTTACTGATTCAAAATTCAAAAGAATTAAAAAGAATAAGACACTTATAAAGG
Organism: Protopterus annectens; assembly: GCF_019279795.1. Classification (NCBI taxonomy): domain Eukaryota; kingdom Metazoa; phylum Chordata; order Ceratodontiformes; family Protopteridae; genus Protopterus; species Protopterus annectens. The sequence goes on from NC_056745.1 coordinate 1,413,288,805, forward strand.
AAATTAGCAACTGCTGTGTGCTGTGAGTTGTCATTTTCACACACACACACACATATATATATATATATATATATATATATATATATACACACACACACACACACACACACACACACACATATATATATATATATATATATATATATACTAGATTTAATAAAAAAGTCAACCTTTTATGAATAATATGCAAATGTAGAAGGAATGAATCATCAATGTATTTTATTCATTTCATTATTTATTTATTGATTTATTTCCATTTGTTTACCGGGAGAGTCTGACTGGCTCTACAAAGGCCCATTTTCATTGTAGGCCCTGGTGAGAAAAGCTGCACAAAATACAATGTAAACATAGTAAACTAATATTTATTATTATTTTATTATTATTTATTTTTATTTTTATTATTATTATTTTAATAAAATTAAAAAAAAAAAATATATATATATATATATATGCATATATATATATATATATATATATATATATATATATATACTGTAATCTCACATAGAAAGCTGATGATTAAATAGCTCTTTGATGCTTTCATGGAATATTTTTAGAAATACAAGTTGCGTAGAATAAGGTAGAATATTATTTGACAAATAAGACAGAAAAATATCCTTAAATAACAAGCCACTTATAAGAAAGATATTTATTACATATACCTGAAAAATGCAGAAATGTGTTTACAGAAGATCTCAAAATCCTGTAAAGGGTCCATATCTATACAGGAAGAATGCAGAGTCCTTGTAATCACAACTACGCAGGTAAAAGCTGCACTCTCTAAAGCCAAAAACACAGCATCCATGGGACCGGACAACATCCCAGGCTGCATTTTACACAAACTTCAGAATTAACTGGCTCCCCACTTAAGCACCATGTTTAATAATAGCCTTGCATCAGGCTTTGTGCCCACTGAGTGGCGCACAGCAACAGTTATCCCACTCTACAAAGGGGGAGCCACCACTGATCCCAGGAACTATCGATCTGTTAGCCTGATGAGCCTGGTCTGCAAAGCCATGGAATGTATCATCATGGAACTCATTAACAAAGACATTGCTAACCTCCAAACTCTGGATCCCACCCAGTTCGGGTTTGTGATAGACAGATCATGCCTCTTGAACCTGATCAACTTCTTTGAGGCAGTCATCAAAGCTGTAGATGAAGGTAAGGTGGTTCACACAGCCTATCTTGAACTTGCCAAGGCTTTCAACACCATCCCCCATTCTGGAATTATAGCTAAACTCACTAAACTAGGTATAAATCCCTATGTCACAAGATGAGTTGTCAACTGGCTTACTGACAGAACCCACACTGTAAAAGTTGCAGACTCCAAATCTGACCTCAAAGCAGTGACAAGTGGAGTACCGCAGGGTTCCATCCTGGGACCTCTCCTGTTTGGTATCTACTTCTCTGAAGTACAGGATAACACAAAAGGCCTCTGGCTAATGAAGTTCGCAGATGACTGCAAACTAGGAGCCATAGTCAAGTCCCCAAATGATGTGGACATCCTATAGAAGGGCCTCGCTGAGACAGATGCCTGGTGTCAGACCCATGGCCTCAAGCTCAATGCAAAGTGTAGTATCATCCTCTTTGGTAAAAACTCTGCACCCATGAACTACCATATAGGCAGCAATCTACTTAACACTGAATGTGTGATAAGACCTTGGGACCCAGGTGGACAGTAGTCTCTCCTTTGATAGTCACATCACCACAGTAGTCAGGAAGTCCTTCTACATGGCACACCTCATCATAAAAGGGTTCTCATCCAGGAAAAAAGAGGTCATTGTTCCTCTCTACTCGACACTCATTAGACCCATTATAGAGTACAACGCCCCTTTTGGAATGTACCTCACTAGACATCTGCAGCAGCTGGAAAGGCCACAGAACTACCTCACAATGAGGATTCCTGGCCTCAAACAAATGCTCTGCATTGACCATCTCAAAAAACTTGAGCTTTACTCCGTAGCATATTGCCTACTCCGAGGTGATCTCTGTCTAACATATAAAGCTATGTCAAACCCAGAGCTGTTGGACATGCTACACCTAAAGAAATCCCAATCCCTCCGAGCTACACACTCTAGGGACCTGGAGAGATAGATTTCTGTCCCAGAGACTTCCCATTCTCTGGAACAGGCTGCCCATCTATATCAAGCAAAGTTCTTCATTAGCACTCTTCAACAAAAATCCTGCTGAGTGGATGGGAAATAGGAAATACACCCCGGGGATCACTTCTGTGTCTCTTCTTGACAGTGGCACAGGAAAATAACTTTTTTGTATGGCGTAACCCAGAGAACCTTGTTGGCTAGGCTTATGTAGGCCCTTGCGCCAATGTGAACCTATGAACTTATATAATTTACATAAAAAAACATATAAAATATTTGAAACTATCCTGAAAGCTGAAATTTGAAGCTTAGTAAATTTTGAAGTTTTTTGCATGTTGTATAATTCACTAAGGGTGCCAGAAATAACTCATGTCATAGGTCAGAGCTGAAATTTGAGTGCTATATTGCGGAATCATTACATCAATTTTGATAGAAAGTAAAGCTGATTTTTGAATGTGTATAAACCCAGGAAGGGAGAACTGGATTTGAATTAAGCACATTGTAACTTTTGAATACAATATAGATTACATTTTTTTTGTTTTATAGAAATAGCAAGACATTCTCTTGGACCTCAATAATGTACATATCTTTTATTAACTAGTTTAATAACCTAAAGGATTTTAAATATTTTCATGTTTTTCATATTAAGAGAGTTACACAATTTTGAAATAGAGATACTTGTACTTTTAAAACTAATTCAGAACTTTTGTTAGATATTTAAAATTTTTAGCATGATTGATATACTGTATATGTGCATTGATTTTCCTTTTATATAATTGTTTAGTAAGATTACATTACCTGTCACATGTAAGTTTACAGATATCTTTATCTCTTCTGGTCTCATTTTGTTCTACTTATTTGTTTAGAGATTTGTTTATAATAATTTAGAATTAGCAAATAATTTAGGAATATTTAATAGATAATTTATTCTACTATCAAATAGTTATATAGTGCACTACTTGTTAGATTACTTAATGCTTGTGATAGATAGAAGAGGATTACTAAACTTTTATATAGTAATGGGGGATTAGTTTTAAATGGCAAAATATATAACTGAATTAATAGTGTCTTATTATATTTAACTTATATATAATATTATATTATTTGTAAGTCATGGTAGCCTTTGGCTAATTTTTGAGAATTTTTAGGTATTGGTAGGTAGTTTGATACTATAGTAGTTTGTCTATTGGATAATCAAACTAGGAACTTTGGTATCCATGGTCAGTTGTGTTTTATTAGTAACATATATAGTCACAGTTGTAGACTTTTTTCTGTTTTTATTAAAAGTTTTAGCGGTTTAGTTTGTAGAAAGGAATAATTCAAAAAATGTGGAATGTTAAGATAGTGTTGGAGGAATGCATCGGAGTCTTATATGCAATTAAATTGATATGGTGGATAAATGTGCCATTATCTTTTAAAAGAAATCTTTAAATATAAAGTATAGATAGTTTTAAATTATTATATATTAATGTAAATGAATAAATAATGGCAACAAAAGGAAAACATTTGAGATAACTAAAATTAAATAGAGGAGACATTATATTCTTGAAAGAGACTTACTTGATAAATAAAGATATACAATATTTAAATAACATAGCTTATGAAATGTTACCATCTGCTTCTTTTAACAAAAAGAGTAGAGGATCTGCTATAATTTGGAGAACATCTACTGTAATACCTAAGGTCACTGAATCTATTAATGACCCCAAAGAAATGTATACTTTTGTAAAAATTAAATATAATGGCAAACTCTATACACTATTTTTTACTGGATATCTGGAATACTTGTAAGAGTGGCTAAAGATAATTTAAACTTATTATAAAGTCATTAGGAGGGTAAAAATAAAAAATAAAAAAGTGTTGCCAGTTTATTTACTGTGATACGCAAAGATTTGGGTATCACAGCTGTTCAACAGTTTTTAGAGAGCTATACACAGTATAGCAATGAGATAGTTACTTTATTGGTAAGCTTGTTGAGAATGGTGCTTGAACACAATATATTTTTGTTTGGTAACCAGATGTTTAGACAGTGTAATGGCGTAGCTATGGGCACTTCTTGTGCCAATAGCTACGCCAATGCAGTCATGGCAGTTTGGGAGGAGTGTCATATCTTTAAGGGTCCCTTTGGTGAGCATGTTTTGTTCTATCATAGATTTGTAGACGATGTTTTTATCCTGTGGGATGGAGATGAGGAATGTTTGTCTAGATTTTTGTTGCATGTTAATAAGTCTACAGATTATTTGCAATTCACACATAAGATATCTTATGAAGGTTTAGATTTTTTAGATGTAGCTGTACTGAGAGACCTGGAAGGGAATGTAAATACCAAGCAGTATAGGAAGAGTTGTCATGTCAACCATCTTTTACATCGTGACAGTGCGCATCCCCCCCATATTTTTAGAAATGTTGTTGCAAATCAGGTTATGAGGGCTTCTAGACTTAATGTGAGGGAAGAAGACTTTGAATGTGAAGTGGATAGAGTTAAAAGCTTTTTAAAAGAGAGAGGGTATGATGACAGGACCTTGTCTGAACAAGTACCTAGAACTACTTGTAAACGGAGTGATAAAGCCAGACCTTATTTCTCCATGAAGAGACAATCCCCTGAAGAATCAGGTAGGAATTTAACTCAGACCAACCTGAGAGTCTCTCTGAAATACACTTCTGATGTGGATAGATATATTAACATTATCAGGAAACATTGGCAGGTGTTATTGACAGATAGTGAAGTAGCAGGTATAATTGATGATACTCCCAGGATTAGTTTTAGAAATGATAGATCTATTAAGAGGAGACTTTGTTATCTGAAAGAGGATAGGTCACAAAGTGCATGCACTGGCACTCAACAGTGCGGGACTTGCAATTGGTGTAGTTATATAGATAGTGGATCATCCTTTACTCACCCTGACCAGGGTATAAATTATATTTTCAGAGTCTCTGCTACATGTGATAGTAAACATGTTGTTTACCTTGCTAGTTGCAGGATCTGTGCCAAATTTTATGTTGGCAAGATGGATAGGCAACTTAGGGACTGGATTAGGGAGCATGTTTATAACATCAGGAAACTTAGTAAAACTAATGCACTTTCTAAACATGTCTCCAGTACGGATGGTTCTCATGTCTTTGGCTTTAGAGTGATTGGTTGATTACATGAGAGTATTAGACAGGGTGATATGTATAATACGACTGAGAATCTAGAAGCCATCTGGATTACCAGATTGAGAAGTACGGAAGGACATGGTCTCAATGAATGCATTCCCCTGAAACCAAGATTGAAAATGAGGCCACTGAAAAGATGATTTTAAAGCATTTGTATGTTTTTTGTTTGTGTTTGTGTTTGTTTTATTATTCAACATACATTAAATGAGGTTTATATTTATTGTTTAGGTTTTATATATTATATGTATTTTTATACGTATTTTTTATATATATGTTAAGCATTTTTTGAGTAGGACGTTAATTGTTTTGTATTATGTGATTTGCATTGTGTTTATATAGGTGTGTCTCATTAGTGCTTGATGTACACCTGAGGAAGCTCATTTTGTGAAAGCGCTTGTGTTTTTGCACTAGTAAAGGCCTTGTTGGAACTTTGTAGCTGTCAGCGTCTCTTTTCCTGTGGTTTTACATTAGGAGGGTAGTTTAATTTTAGCAGGGAATTAGTGTGTATATTTAGTAGAGAAGATACATGTGAATAGAAGAAAGTTAAAATTCTGATATCAGCAAAAGCATTAAACAGATGGATTAATAATAATAAATTATTTGATTTATTAGTAAACACAGAAAATAACTTGTTCTTTATTCTTTATTTTTATGTGTATGGGATGCAAACTAGAACAGATAGGATTTATATCTCTATAGATTTACTTAATAAAGTGAATTATTTTAAATGGGATGCAAGCTAGAATTTATATAATTTATGCCTCTACAGATTTACTTAATAAAGTGAATTATTTTAAAACTATCCACTGTTCTTTATCTGATCATAATGCACTGAGTATTACTATATTAATGGATGTAAGGAAATTTCAGATTATTTATAGAATCCTAGTATATATGATGAAATTTTAAGAATTTAAGAGTTACCTTAAGGAACAAATCAGTAGTTTTTTTATCTTTGAATGTCATACTATGGGACTCCTTAAAATGCATATTAATGATAGAATGGGAAGATGGGCTAGTAATAAAATGAAAGAGTGGGATAAAGAGTTGTTAGAAATACAAAATTAAATGCACATAGTGAGGACTGACCAACAAGCATACAAAAAATACCATAGCCTTTAAAAAATAATAACAAACTATCTTACAGTTTTAATGCATAAAATGGAGATAGTTTTAGAAAAAAATAAAATCACAGTTATGTAATGACTTCAAAAATATATAAAGATTAGCTTATAGAAGTAAGATGTTAAGCAAAAAAGGTACAAATCAGTAATATCCAAAATCCTCACACTAATAAGCTTACTTCAGACATAAAAGAAATGCTTAATATTTTTAAAAAATTCCATGATGTTCATAATAAAGATAAAAATAATATTCTAGATGATTACAAAATTGACAGGTACTTAATGAAAACCTTAATTATGGAATTTAAACAATGGACAAGGC
>NC_056745.1:1413311517-1413366517 GCF_019279795.1 Protopterus annectens
ATGACCATGTGTGTTCTGTGACTTAGCCAGTTTGCAACCCATATGGCGATGTATGGATATACGCTCAAGATGACGGGTTTATCACTGATACCCGAGGGGTATTGTGTCAAGGCCTTTGCCAGGTTGAGGTAGGCTGTATGGACTGCTTTACCCTCATCAATGGCCTTGGTGACTGATCCTACAAAGTCAAACACGGTAAAAGGCATGATCTGACTTTGACCAAGCTAAACTGGGTTGTATCCAAAGCGCAGACCCCTATGTCTTTATCTATGAGTTCCATTATGATCCTCTCCATGGCTTTGCAGATAAGGCTTGTCAAGCTAATGGGATGGTAATAACCAGGGTCAGTGGAGGCACCATCTATGTGAAGTGTGACTACAGTCGCCTTGTGCTACTACTCGGCACGATCCTGAGGTGAGGCTAAGATTAAACAGCTGTCCTAAGTGTGGGTTTAATTTCATAGAGTTCATGGAGTACACAGCTGGGACACCATCTGGTCCCATGGATGCTGTGTTGACTGCCTTGGAGACAGCATTTCCACCTGTGTGTTACAGATGTTCCAGGATCTACAAGTCTCAGGTATAGATAACTCTCCATGTGGGGGGGAGGGGGGAAATGTTAGCACTGAACATGTCAGCCAGTATGCTGGCAATGTGTGTAGGTTCAGTCATCTTCACATCATTGCGAACCCGGTTTGAGCATATCTGGGAGTGTCCTCCCAGGTGTCCAACATAGCTAAAGAAGGACTTATGAATGTCTGTTGAGTCCTTGTTAATTTCTCTGTTGAATTTCCCTGGATGATTTCATGACAGCTTGTAGTTCTTCACATATAATGAGCAAGGGTGTGTTACCTTACAAGTATTCCGCTTTAACTTGTACTATCTACCTCCTGTCGCTGTAGAGCTAGTTCATGGCTGGGGTCCACCAGACTGCATGCTTGTCTGTGGTACAAAGAGTCTCAGTTTTGTATGGGATTGCCTGATCCATGCAGTCCTGTAGGTGCTGGTGGAAGGCATATGCACGTGATTCAGCGGTTTGAGTGATGTTCACCACTGGCTCAGGGCCTTAAAGGAGACCACAGTAGTGTTCAGAAGTGTGAAATCGGCTTTGAGAAAGGCATATGTATGGTAACCGCACCACTGTACACATGGAACATCATGGCAATACACCACGGCTGGATGTGGGTAATGCTGACATACCCACGGCAGACGGCGCTTCAGTCCGATGCCCGAGGGACCACACACATAGCCGGCCTTAGGCATAGGCCAAGTAGGCAGCCGCCTCAGGGCGCTGCTCTACCGGGGCACCTTTCCAGACTTTGTTTGGTGTAGGTAGACCAGGAGGGGGTAGCGGTGATGCTGCGGTGGCAACTTCTGCCTAGGGCACCACTTAACCTAAGGCCACTCTTCCCGTGGGTAATACAGCAGTACCCACACCCAGACGCGGGTCATTGCTAGTATGGCATATCATCTATGGCAAGAAACCATATATTCCCAGACATAATGGCACAGCATAATGCCTGTCCGCCGCCCAAACGCAGACATACGCCACCCGGGCGGTGCGGACGCATCGCGAGATGTCCGTTACTAATGTCGACATTGTCTCGCTTTGTGAAACAAACTCCACATAGCGATTCAATACTAAACAGCGACGGAGAACCCGATGTCCCCTGGTTGAGTTGTTCAACCTGTTCCGCCATGTTAAATGTGTAGCACAGCGGAACCGCCCAAACCAAGCAACGGACATGTCTGTGGCTCAGTGAAAGCCGTCACGCAATGGTAAACCCATGTAATATTGCGACACAAGTCATACATACCGAGGGTTAGTAATGGAAATAGGTCCGCTCGACCAGACCGTGGTGCAATTAGTATAACAAGATCTACAACGGGTACACCGCCAATCGGCGCACGGTTATGAATAATTGGGGGTGACATGGTACCATAGACACGGACAAAACGTGCCCATGTGACTCATCTAACATTCAGACACGGTCAGGGCAGTTCCGACACTGGGCGGACAAGACCAAACCCAAAGCACCACAGCAACACCCTGACAATCAAAGGCCTGTATGCGAGGGGATATAAGCACCTGTCATCTGAACATCCCTGCGGTCACGACATATGCATCCTGGGCCATGAGCGAGGGGGAATAAGGAATGTTTAACATGCAGTACCGCACCTTTCCCAGCAGGAGAATGGATGCCTGTGACGTGCGTGACTGCGGGGGGGGGGGATATGTAAATGTACTTAAGTACCATTGGTATGCATATTAATGACACCGAACAGCTAAGGTGTAGTGGTCCCAGTAACTGGCAAACGTGAATGCAGTCACGTTTGAATTACACTATGGAACATATAGATGTGAACGTACGTACGCGCCCATGCTGCAAAGACTGTTACATGTATAAAGTTGTAAGTGCGTTCTGCACACGTCCGTCAACCGGATCAGACATATGTTACCGGAATAGTCACAACTAACACATAACACGTAACCACACAGACCCAGTAAACATTTATAAACAGAATACGGTTATGCATGTGCGCCTGCGCGTACCCACAATTAGGAAATGCGAGTGTGCGTGTGTGATCCACTGGAAGCAGGGAAGGTTAAGGATGTGTCCTCCACTCATTTACATTCATAATTGTACAATATATGCTTAAATAGTACTTACTGATTCCATGCTTTGGAATCGTAATGCTACAATTATACACATTGATATAAAATATCCTGATCAACACACTACATTCTAAGGTTTACTCACAACAATTATCAACTATGTTTCAAGATACTGATTGTATTGACCAATATTGTATTTATATTAACACATTGTTGTCATATTATTGTTTCCATGAAGTAATGTATGCAACACTGATTTGTATATGTCACGTCATAATCAAGACTTGTAGCACTGTCCACTTAACTATGAGCAGGTTTATTGATTATTTGACTTTAAACTGACTCTGAAGGAAGTGTATAAGGGACAACTATGTAATGCATTTCGCGTTCGACGATGCCCCATGTTAGTAGGTGAAAGAGCTCCGCATCGCTTGACTGTGGAGTCTATCGTTTTTGTCATTGTCTGTTTTGGCCGATATATGTTCAATAATGTCGTTTATGAAGATGGGCAGGACGCAAGGTTTGCTGTATTTCCGCTTACTGGCACGTGGATATAGATAGGCCAAGTAATACATAATATGGGTAGTCAAGCAGACATCCACGATTGGGGAACATACAGCGGCAGTCAGAACCACTGGCCAGATGGTGACAGTCCAACACGCTCTACACTTTACATATGCACATCGGTGTCCATTGTAGGACTCCAAAAATAGTTGCGTTTACACCTTCGATACGCTGAGATCGGCCAGACAGAGTGTCAGCCGTGACTACGGCACAGCTAGACATGCACCACCAGCGTGTTTAAGGTTGATGATACCTGTCCATGAAATGCAGGACATATGAACAGAAGTCCCCAGATTGTCTGGTCCATAGAAGTGCGTCCACATCCCAGTCCCGCACACATGAAGGATGTGTAATGCGTACCGTGGGGGTTTGCAGCCATGGGATCCTGGGTATGCAAAATGGGGCTCGGTGTTGTTTGGCAGATAAACCGCTGTCCCGCCTGGGAGGGCTGTGGGTATAGCACGGCCTTACTCCCCACTAAGGATGCAAAGTATCCACTGGGTAATGCTAAAAGCAGGTGTAAAATGTGTTCAGCCCTACATCAGTGTCCAGTAGGCAATTCCCATGGATGGACAAGTGTACGACCAAGATGGCACCTATAACTGGACACCTGGTGGAATTACACAGCTGCCGTAAGGCATAACACAGGAAATACATTAGGGACTACAGTAGACACTCCCCATACAAAGTCAGACCGCTGCGTAATACCGCGCATACAGCAGTCGATCTGCCAGCAACAACATGAGGATCACTCGCCCATACTGCGGAACAAATGGGCGACCTGTGGAACACATACTAATGGCATACTAACAACCTCAACTACGAAGGTCATACGATGTTTCAACACTAGCGTTCCCGCATATAACAAACATGCTTCAATGAATAAATAGGGTATGCATGTTCTGTCTGTTTTATATTGACATTACAGTGGCGTATATGTCCTACTGGGCCTTCTGAGGATTACTTAAAGCACCTGCCAACCTGCAGCATTACATCAATACCATTTGGGTTAATCGTAGTAGAACATGGGTTTCGTAGCACAACATAATATGTGTAGTCAAACAGACATCCGCGAGTGGGGAACATACAGCAGCGGTCACAACCACTGGCCAGATGGACACAGCCCAACATTTTCTACATTTTACATATGCACATTTGTGTCCATTGTAGGACCCAAAAATTTCTCCGTTTGCAACGCCAACTGGGTGCAAGCGGAAGACCAAGATGAACTACAGCCGTGACTACGGCACAGCTACATATATGCACCGCCAGTGTGTTCAAGGTTGATGACAACTGTCCATGAAATGCGGGACATATGCACAGAAATCCACAGATTGTCGAGTCCACAGATGTGCGACCACATCCCATTCCAGCACACATGGAGGATTTGCTATGGGTACTGTCGAGGGTTGCAGCCATGGGATCGTGGGTATGCAGAAATGGGTGTTGGAGATGATTGGCAGATGATCCATTGTCACGGGCCCGGGGAAGGATGTGGGTACAGAACATGCCTTACCACCCACCAATACTGACAATCATCCACCGGAGAATGCTACATGCAGCTGTGAAATGGGTACAGCCCTACACCAGTGTCCAGTAGGCATTTCCCAAGGATGGACAAACGTACGGACAAGATGGCACCCATAATAGCAAGCCTGGTGCAATCACACAGCCGTAGTAAGGCATAACACAGGAAATACAGATGGAAACAACAGTAGACACACCCGTAGACATCCATCCGCCGCGTAATCCCGGCGTACACAGCAGCCAAGGTGCTAGCAAGTATGTGGGGATCACCCGCTTCCACTCGGCGGAACATACGGGCGACCTGTGGAACACATATTAATGGCACACCAACAACGCCAACTAGGAAGGTCATACTATGGTTAAAATATGGCGCTCCCACACATAAATAACATACTGTCATGAATAAATAGGTTCTACATGTACCGGCTGTGTTATAATGACAATACAGTGGCGGATAGTTCACAATGGTACCTCTGAGGATTACTTAAAGCAGTTGCCAACCTGCAGTACTACAGTAACACCATATGGGTAAATTGTGGAAGGACACGGGTTCCGTAGCACTACATAATATGGGTAGGCAGACAGACATCCGGGACTGGGGAACATACGGCGGCAGTCAAACCCACTGGCCGAATGGACACAGTCCAACATGTTCTACACTTTACATATGCACATCGGTGTCCATTGCAGGACCCAAAAATTACTCCTTAAGTAAGTGTGGGCAGCATAGTGTGAACCGAAGAGGTGACAGCCGTGACTACGGCACAGGTAGATATATGCACCACAAGCGCCTTCAAGGGTGATGACAACCGTCCATGAAATGCAGGACATATGAATAGGACTCCCCAGACTGCTGCGCCCATACACGGCGTTCACATCCCATTTCCGCACACATGAAGGGTGTGCAAGGGTACTGTCGAGGGTTGCAGACATGGGATCGTGGGTATGCAAAATGGGTGTCGGTGTGGATTGGCAGATGATTCGCTGTCCCGCCTGGTGCGGACGTGGCCATGGCATATGCGTTACTCGCAATAATAATGCCGATCATCCACGGAAATGGAGAATGCAGCTGTGAAATGTTTACAGCCCGATACTAGTGTCCAGTAGGCAGTTCCCATGGATGGACAAACGTACGCCAAGATGGCACCCATAGCTGCAAACCTGGGGGAATCCCACAGCTGTTGCAAGGCATAACCCAGGAAATACAGATAGGGACTACAGTAGACACTCCCCATTCAAAGCCAGACCGCTGGGCAGATACCGCGCACACAGCACTCAATCTGCCAGCACATCACTGGGGATCACACGCTTCCATACAGTGGAACAGATGGGTCACCTGTGTAAACATACCAATGGCACAATCTCAACGTCTGCTGGGAATGACATACGATGGTCAAACTATGGCGTTGCCACCAATGAAAGACATCCTTCAGTGAATTAATAGGATTGATGTCAATAGACCATGGCAAACACCCAATGAACAGGAAAGACTTGCTGGCACCCTATGGCCACAAACCATGTCACACATAGGTAGATGGAACAGTCAACTTAAACATTTCGTCCACGACACGTATCCAAAGGTACTTCATAGACATGTATGCGCTATCACCCGCTGGCCCGTGGAGACTTACACATAACATGGAAGTATCCAGGCTTTAAATGTCCACCCTTACACTTCCATTTGTCACTTTCTATGCGAACAATGAACATGTAGCCACAGCATAGAAAGCACAGACGCACTGCTAACGAAACACACACATGTCAACATCACAGAAAGCATACTATGAACACACGTATTACATGATATTGTACTATGAAACACAAACAAACCAGCAACCTGCAGCAAGAATAGTCCCCGTAGTTCGACACAACACAAGTCTTCGTGAACATTTAAACAGTTTATTAAACATGCAACGTTGTTTCATTAACGTTTGCAGAAAAAAGCAAAGACTAAGAATGTTCACAATCAACAATGTGAGTCTTAACAAGATTTTAAATATCACACTGTTGATTGTGAACAGTTTAAGAATTTGCTTTTTCAGAAGAAGTTGCGAAAGCAACGGAAACACACACACACGGAAGGGACGGGAGATGAACCTACGCCTATCTACATGAACTCACTACAGTATGAAGCATTTACAGAACGCGCTACCGAGTTTACTGAAGAGAGCTGTCAGAGGCATACTTGTAGGCTGGTGACGCCACCCGCGAAGACAATAGTTGGCAATAGCCAAGGTATGTGTTATGGAGAGTCTAAAAGCATGTTCATTCGCAGAGGCAGCTGGGAACACACACACACACACACACACACACGGAAGGGACGGGAGACGAACCTACGCCTATCTACATGACCTTACTACAGTATGAAGCATTTACAGAACGCGCTACCGAGTCTACTGAAGTGAGCGCTCTCAGAGGCATACTTGTTGGCTGGTGTCGCCACCAAGAAGACAATAGTTGGCAATAGCCAAGGTATGTGTTGTGGAGAGTCTAAAAGCATGTTCATTCGCAGAGGCAGCTGGGAACACACACACACACACACACGGAAGGGACGGGAGACGAACCTACGCCTATCTACATGACCTTACTACAGTATGAAGCATTTACAGAATGCGCCACCGAAGTTTACTGAAGTGAGCGCTGTCAGAGGCATACTTGTAGGCTGGTGACGCCACCGCAAAGACAATAGTTGGCAATAGCCAAGGTATGTGTTGTGGAGAGTCTAAAAGCATGTTCATTCGCAGAGGCAGCTGGGAACACACACACACACACACACACACACGGAAGGGACGGGAGACGAACCTACGCCTATCTACATGACCTTACTACAGTATGAAGCATTTACAGAACGCTACCGAGTTTACTGAAGTGAGCGCTGTCAGAGGCATACTTGTAGGCTGGTGACGTCACCCACAAGACAATAGTTGGCAATAGCCAAGGTATGTGTTACGGAGAGTCTAAAAGCATGTTCATTCGCAGAGGCAGCTGGGAACACACACACACACACACACACGGAAGGGACGGGAGACGAACCTACGCCTATCTACATGACCTTACTACAGTATGAAGCATTTACAGAACGCGCTACCGAGTTTACTGAAGTGAGTGCTGTCAGAGGCATACTTGTAGGCTGGTGACGTCACCGCAAAACAATAGTTGGCAATAGCCAAGGTATGTGTTGCGGAGCGTCTTAAAGCATGTTCATTCGCAGAGGCAGCTGGAAACACACACACACACACACACACACGGAAGGGACGGGAGACGAACTTACGCCTATCTACATGAACTCACTACAGTATGAAGCATTTACAGAACGCGCTACCGAGTTTACTGAACAGAGCGCTGTCGGAGGCATACTTGTAGGCTGGTGACATCACCCGCAAGACAATAGTTGGCAATAGCCAAGGTATGTGTTGCGGAGCGTCTAAAAGCATGTTCATTCGCAGAGGCAGCTGGAAACACACACACACGGAAGGGACGGGAGACGAACCTACGCCTATCTACATGAACTTACTACAGTATGAAGCATTTACAGAACGCGCTACCGAGTTTACTGAAGTGAGCGCTGTCAGAGGCATACTTGTAGGCTGGTGACGCCACCAAGAAGACAATAGTTGGCAATAGCCAAGATTTGTGTTGCGGAGCGCCTAAAAGCATGTTCATTCGCAGAGGCAGCTGGAAACACACACACAGAGACACACACACACACACACACACACACACACACACACACGGAAGGGACGGGAGACGAACCTACGCCTATCTACATGAACACACTACAGTACGAAGCATTTACAGAACGCGCTACCGAGTTTACTGAGTAGAGCGCTGTCAGGAGGCATACCTCACGTGGGTGGTATCATTTGCAGAGGCAATGCGCCCGATCGGGAGTTAGGTCAGAGTGCGCAGTCACGCAGCCTGTTACCATCCCAAGGTCGCCGTACAGTAACACGTTAGTGCTGCAGTCGGGAATACCAAGTAACTACTGATCAGTACATCACTGCCTACTGGGCATGCTCAGACACTTAGACTCGGCACAGAGCAGACATGCATACACATGGTGCGACGGCATGGGTGGCGGAATGTGGACCGCCGTGTGTCCAGCCACAACAGCAACCCGCCATGCCACAGACATGGCCGCTGCATCGGGAATATCTAGGTGCAATTAACCATGTGTAGGACTGGCCTACAGTTTGTTGCATGCTACAGACAACCCTCCCAAACACAGGCTACCTGCACAGATGTCCTGAGGACACTGGTGAGTGGGCATGCTCTCACAACAGCACCGTATTGGGTGACATGAACCACCCATACATAGACTGGGAACATCAGCCATGGCACAACACACTACGCCACCGGTCACAGGTGTTCTCACACCTGGCCACTGTTAAACAGCCATGCACCATACATACTAGGGGATGTCTGACAGTTCTGCCCATCACACATGGTGAGGATATGCCCCACACAGGATGTACAGCCCTCAATGGTGATGCCAGACCGTATAGTGGATCCACTGGTCATCCACATCCTGTAACCAACACCGCATGGGGACCTAAGTGATGACCTCTCCACAACAAACCACACACATCATACGACCGGTGTGGTACCCTACAAGTCCTCCATGCCAGTGTTGAACCCAGGCCAGACCGCAACCGCCTAACGAATGCATTCTCTGAGCACTCCACATGCATGTCTGCAACAGGCAAACATGATAACATCAGGACCTTGTCCACCACAGGTAGGCACATGGTGTGGTGGACCCCAGCCACTGACTAGCTGTACATCAACAGTTGGAGCTAATACATGACAGAGCAATGTCAATACCAGGGAAACCATCTCCCATTCATACCGGCCCCACCATACGGTCACACATACAATCATCCACGGCCGCCAGGGAGTGGTACTGCAGAGGGCACATGAGACAACCATAGGGCCTTCCTTAACTGTGGTAAGGACATGGTTGGGGGCACACAGACTTGGCTGGAAATGGTCCAGAATGGTACAACGGTCACTGCACCCACAGACATTGTCTGCAAACCAGCGGACATCTTCCATGCATACATCCCACCCCCCCCAAGAGGGGACATATCCATCCCACCAGAGTGTAGCCTCCCAAACATCTCATATGGCCTGGAGTGATCCCATATCTGTATGGCGGTTGACACAGCACCACTGGGCACCGATGGTGTCCCTGGCTGTGTGCTACCCATCCTCATTGAGGGCCTCGGCCCACACATGCAGCCACTGTGTCATGTTAGCCTTACTATGGGCTATGTCCCCAATGGACGTCATATGGCATCTGTGGTCCCACTATGCCAGGGTAGTGCTCTTATGGACTGTAGACAGCCACACCCTATCCGCTTGACAAGCCTTGTCTGCAAAGCTGTGGGGAGGTCCATACAGGTGCCCATGGATACAGACAGCGTGTACAGCCAATACCGGAACATACCCACAACAACATAGTCAAGGGCGGATCCTGCCTCCCGAACCTGCTCGTCCTGTCTGGAGTGGTCACCAAGGCCATTGATGGGGATACGTGGGTTTGCACACAGTACCATGACCTGGTGGGAGCGCTCAGAGCACACTACACATGGGACTCATGGAAAGGCTCGCCAGCATACATGTGTGGACATATGTCACCCGATGCTTCTCAGAAAGGTTGGAGGTCACACCACACAGGGTTGGTGTTCCTGGTGCCTTGTCACACTCATATCTGGTCTCCAGTGGAGGCCCACAGGGCTCAGTCCTGGGCCCCCTGCCATATGGCATTCGACCTTCCAATGTGCATGCAATCATAGGGGGATTGTGGCAGACAAGGTATGCAGATGACTACGCATCGCCACCATACCCAACACCCCATGTGACACGGACATCCACCTAGGGCGCCATAGACATGGATAACTGGTGCCAGAGCCATGGCCTGCTACTACATGCCAGAGACGGTGCAGACCTACCCAGTGTGAAGGACATGTTCGCCCAATGTCACATGTAGGTGGTAAGCCATTCCAGATGGTGGACATGTTCATGGAAATGGCTACGACACCTGTCGTTAACATCTGTCAACACACACAATGGCAATGTGGGTGTGAAGACATTCCACTGTGGCCTCCTGGTCTGGAAGGAATCGATCGACATCAGGGGTGTTCATTGTACCCTGTACACATCACACACCAGAGCAATGACTGCGCACATTGGCACATCTGGCCTGTAGCTAACCTGACGCCTGCAGCACTCGGAAGGACCGCAAACGTTACACAAGGCGGGGATGACGGTGCTAGGACATGTGTCACAAGCTGCACGACCAAGGGCTGTAAACCTTCACAGCACATCTGCTCTGTGGTGATCTGTGCCTGGCATACACGGCCATGTCTGACCTGGGTGACATGGGCATATTCCACTTCCTAGGCTCCAGGCAAACACGGGCACAGAAGCGACTGTCACACACATCACCACAAAGATGAGTGTGACGTGCTGGGGGAACAGGGTCAATGGCCGGAGACCCCTACAACACGAGAGGAGTGCCAGCCCATGTGAAGGAAAGGCACTGATTGCCTTCGTCCAGGAGTAATAATGAGGTGTGGATGTGTGGATATAGTTATGCGCCAGGCATCATCTGTGTGTCAGTGCTGGACGAGGGACTGGGGACTGATGGATGTGGCATCCCCATCCTGAGGGGTGTTAGCAGCCACACACGGTCATGCTAGGTCCACACATGTCGTAGGGCACATACCCTGTTATGTACATGTGCGCCTATGTTCCTATGTAGGGGTCCATGCCGAGAGCGGGTACCTGTGCTATGCTGATGTTGCCAGACATGCCTCAGGGTACCCCACGACGCGTGGGGAACTAATTACAGTGCTCCCAGTAGGCACATGCAAGTACACCATCATTGTCATACGGGTTAACTGAACCAACATGGTGCTACACATGTAACCACCACACATACTGTGTACACAGATCAATGAATGCTGCACCTGTCCTGCATGGTATGTCTGCTGCATGATGTCAGTGCACAACCCACATCACATACACACCTGTCACCAGCCATACACACACACCACAACATACACATCACGCACTATGCGGACACAGGTATCACATACACCTCTCACTATCTTGTCCACCCTGTGCATCAGAATATGTTTGCATAACCATGCACTGATGGTGTAGCTCACAGTTATGTGGCAGAGACTTCATCATATGCACAGGGTGATATGTGTGCCACAGGCATAGGCTGTACCAATGGATGACATCATGTGTGTGTGTAAGGGCCTGTGCATTGACTGGGCATGACTGTGTACATTGCATGTGGGTGTGGTGGAGCCCTACAGTCGTGTTTGCTGTGTGTGGGTTTGTGTGTACACAGTTCAGTAATCTGTGATGCCTACACGGGTATGCTTGGCAGCCCCAGACTGTACAGTGCAGGTGTTACGGCTCACTGTGTCCGCCTGCCGCGACATGACCCGTGCCTGCCTGGGGTCGCACGGGCACGACCGGGTGTAGGTACAGACAGTCCACTCTCCGATGTCACATGTCCGCTGGAAACGTGCCCACGCCGGGGCCGCCCCGGGCCACCCCCACGTGGCCTGCTCTGTCCTGGTGTGGTCGGTGTAGTAGCAGCTGCACTGCTGCTGCTACCAGCACTGGGTGGGTGGGCATGGGAGGTGGCACGCACACGCTGACCTGCACCAAGTGGTGTTGCTGGCCTACGCCCACGTGCCCTATGCCTCACCCCTACCTGGTGTTCCTGCACGGACAGCCCACGCCCAAGGATGGCCATGCCTCGGTCGAGGATACCAGCCATCTCACCCAATCTCCTATCCAGAACATCGGCAAGATGCTGTTGGGCATTCGCCAATGCCTGGATGTTGTCATTCAAGGAACGGATTGCAGACCTCTGCAGCCTCTGCCCTTCCTGGTTCTGCTGTTCGGCACGTGCCTGCGCCGCCATTACAGTCTGGAACATGCGTCTGGTTATACCAGCTGCTGCACCCTGTACGGCAGGTGTATGTCTAGCGGTGCTCCCCACGAAAGCAGCACCTGCCACATGCCTGCATGGCACTGCACCAGTCATTACACTGGCAACATCGCGGTGTACCCACACCTTCTGCAGCCACCACACATTCCTGCTCGATGCCAACAGACGCTGACTGACCGTCATCTATGGGCAACGGTGTTGGGGTATGTGTCGGCATCCGAACCGTGTTCAGGGATGAAGGGGACGTAAGTGTGATGTTATCCAATGGCACAGTGTGTGCCTGTGACGACCCTGCCTGTGCCTCATGCACATGGTCATCACCACTAGTATCTGTGGGGACACTAGCATCAGCTGGACCGCAGGAGGGGAACTCACCTACAGCACCTGTCAATACAAAGGCATACCGTCACACACACACACACACACACACACACACACACACACACACACACACACACACACACACAGACATCATGCATGTGATATTGCAGGTGGCATGCAGCATTCACACACCACAGACCAGTGAATGTAGACCACACATTCCTAGTGGCAGTATGCACACTGCCCTGGTGGGAACAGTACAACAGGCAGGTGTCTTTTAGTAGGCATGCAGTACACACATTCATGGTAGTTTGCATGCATCACCGTGATACACCGTGGCCACGGGCGAGTTGACAGTACACATGTCTGCCGACACTATGTCATGTACACCGCAAACATGTGTGGTATCATGTGGACATGTGACGATGGTGTCCCACCGCATGCACCACATCACAATGGCTGTCATGGTGCAGTGTTATGTGTACAGTCTACAGATACAATGTATGGGTAACAGGGATGTCTGTGCAGGTGCGGTTGGTGTGAGCTGTGTACATAGCTGTACAGTGTGGAGGCGGGCACTGTGCCACTGCACAGTAGCAGGACACAGTTATGTTTCTGTGTGATGCGTGACCTGGACGCATTACATTGCCATGTCTGTCAGTCAGTTAAGCCGCCAGCAGCACGTATGTGGTGGATATTGGAGGCACCTGTAGTAGCTGTGGAGAGGCATTCCATGTCAGTGGTGTACTACATCGGATGTCCAGGGGGGCCACTACAGTGATGAGCCCACTATGTGTGTACAGGGTGCAACGGTGACTACCCACTGTGGATGTACTGTGTGGCAACATGCCTGTAGGTATCGACCATGGCCTTGTCTGTCTGGGTCATTGACAATTGTGTGTGGTGGACATCGTGCACATGGCCCTGTGGTGGCCCATGTGACATACAACCATAGTAGTGTAAGGTGTCACATTCCCTACAGATATGCAGACAGTGTGGATGTCTGCTATGTCGCGGCATAGGTCATGTCATGGTGTGACAATGTTGCAGCCAGACATCCACGTGCATGGGACATGGCATGTGCCATGTCACAACGTGTGCACCGATGCAGGGGCATAGGTCACATTGGTAACACCTGTGCTCTGGCAAGATCACAGCTCACTATGTGGTACTGTGTGCATACTGCAGAGGCATACCGATGCATACTACACATGCAGCCATTGTGGAACACCTACACCATTGTATGCATAGCTGAATGCACGTGACACACCAATAGGTCGTGGTGGTGTCATGCCACTCTACGCTAACGGTTGTATCTACTGTACATGGGTGGTGTGTGTGTCGGGTGGTGCAACCTGTATACCGTGACTGGGGCACACACAGGTGTGCATGTCATGCCTGGACACATGGGGAATATCAATACACCATATCATGCCTTTGACTAGCAACAGACTTACCTGCAACAGACCCTTGTGTTTGCGACACGCCAGACGTACATGTAAAGGGATGACACAAAGGTATACACATTATCCATTACTATCGCCACAGTCAGCAGTGTGCATGTCACATCATGCCTGTGAGTAAGCATGTGCTATGCATATGGCTGCTAACACAACATAGCATACTGTAGTATGCGCCTTGTGTGGCCATATACCTGGCATGTATGGCTATATTGTGTGTTGTACTATGACAGCCGCCCCCACCTCACGTATCATACAAACATGCAACCCTGACTTACCATGCAGCTCCAAGCTCATAGTTCGGGAGACACCCACCTCCACGATGGACACATGGGTTTCTGCGTGTTGTTCCGTGGGTGTCCCCAGACTGGCCAGGAGCTCCTCCGTGGCTGTGAGTGGGGGCTGGGTTGGTGGCCCACCACCTGTCCCACGCTGTTGTCTGGCGATTGCAGCGGCACGCTGTCTTGCATGCCGGATCAGGTCTGTGCAGTGCCTGCGGATCTTCCGATAAGTGCGGTTGTATCCGCCCAGGCTGTTCACCCTCCTGCACAACTCCTCCCACATCTCCTGTCGTTCCTGTGCCTGCTGTGGCACATGACTAAATAACATGTTATGATTACTATGGAGGTATGGTATGATCACCTCCTCCTCCTGTCGACTGAATGCAGGAAGCCAGGATCGTGGCATTATCTGTAAGACATAATGATGGTGGCAGGTCACATTTACACTGCTGTGCTGGCATACTGTTGGAGATACATTGCTATGACAAGTACGACATCTGCACAGTAATCTGTGAAAGGCATCGTGGCAGTGACACAGCCGATGTGTTGGCTTCACACCATTGAGCAGTGTGTGTCACATCATATCTGTTTGCCACCCCATCACACTGTACACGCACCATGTAGATGTTAGCCAGCTGTGGACATGTGTACCTGGCTGCACCTGTGTCCATATCACTGGCATAGGTCCCCATGTGACGCCGGTGCTGCTGTTCACCTGGACGCTGTGTATATGTCAGTACACATCACGCCTGTAGCCATTGTGAACGCCAGCAGTGGCACTGTACACATACACATGGACACCTGCACATGCATGTGTCGTGCCATGTACATCCACACAGCACTGTACGGGTGTTGGACAACTTGCCACAGCTCACCTGTGTTGCACATGTGATAGACATAGGGCAATGTGTAACCATGACACATTAGCAGGACAGGCCATGCATAGCATGTACACACACACATTGTCCAAAGCATCACACAGCACCTGTGACACCACAGGGTGCATCACCGCCACATTACTGCTGTGTATGGTTGATAGTGAGAGTGCCTTTTGTCCATTGCACCATGTAGGATCAGGATAGCTCATGCAGCCTTGCTGGGCAGGTCTGCATGGTATGGCAGGGTATGCCACATACATGGCACTGGGTTGTGATCCACCTGGGGTTTACGATATTGGCAGGGTGGCTGTCCATTCCATATGTCAGTGCTATGTGTATATGGACATTCAACATGTCTATCGCCATGGTGTGGACACTGGCCTCAAGCGAGGTATGCTGCACGCTGCTTGCTGAGGGTGTGTCTGGTGCATGCAGGTATCACACATCCATGCATACACTGTAACCCTGGCAGGTGCTATGTGCTGGGATATTGATCAACACAGTGCTGTATGTGGACACACACCGCTATCCCGCACATGGATGGTTGCCTGCACTGATGTGGGTACCACATATGTGTACATCCAGTGCCTGCTGCCACCCCCATGTCTGCTGCTGCACTACACACCGCCATCCCTCCCTCTGTGAATGTGGTGTTGGGCACAGCATAGGTATCCATGTATGGGGACAGGGATGTTCACATAGCAGGGTCACTGATGGTATCGCCGATCAGACCATATGCGTATGACGCACCCCTCACACATATGACACATTCATATTGTTGTTCACAACGGTGACACAGCTATATTGCTATGCCGGAGACATTCACAGCCATACATACACAGATGCATGCACGCCCATCTGTGGCATGGCCTGGACTATTGGTGTGGTTCGCACATTACATGTTTGACTGCAGCTGGCACAGACCTACTGTGCACATGTCTACACGGTAAGCCTGTTCTACAGTAGGCATCTGTGATGTGCTGTGCACATGTCATATCTGCACATTTGGTTGGTGTCCATCGGTCCACGGGCCAGTGGTGGGACACACAGGGATGTTGCTGAACATATATGCATGCAACCCTGTACAGCTGTAACACTAGCCTCTCAGATGCTCATGTGTGGTGGACGTGAACACTGTACACACACATGTGGCTGTGGCCTGCCGCCATACCCATCTCCTCCTGTGGGTTGCTATCATCCCACACACTCCTTGTATTGTATGTTCAGGCTATGGACCTATGTGGGGCTTGTGTGCATGCAATACGATACTATATGCCTTTGCACCCATCACAGACAATGTCACACAGGTACACCGCAGCCGTACACATCACAGCTTGTTGTCAGCACGACACATGTGGTACACACATAACACATCTCCTGTGGGACATGGTCATTTGTACGGGCATGTCCAGTAGTCACATACCACAGCTACCCCTACATGACGGCTATGCAGGACATGTGTGTGTACAGCTACTGTGACATGTACACGAGCAATGCCCCCTACCTACATCACATGGTACTACCTGTGGAGTATGTGTGTCTGCATCCATGCTATGGCCATAGATGACAATTGTACATCAATATGTGCAACATACCTCATTGGGGTTGTCATGTGCACATGTTCCATGTGTCAATGCATTGTTTGTGTCTGTTGGGCGGTCATTGTTGTGCATGGTTTACATGGCTGACATAGCGCACTGTGTCTGATTCCAGGTACTTCATTGGGCTACCAGCATTGTACATTTCTACAGCACATTCCAGCCATCATGTAGCCAGCTTAGATGACAGTGGGAGGTGTTCCGCCATGTGCACATATGTCACACAGTACGAGGGTGACTGACACACATTGTCAGGACTGGGTTCTGACTGCTGTGGATGTGTGTACTGGTGTTGACAACCATGACTGCACCAGATGGTGTCTTCTGGATGTGTAACATTCACAACACACACCTACATTCACATAGCAGCACATCGCCCACGACAATGGACATTCCTGCATGAACACTGTGTACGGTATGTCTGTATGACCACTGCATATATCACTGGTAGCCACCAGCATGGCTGCCTACAACAGCAGTGTGTATCCTGTGCAAACATGGGTTACACCAGTCACAACACACCTGTGTCAGATGGCCCTGTAGTGGGTGACAGTGCAGTTCCATACATCATGTAACAGTATACATCGTGCACCAGTATGTTGCAGACATGTGAACGGCTGTGCTAGTCGACATATGCACACATGACACATCACCTGGTACACTGTCTGCCTTGCCACCTGCTATTGTGACCACCCTGTGATGACATTGTACGGCCCACATGGACTGGGACATGTGATGGCTCAATGGTGAATTAACCCTCCAGGTGTGTGTCTAGCCAGGTGTCCAGTAGCCAGTGGTCTGCACGCAGGGATAGTGTACATTGGCCTACTCTGTCACTGGGACTGTTGACTATGGTCATACTGTAGTTATGCAGGCATGTGGTGTTTGTCCAGTCTGATAGTCGTGTTCAACCACACTACCGTGGCACACATGACCTGTGGACATCTGCCTAAGGTGTGCAGCCCACATGTACATCTTCACATGCTATGCTGCCTGTGCAGCGGTGTCACATGTCTGTCTCCGCAGGGCTGTCACAGGTAGGCACAGCATGCAGTGATGTGTGACAATGCTTACACCCTCCACTGTGTTGTACACAAGCACTGCACACACAGTACAGCACACATGTCATTTATCTGCAGTGCCTGGGACCTGCCTCCATGCCCTACACGGCACACCTGCCAGTCCAGATTGTACACAGATCATACCTCCCAGGCACATACCTGACTGCAACACACACGGGTGGGTGGTTCCCACACCACACAGTGATTTACACACATACTGTATATTCCCAAGACACATTGCATCATAGGTAATCCATGTTCAGATACCCATGTTCGTGGACCACGCACATTGTGACACGCGACAGTGAATACACTGTACACCACAGGTT
This sequence comes from Protopterus annectens, assembly GCF_019279795.1. Classification (NCBI taxonomy): domain Eukaryota; kingdom Metazoa; phylum Chordata; order Ceratodontiformes; family Protopteridae; genus Protopterus; species Protopterus annectens. Next base: position 1,413,330,131 of record NC_056745.1, read on the forward strand.
ACATGCTGGTCGTGTTGGCATACTGTACATTGCACCTAGGACAGTTGCTACTGCTATGTATTGACAGCAACACGCCCTTCCCTAGTATGGACTCCCATGTACCCACACATGCTTGGCCATGCAGTACGCATAGCTGGGTGACACATTACACGACACATACCATACCTACACTACCCTCGGCATGCACCAAACCTCCATGTGTCTGTGTGCTAGGCCTACACACATCCCTACTCTGTTTGCTGAACATCCATGCTTCTCATCCCTGCTAGCCACACCCTAAACACACAACCATAGCAGCATGCATGGTACATACACTCTACAGCCGGTATTACTGACATCCACTGACAGAGGTAGTTGATGGCATGGCACCCCGTACGATGGACAGTCTACGTGCCTATGCCAACACTGATCACAGTGCACTTCTGCTACATTTACACACTGGTAGGGACCATGCTATTCCACACAGAGACATGGTGGTACTGGCCTTTTCACAGATGCCACAGTGGTATTCCTGTTCCATGCACACGTGCTGTATGGGCACATGTGCAGGCTGTTGCACGGTAGTTATGTTCACCTGTGTGTGGTGTGTCACTTGACAGTCATGGTGTGTCCTCATGGTGCATGACATACTCCACAGCTAGCTACCTACACATGACTGCCAGACATTGCAGTGTGGGCCCTCACGCAGTGTGGTGGTATGTCTCTGCTGTTTGACTACATCCACATTCAATGCAGCATACCACAGTCATGCAGGCATTGCCAACACAGATGTTGCTGGCATCGTGCCTGCCAATGGGGTACCTACCAACAATACACACTCTCACTCACTACAGGGTTCCAATCCTTGGCTGGACATTGTATTAACCCTGTGGACACATACATAGTACTGCCATGCACATGTTATGTCCGGGAACACAGTCCCAATGTCACCTCCAATCGCCGTAGTTGTTGTATCCCGCCAACCTGGCTGTTACATGTCTCTGCAGCAGCACACTGCATTGACTGCTAGCCCATTCATGTACGCTGTGTACCCTGACCACCACACTACCACATCTATCACACTACACATGGGTGGTACTGCATTGCACGTATGGGGCTGCATTTGTACACCCATGACTGGGCCATTCAGTATGGCACTGGGCCACATCTTGACATACATGCTTCACACACTCATTGACTACCTGCATGCCTTTACTGGCACCCTTGTTGGGCTTATGTGCCACAGCACACCACATCCCATGCTGGCCACCTGTCATACTATTGCATGGGTGGTTGGGGTGGTACAGAGGGTATCACATCAGACATGATCCGCTCTTTGCCCTTCAGCGCCATTCCACTTTATGCTATTGCCAATGTACACATCCAGCATCACATCGCACCCTATGTCTCAGGATGTTACGCCATGTGCCTCCTGTACAGGTCACACAGTGGTGCAGGCATATCATGCTAACTACAACAAGTCAGGGACGTGTGACATTGCACAGTCCTCAGACATGTGGCCCCTCATGCTCAGTATTTGCATACGTACACTACCTGCTGTCACACAGTATTGTCCATGCCTACATATACCACATCTACATACCTGGCAGCATTCTAGCTCATCCTACTCATATTGCTAACAACCATACAGGTGTCAGTGTGGCAGATATATCATGTAGATATCATTGCATCAGTTACATCACACATAGTGCATACACATCACCTTTGCATACTGACAGTCATGCGGTGTGTATCACATGGATACTGTCCCTATACAGGCATATCACGTTGTACATGGTTGATGTACACACACATGCCCCACATGGTGCTGTGGTTGCCATATTCCACCATGGCGTGGGTACACATGTGCAGGACCACGCATTTCTGGACCGTATGTCTAGCTGATACCTTGGGTGCCCTTGTACCTGTGCCATACACACATGTACACGCTGGCCGTGTTACAATAACACATGTGTGGTGTACCTTACACAATGGATACAACGTTACATGTCTCAGTATAGTCATGCTGTGATCTCTACCCGCTCAGACAGTTTACATATGCAAATGACAGTCATGTAACACATCTGTACTCACCTGCATGCCACTAACACAGGGGTGTAATCTACTCTGCCATGGGCCATGTTCTCCGCAGTACTGATGCATGTAGTACTCCTACATGGCGTTTGCAGTGGGCAGGGTGGGAGGAGCAGTCCTGCATGTGTGCACACATGCCACATTGCTCGGCCCGGCGCCTGTGTGACATCCACAGACTGGACACACACCGTGCTGTGGGACATAGGTCCTGTGCACATCCCACAGGGGCACACTGTGTCACTAGTCATGTGATAGCTCCCTGGTAGGGTGACACAGACCCATGGTACCACCACAGCGGACGCACTGTATAGACATACAGTTGACATCCACTTCTGCCGCTCAGTGGACACTACCATGGGGGTGTCACTACTGTGTACATTGCACATGTGTTTACACACGGCCCTGCTGGACATCATTGTGGCACACATTGCACCTGCTACGGAACGCTTTGGACATGGTTACTTGCTGTTCCTCCATTTCGGGTACCTATTCTGCTACTACATTGTCCCATATGTGCAGGCCATACATATCTTGTTTATGTACATAACATTAGGCCATCCCTCCATCATGCATGCTATGCCTGTGATACTGTCTATGATTTCTGAACATATCCATCATGACAGCTTTGCATTACACATAATTGACATAGTCACCCCTACTGCGTGGGATACGTGCACGCCGTGCGCACATTCCGTATGACATCGACGGTATATGCCCATGCACATGTGTGCTGTGACACTATACATACATGTCCTATCCCCTGCTGTGGCACTTCATTGTTGGATATCCACTGCCAGCATCAGCGTGGGTGGTGGCATTGTTCTGTGTTTGAAATCCCTATGGCAGACCTGGGGTAGGGTTACCACCTGTCCCACTTTGCAAGGGACAGTCCCTCTTTGGGCAGTTGTGTCCTGACAAAACATATTACAAATGGCAAATGTCCTGAGATTGTAGGACATAATTATGTCCCATTTTTATGTAAGAGTTGCATAACATAGTTATTTATGTATGTAAATTCCTAAATGTTACAAGACACACAATAAGCAACTAAACTGCTACAAGACTACGCTTTTATTTAGGCAAAAGAGTAAAGTTCTACCCTTTGTACTGACCATGGGTATGTGTCCACCTGTAACATCTGATGTGTGTCCCGAAAATGTCCCACTTTGGCCATTTGAAAAGGTGGCAAGCCTAACCTGGGGTTATCCCGGTGTGTACATGTTGTCCCACTGCTGTGCACACGTTGTCCACAGTCGTTGGTATGCTGCGCGGCTTAGCATTACATAACCAACTTTCACCACTCTCTGCCTGATGGACAGGTATCTTTACCTACATACACCGTTCACATACTGTACAGATTCATCATACGTATCATACGTTACACAACAGTACATCTCCTGGGTTCGACATACCTTTCCGGCCTTTGGTTCTGTATTCGTCAGTACTTGCTTGCTACTCCTTCTTTTGTATTCGGTATTTGTTTGGTATGAACATACGGTTTGAATATCCAGGGAGTCTTCCTTATATTCGTCGTCACCTGAGGCATGTAGGTTCATCACGCCAATAGCTGTTCCTTGGTGTGTACTTATGCGCATATCACCGGTGATCCCCCTCCATTCGTACGTTACGCGTCGGCACTGGGCCATGGTTCATTCCTCGTGTGGCTGTTGGTTATTTGCAATACCTTCGTGAGGATGGTATGTATTGTATCATGTTTGTGTGACTGCATCCGCTATGTGTGGTGTCAGGTACATTTCGCTGTGGTGTTAGCCGTGGATTGTGTGTGTTGGGTATGGTATTCTGTTCGACATGTGGGTCTCCGTGTCCTGGCGGCGTCTGTCGATGGCGTTGTGCATTCAGATGTGTAACATAGCTGTTATATTCCTGTACACAACGGATGCAAGGATGCATCAGCTGCTGCTAGTGTTTCCCACGCAGCTTGTTGTGGGTATGCCGCTGTCATTGACTGCCTGTATGTTTTTGCTATGGTTTTAGCTGTTATCCCTTTGATATGTGCGATGGGGTATATCTGCGGATGTGGGTGACGGGTACGGGGTGTGGGTCTTGCATTTATACATACAAGATATGCTTGTGTGTGTGCTCCATCCCTGCTTAGGGAGCTGCAGGTTACCTGTCTGTTGTTCTGGGAATGTTTGTTTTGTTGATGTCGTGTGGTGTCGGTATCGCCTGTATGTGTGCTTCCTGCACGTATTCCTCCTTCACATCGGTTATATATCTGCGGATGTTCGTCCGTGCCTACTATCCATTGGCATTTTGTCACTGATAGTTACGGTGATTGTGGTCCTATACTTGGGACGGCCTGTATGCTACCGGTAGCCTCCTATTCGTGTGCTGCTTGCTTACTTAACGGTCGTGGAACACACAGCGGTATTTACGGGACCGTAAGTGTTCACAATTGGTGCCGGGATAGCACATTCGTATTTTCGCCGTACATGCCTGATGCTGTGTAACGTTGCCGACGTATCGTGTTGAGTCTACCTTATGGCCGCCATACATACGGTCATGGTTTGTACATGCGTCCTTTGCATCTCCTGTTGGCTATGGCCCTGTGGTACATTCTGGGACATTTCCGCTTTGCATCGCTTTTACGGCGCCACGTGCATAGCCACTGAGGAGATGTCAGTACTACTTTGTGGGTACTGCTGTACATACGCCTATGGTTCCTGTACTGTATGCCTACGCATGTTATTACACTCCGCCTGTGACATGTCATCTACATACACATTTTACAGTGGCACACACATTACACACACACAGCGGAACACACGACAACCTCACCTCACACATACACATATTGCCGCCATGGCTCTCAACCTTCTATTTCCAAAATGAGGAACACACACATTAGTAATGTGGAACAAATGGGCATAATGTGGAACACATAGTAATGGCATAGTAACAACTTCAGCTAAGTAGGTCATAGGATGATTAAAATATGCTGATTTACTTACAGTGAAGAACCTTTAATGAATTACTATGATTAATTTCTATTTACCAGGATGTCATTTAAATACATTCCTAACAATGGATGTTTGACAGACATTTTCAATGTGGAACTTTGAGGAACTGCGAGGAACATGAACTGTTTTACACCACAAATGAGGTACGTTCCTCATAATGACGTACACTTCACTGGTAGGCTTGCCGTTTCGCACCGACGGTTGAACACAATACCTACGTTGGCCGCATCGCCGGCGGCGGCGTGTATCTCCGCACTCATATCCTATGGATATGACATGCACATATCCCGTTACTGTACCGTGGACTGGTGATCATCCCGACACGCGGATATGTATTGATGCAGGTTGACATTTCCATGGCTGGCGTTACCTGCTCTGCCCACCCTCCCGGATGATCGGGTTGTCGGTCACTATGTTTACTATGTGGAGATTTCGCGTCTTACTTATCTGTGAACTTGCATCCCTGGGTTCCATATTACCCTGTTGTACTTTATATCTGTGTATGCGTACATATATTTCTACATGTGTACTGATATCTATTTCCGTATCTGTGTATGCACATAAGAACATATGTGGTCGACTTGCGGCGATAGTGGCAGCATACGGCTACGCCGTGTGCTGTAGAACAGGCGTGTGGTGAGGTGTTGGCGTTCCATGCTCTGCTGGCTATTGGGTGTGCAGTGTTTGGGCGGTGCCTTTGTTGGAGTCACACATAGGTCCGGCCATACGGTACACATTACGGGCGGACATGTTTGTGTGGTGTCCATTTCACTGTGTGTGCAGGTAAGGAGGTGTCAGTCCATGGGGCCTACACTGTCAAAGTATGTGCTATGCGTTCCCTCTTTGCCAGGGCATAGGCATATTGGGTACGCCTCCGTCTACCTACTGGGGCTGGCACAGCATGTTCATGGCGCTGAACGCCCTGTGCCTGTGCTTGCCTTGGCAGTTGTGGCGGGCTTGGTGGCCCTACACCATTATGTCCCTGCAGCAGCTGTTTCCGCAGAATCATATTGTGTAGCATACAACATACTATGAATATGTGGGCACATGTGCCTGGAGAGTACTGCAAGGCTCCACCGGATGTATCCAAGCACCGGAAATGTGATTTCAAAATCCCAAACACACGCTCTATGATTATTCTGGTTTGTGCGTGTGCCTCATTATGGCGTTCTTGCATGTGTGTGTGTGCATTTCTGATGGCTGTCATCAGCCACGGCTCCAGTGCATAGCCAGCATCCCCCACAAGGTGACCTTGTGTGATGTCCCCCCTGGCGAATACCTGATACAGCTGTGAGGCATGCCAGATATGGGAGTCGTGGAAGCTTCCAGGGCTGCCAGCACACACATCCATGATAATGCCCTGCGCATTGCACACGACCTGGCAATTGATGGAGGGGTATCCCTTGCAGTTTATGTAGCGTGTACCCTGCTCCCCGGGCGGTGACTTGATTTCTATGTGCGTACAGTCGATCGCACCCAGTACCTCCGGGTATTGTGCCACACGGTGGAAGCGGCGCATATTGCTAGCCAACTCCTCCTGAGATCTGGGGAAGTTTATATACTCATGGGCATGTCGTAACATGGCATCCAGGAACTGGTGTAGTACCCTAGATGCTGATGCCTGTGAGATACCCATTATATCCCCGGTTGGCCTTTGAAAGGTACCTGTAGCCAGTATTCGCAAGCTCACACATACCTTTGTGTCCACTGGGATGGGCTCCCCTCTGTTGTTTCTTGTTCTCAGGCGTGGCCGGCATAGCTTCACTATTTGCTGTAACGTGTCCCTGTCCACCCTGTAGCGCTCTACTATCTCCAGGTCTTGCAGCCCCTGGTAGGTCACCCTTGGTCTGAACACTCTCCTTCTCCTGTGAGGCCTACGGTAGTTGTCGGCACCGCCCTCCACAACTCCGTCTGTCTCTGCCACATACCTATGCATCACGGCCACGGCGGCACCCACCATATACATATTAAAAGTTCCCCGTGTGTTTACACCCTACGGTGCGGCGTTTGGGAAATCGTGCTGTGTGTTGTGTGCATTCACACTTTATACTGTTGTGCTGTATACCCGGTGATGTCATTGGGTGTGTCTGTGCAGCCGTATCCATGGATTATTTTCGGTGTTTTACAGTTGCAACTGCAACGGTATTGCCTTTAGTGTTACATTACAGTTGCCTGCATTGGCTTAGCTTTGCATCTTACATTACTGCATCCTGCAGGCACATGGCATATGATGCATTTTATCTGCAGCCGCAGTTATGCTACCTCTGTACTTGGCTGTGCTATTTCGGTTCTTTGTTCTTTGCATTTCTACTACATACCCTACTATCTTTGCATTCATATGCCTCCCCTTTCCCGTTATGCAGGTGTCTGCATACAGAGTTGTCGGCTGCCGCCGTTTGCCCTTCCTGGATTGATTGGTGTTGGTTGCTCATTACGGCTCCAATTACACTGCTTCCGCCTTTTCTCATATTCTCCGCATTACCTTCCTATATCCGTGGCTGTTGACGGGGAGGCCGTCACATGACTGTGTTGGGGAACATAGTCATCCTCGTGCACATGCATCTATGCGCGCATTATGTACTCTCAGCGCATCTATTTCCTCACACGCCGGTCCTGCTGCTGTGATGTGCATTGTACAGCCCAGGTTTGCTGGCCTCCAATATGCTTCCTCCTACAGTGGCACACCCCTCTGCGATTGACATGTATCTCGTGTAGGCCACTCCTCGGTGTAGTACCGCTGCGCGCTTGCTCCATCCTTACACCGGCGCCAGCTTTGCGATTCACTATTATCTGCCTCATTTGCATGGCATTGACTGCTAATACATGGTTACGGTGCCCAACACTGCCACCACTCCTTGACAACCCTTGCGCTGGGGTTGGGCTTTCCATACATACTATGGTGTGTGGTGGCTGTACAGCTGATGTGTATTATACAGCTCTTTTAGGACATTGTCATATTATTTCATTGCTTTGCACCTTCTGTACACATATCCGGGGTTCTGCTGTGGTTTCTACGCATACGACATTTTGTCATTATTTATAGTTTGTGCATGTTTTCTTTGGACAGTCTCGGTGCCTTTCGCCTTTGGCATATTGCACCTGTATGATACCTGACGTTGACAGCCTTCCGCTACTCCTTGGTCATGTTTGGGTAAATGTAAACCGCTTTTTTCGGTTTACATTGCCGCGTTCTTACGCTACGCATGCCCCACTTCGTGAATCGCTATTTGCCTTCATTTGCATGGTGCAATACCGCACACAGTGTGATTAGCATACCTACGCCGGGCGGCGCGTCCGCGCCGGTAGTGCACGTGGGATTGCTTCATACCTGAATCGCTCGGTGGCCATATTTGGCTTTATAACGCCGACGCTATGCTGGCGCCTGGCGCAAGGTTCATGAATCCCGGGGAAGAACTAAAATATTCAGGAATAAAAATCTATTAAGATATGAGTATGATTATTAATAATAATTTTGATAAGTAACTGAAGAAGTGTTACTTCTTATTAAAAATGGAATATTTTTTTTTACTTTTGAAGCTATGTTAGTCCTCATTAAAATGATTATATTACCCAAGATTTTGTATGTTAATACCTGACAAAAACTTTTAAAGAAAATGGAAACATATTACCTTTGTTCTTATAATATCTCCAGCGGCTTAGAATTGCTTATAGAAATCATATAAGATTATGGGAGTAGGGTGATAAGAGCTTCCCAGTTGTAGAATCATATTCTCTTTGTGCAGATTTTAACTCTATTATACTGTGGATAGGCTCAACTTACACTAGTAAACGGAAAACCATTCAGGACTAGATTATACTAAATTCTTACAAGTTTATCAAATATGATAAATTAGAAATATGCAACAATCCTTTCTTCTGGTTAATAAAATTTACCTTAGAAGGAAATTAATTTCAGTCTTTAGACTCTGCATATATGAAATCAATTCTCAACAGTTAATAAGTATTGTTTTTAAAACTCCATTAATATTAAATTAGAAATGGCTGTGCTTTCCCATTGAACACATCTCTAGATTTAAGTAAACTCAGAACAATTTTAAAAGTAATTTACTAAAATGGACTGGATTAGTATTATGGTCTGCTGCTTTGAAGAAGGAAAACCTGAGCTGACAATATATTTAATGGAAGATTATAAGTTGGATGAGTCTGTTAAACAGTTGATATTATCTATCAGTAAGACATTAAAATAATTTGTAAATTATATGAATGAAGAGGTACAGAACACTATTACCCTATTGTATGAATATATGAATGCTATCATTGAAGGTAAACTGACCTACAAAGGATGCTTATCTAAGTTATAGAAGTTAATTATAAATACTAATAATAATGTTGATGAAAAATTCTGGAACTTTTTAGATAGTAGTGGATTGAGTGACTCAAGAGAAGTAAGAATAAAACTATGTTCTTAAATCAGTTAGTCAAACATCTTCAAGTTTATATTGAAAATGTTTTATAAGAAAATGTATACTAGAATATATACTAGACTGTTTGTTACTCCCTATAAAATCCCTATAAAATCACTAAGTTTAGTAAAGTAGTAATAAAATAACTTTTTTAGTTTTTTTTGGAGATATAGTAAAGATGTAAAAAGTGATTAGACCCTAGTGTTTATTAATTGCAAAAAAAAAAAAATAAATGTATATTGGGAAGAGATAAGTATGTTTTAAAGTGTTATGGTTGGATAATTGGTCTTTAACTAGATCAACAATACTAGTGAATGTTCTACTTCCTGTATCTGTAAAAGCTAAGCAACACAAATATTTTGGAATCTTTTGGCAGTTGTTAGAAAACCTTTTACAAAATATTGGAAATTGAACTCAATTCCTATGTTCAACGAATTTTTTAATTTAACAGCAATACTTTGTAAAATTGAAAAATAATTGATCAGAATAAGATCTATATATAATACTAAGACTTTTAGTGTTTGGAATAGCCTTGGAATGTTGCTACTGATTACCAAGACTCTTAATGTGTTAATTGTATAAGATTACCTTGAATAATTCAATGTATTCCTATTTGTACAACAGTATGAGATGTTGAATTTCTTCCTTTTTCTGTATATATCATAAATATGTTAAATTAATAAAAATTTTCTTTAAAAAAGAAATGTCCAGTGAAATTACTTTACAACCATTTTGACTGCGTTATCTTTCAGCCAAATGCCTTATATTCACACACACACACACACACACACACACACACACACACACACATATATATATATATATATATATATATATATATATATATATTTATTTATTTATTTATTTATCTATATGTATGCATGCAATATATTTATATATGTTCATTTGAAAACTGTTTTTACAAAGGATGATCACTGTTCAATTATATGAGTCTTTAAATAATTTTAGTCTAGTAATACCTCTTATATTTGTATTCCCTAAAGTACAAAAAAATTACATAACCCCCCATATAGACCCATAATAGCAGCACAATGCTCTACGACTTACCCCTTATGAAGTTTTCTTTAAGATACATTTAAAACACATTTATTGTACCCAGACTCAAATTTAAAATACTCATGGGATTTCCTAGTCAGATTTAAAAATAATTTCTAGAAGGAAAAGTTAAGCTTTCTTGCAGTTGGTGTTTTGGATTTGTTTACCTACATACCTTAAGATGTCAGTATGGAATTTTTTCATGATGCACTTTTATGTTGCAGTTTTCTTACAAGTTTGGAAAAAAATCTAATTATGCAAAGTATGAACATTTTCATAGGTAACAATTATATGTACTTTGATGGTAAATTTTATATGCAGCTTAAGGGAATTGTGATGGGTGTGGCATGAGCCCCCACTATTTGTAAACTTAGTAATGTGGTCCATGAGAGAAGAAATATGTTTTTCCATCTAAATACTTCATCTACTGTAAGTTATATTTGAGATTTCTGAACAATATTTTTATTTTTGTAGGATGTAACAAAAGAAACTGCACAGTTTTTTCCACAAGTGCTGACATGTTTGACCTACACAATTCATGCATTTCATTGTATAGGTGAGTTTACATGCTTTGCTGATTCAGAGTACTTTATTGTACTCATGTCAACAGGGTAGAACTGTAGTTAGGGTGGAATGAAGAGGAAGATTGCTTTGAGTGCACAGAGATGACCTTGGGTGCAAGCTGTGAAGGGATGTAATTATTAGTTTCAAGTAGTAAACAGACATTTCGTACAGTGCCACAATTCAGCACTGATATAATTCCAGTACTCATCCCATCAAATCATGCCTTCAAGAAGGAATTGGATTACTATTTCAGCATCTGCATGTTTCATAAAAAAAGATTTAGGACATCAAAGTCCTCAATGGCTTATGGGCTTTGAACTTGTACACCAAACCTATAAACCTATCAAGTATCCATCTGAACTGCAACCCTACAGACAGTGTGTATACTACAGTGTTGACTTGCATAGTTGTGAAACATTTCACATAACAAATTGTATATCACAAGGCATTCTGAAAGTAGAACTAATTTGCATAGATGTACATTTACTTGTTTTTATTTCATCTGTTTTACCCATGGCTCTGTGATACAGTGCTATAACAAAAACTGAGTTGGTTGGTTATATATCTTTATATCATAATATTGTTGCAACATACACAGATATGTGATTTTACAGACTGTATGCGTGTGATACCTCTGTGCTGCATAATGGTACAAACCTAGGTCACAGCTGAAAAGGATAGATAACATTTAGTCCACCTCTAGCGTTAAACATAAATGAATTAATCTGCTGTCACATATCTAGGAGGAGTAAATTAGTGGTAACTCAGCATTTGTACTGTTAACTAACTAAATAAATAAGTATATGCTGAAGAACAATTAGTCTGTGGCAGTTGTTCTATAGACTAATACTCTGAGTTAAACCTTTCCTTCCCTTTTGAAGGGTGAATTCCTTTCTGGAATATCCTTGGCTGAGATCCTTGAAGAAAGCACAGGTTGGCTATTTCCGAAATGAAATGCATAATAAACCATAATGTTTTGTAAACAGACAAATAAGTGCACAATAGAGCTTCAGATCATGAATGCCATTAGCACAGACATACCAATTTGTAGCAAAATGTGCAATAAGGATGATAGTGGGGTATTGCAATGCAAATGTGGAAATGTGTGGTGTAAACAATAGTATCTTCATCTTGTGTCTGATTCACGAAAATTATAAAGTAGAACTATGTACATCACTGTTAAAGGTGAGGAGAGTATTGATAAACATGAGGGAGTACAGCAGAGGATGGATGGATAAAGTAGAACTACGTACATCACTGTTAAAGGTGAGTAGAGTATTGATACACATGGCAGGAGTACAGCAGATGATGGATGGATTAGCACATTTTACTTAGTAAGAAGAAATACAAAACAGAGGGAATGAGTGTAGTACAGTTACTACATTTCCACCCAGGAGCACCTCTACATCAGGCAGGCAAATGTCAGACCCTAAATGAGCAGGAGCTTTATGAGTAGTGTGAGTTAGACAAAACTCTGCTAGGCATCATATCTGACATATGCTGCATGGATCTGAGACTGACTGGACACTGTGGCTGGAGCCCAGAATTGTAAGAGGCCTGCTGCATTGCAAAGTCAAATTCCTGCAGCCTGTATGAATACCCCTCAACCTCTTAGTGCAAGAAATCTGGACAAAGCCCAACAAAATAGGAGGACAAAGGCCAAAAAAATAGGGAAGTATTTTAAATATTACTCTCATAAACATAGAAAGTTGCTAGAGTAACAGGAGTTGATATAGCATACATTTTCTGAATAATGTGACGTCTGATGCTCAAATGAATTTCACTATTTAGTGACTTCAATCCACAGATCATGTCAGTGATTTGCCAGAAAACCACAAATATTATGAGGAACAGTCAAAAATATGAGCCAAAAATCTGGACATTTTGCAGAAATCTGAACAGTTGAGAGGTACGCTTGCAGATGATATGAGACACCCACAGTCATCCCTTCAAGGATATCAAATGCAGCCCTCACCTGCAAGCATCAGCTTAGTCCTGCATAAATTTCACAAGGAATGCAGAAAGGAATTTCCAGGGAATAACAAGTCACAATGGTTGTTCTTTGTTACTATCAATTGCACTAAAAAAAGCATTCTGTACCAGGTGCTGGTAGGTCTACATTTATGTATGAACGTGGAGGTGCTCCACTCCAAAACACATGCAACTGATGTTTGCCAGCATGTGCATAATCAGAAAGTGCCCGACAGATGACATGCAATGTACAAAAGGTACTCTGCTCTGAAAGATGCCCGCTTCAGGTCTTCCCTCAGCATTGCCTGTATCCTTCCACCTAAGTATATACAAATAGTACTTTATCAGGAAACAACAATGCAACAACACTGATGACTACCCAGAGTCGTTGTACTCATCTATTGACAGTTACCACAGGGGCATTGTGCTCTGCACTATAGATAAAGTCTACAAACTACAGCTATGGACAGAAGGCCTATCTTCCTCCCAGCAGTACTTTGAGGAGGGGCTTATACACTGGTAGATGTTTTGTTTTTTTGCTATTATGAAAGTGTTGCTTAGATGGCTGTACAACAACATGCTTTGGCACTACATACAAAGAATGTAGTAGATTTTATTCACATTATGTTTTGAGCTTATATTGTATGTTGCATCAAACTTGCCTCTTCGTTTTGCACATAAATTATATGCTTTGTCTGCACCACCTGTTCTCAGGTCATGACTGAAATGGGTACCCAGAGCAGCCCAATTGCCTGATTCTATGTAAACAAATAGAAATTAATTAAAACATCATATGCAGCAGATAAAGCCAAATATTTATCTGTTTGCTTGTTTATTTATTTTATTTATTTATGTATTTATTTACTTATAGATGCAATATATTACAGATAGCGCCAAATAGATGCTAATGGTCTGTGCTTTGTTAAGCAGTGGTGTCCAGACAATACTGCAATACATAAGTGCTTGAAGATTTCCACTTGATCAAAACACATTGTCAAAAAAAGGTGACAAAATGAGGGTTTGCTATTCCATTGACATGTGCTGCCCTTTAAGATGATTACATTATGAGTGCTGTGAATAAAATGGCATAGTTTTCAAAACAAAATGTTTTTAATCTCCTGTCATAGAACCCTAAATAATGTATTTCTGCAACAGAGAATGGTAGCAAGGCAACACATAGGTGGAACAGTACAGGCCCTGCAGCAAGGCAACACATAGGTGGAACAGTACAGGCCCTGCAGCAAGGCAACACATAGGTGGAACAGTACAGGCCCTGCAGCAAGGCAACACATAGGTGGAACAGTACAGGCCCTTCAGCAAGGCAACACATAGGAAGAATGGGACATGCACTGGCAGCAATGCATAACATAGGTGGGATGATACAGGCACTGACAGCAAGGCAGCACATAGGTAGAGTGGTGCAGGCACTGGCAACAAGGCAGCACATAAGTAGAATGGTACAGGGACTAGCAACAAGGCAGCACATAGGTGGAATGATACAAGCACTGGCAACAAGGCAGCACAAAGATAGAATGGTACAGGGAGTGGCAGCAAGGCAGAACATAGGTGGGATTTTACAGGCACTGACAGCAAGGCAGCACATAGGTAGAATAATACAGGCACTGGAAGCAAGGCAGCACATAGGTAGAATGGTAGAGGAACCGGCAGCAAGGCAGAATATAGGTGGAATGGTACAGGTACTGGCAGAAAGGCTGAACATAGGTGGAATTATACAAGCACTGACAGCAAGACAGCACATAGGTGGAATGATACAAACACTGGCAACAAGGCAGCACAAAGAGAGAATGGTACAGGGACTGGCAGCGAGGCAGAACATAGGTGGGATTATACAGGCACTGACAGTAAGGCAGCACATAGGTAGAATAATACAGGCACTGGAAGCAAGGCAGCACATAGGTAGAATGGTACAGGAACCGGCAGCAAGGCAGAATATAGGTGGAATGATACAAGCACTGACAGCAAGGCAGCACATAGGTGGAATGATACAAGCGCTGGCAACAAGGCAGCACATACATAGAACAGTACAGGCACTGGTTAGTGGAGAGATGCAGAATGATGTTAAAAAAGAGGCCAGACCGGAAGCATCACCTCTTCTACTGATTACATATAACGCACATATATATATATATATATATATATATATATATATATATATATATATATATATATAAAACAGAAATATTTGCAAAGTAAAGTTATATATAAAGTCAGAACTGAACACTCTTCATGAAGATCCTGCCTTCAGTGTTGAGTCCATTTACTATTATTCTGAGACCTGGTTTGTAGACATTTTTTTTTAATCCATGACATATGCCTAAAAATATTACCTTGACACTAATTCCTGAAAAGAAACCAAAACCAAATATCTTTAAACCATGGATGAAATGCTGCACATTGACAAGTTATACAATGTCAAACCCCATCATTGCATATACAGTAACTATGGAAGGTGTATTCCTAAATCTTCAGCCAATTAACTCCTAACACTTGAGTACCCTAGAATATATATATATTTTTGTTCTTTTTTTGGGAGAGCAGAAGGAGATATATGCAAAGTTCGTTTTGACAGATAGCATTTTACAGAACCCCATTCTTGGTTGTCCTACAAATAAAACAAAGTTGTGCTTGAGAAATTAGGGTCAAATAAATTGTTAAGTTATATGAACCATTACAATTATATAGGGCTTGCAGCAAAAGGAATAGGGCACATAATCAATTTGAAATTCATACTCTATGAATCATACATCCTCAAGCTGTTGCAAGCGAGGTTATCACAGACATTTGCTTCACATGCAAAGAAACTGTATGAATCAGAAAATACACTGCGTATCTTGAAATTCTTGTCACTGGACACTAGAAAAAGTTTTATTTTTTGAATAATTTAATTACCTGGGAATTTGCATAGAATAGAAAAACGTGTATATGTACTAAGTTTAACTTCTGGATAAAAATTTTAAATTGTAGGGTAGAGTCAATTGAGATGCACAATATATTAGCAGAAATACTGACTTTTGAACTAGTTTTATATGGAACCCAGATCAGTGATGTCAAGAAAAGTCCAGGATAGAAATGAAAGCATGTTCAAATAATGTGTCACAAGTACACGGTCTTTTGTGATCAAAAAGGTCATGGACTTTTAACTGAGCACTCCAAATTCATCATTACTTTTCTGTGCTAAATAAAACTTTAGGATTTATCTAAAATTATTTGTGTTAGCCAACTAAAGATACTGATCATCTTTTGTTATATAGGTGGTAATTTTTTTAACAAATCAAAAGGTAATGAAGAAAAATGCCACCTAACAAAAGTTATGCTTGCGATGGTTAAAAACTGTCACCTAACAGAAGGAAATGCTGAGAAAGGGAGGAGTCAGAGGAATAAGTGCATTACTTACCTAACACATCACAAAAACATGCTATAACGTGAACTTGTGATCTCTAAGTGTACATTGTGCATTTGAGTGTGTCAGTGTATGTGTGTGTGTGTGTGTGTGTGTGTGTGTGTGTGTGTGTGTGTGTGTGTGTGTGTGTGTGTGTGTGTGTGTGTGTGTGTGTGTGTGTGTGCGCACGCGCGCACGCTTTTAAATGCATTTATGTGCATATGTGCATATGTGTACGTGTGTTTCTGTGTGTGTGTGTGTGTGTGTGTGTGTGTGTGTGTGTGTGTGTGTGTGTGTGTGTAAGAATGTAATGCATGCACGTGCATGCATATCTATGTGTCTGAATGCATGCATGATCCACATATATGTGTGTGGTAGTATACGTGTGTGTGTGTGTGTGTGTGTGTGTGTGTGTGTGTGTGTGTGTGTGTGTGTGTGTGTGTGTGTGTGTGTGTTTATGTGCATATGTATGTAGGTCTAAATATATGCATTTGTCCACATATGTGTGTATGTGTGTCTGAATGCACACATGTGCATACATGTGTCTGTGTGTGCATGTGCATGTGCGTGTGTCTATCTGAATGCATGCATGTGCCCACATGTGTGTGTGTGTGTGTGTGTGTGTGTGTGTGTGTGTGTGTGTGTGTGTGTGTGTGCGTGTGTGAGTGTGTGTGTTTACATGTCTGTCTCTGTGTGTCTGTACCCAGTGAGTGCCAGGGTAGGCTCCTTCTAGTCTGCAACTATGAAGTGGATTGAGCATGTAATCAGAGAATAAATAAATAAATTATTAAATATATTAAAATAAAAACAATTAGTGGAAACATAATAGCCTTCTTGGATATGCCATTTGTCTTAGTGAATCAACTATCTTTGTTATGTGAAATCTCTTTAGTGCTCCCTGAAACCATCTGTCCATTAAACTTCACAACAGTATTACATTTTCAAATGATTGATGAGCTAATTGTCACTTCACAGTGAGAATTCTATGTGCCCCTTTTAACAAAGAATTGTTTAAGTGCACCCTCTTTTGTGATACCTCTTGTTTGTGTTTAATTAACCCCTGATTCCTCCCAACTGCTCTTAAATAACAGTGACAACTGCCTTCCACCCCTGCAACTTCAACCCATACCTACCTCCTACATACAATCTCTTTTACAAAAACTTAAATCTACTACACCCTCAGCTGATAACCTTCCAGCTGAATTTCTTCAAAGAGCAGCCAAAGCTATCGCCTACCTTGTCTCCATCCTCATAAACAGATCCATAAAAGAAAGTACTTTTCCCTCAATCTGGAAAATATCTCATATCATACCCCTACACAAAGGAGGCAAAGCCACAGACCTATCAAACTTTCGTCCTATAGCACTACTATCTCCACTAGCTAAAATCATGGAAAAATGCATACACAAACAACTACTTAACCATCTCCTTCAAAACAACCTACTTGCAAATACTCAACATGGATTTAGACCTTCACATAGTACTACCACTGCTCTACTTTCCTTTTCCAACACCATCAACTGTAATCGTAACAACAACAAACTAACCTCTTCTCTTTTCCTAGACCTGTCAAAAGCCTTCGACATGGTCAACCACACACTTCTACTACACATATTAAAATCCCTTGCTTTGGATACCTCCTCCTTAACTTGGTTCTCTTCTTATCTCGAAAACCGACAACAAGCAGTACTCTGGAAAAATTGTCTATCTTCACTACTACCTATCTCTTTAGGAGTCCCACAAGGATCCATACTAGGCCCACTCTTATTCTCTATCTTTATTAATGACCTCCAAGCATCTATCCAAAACACTACATGTATACAATATGCAGATGATTCCACCATTATTTGCACAGCCTCCACTCAATCTGAACTCCACTCACTCACACAAGCTACCTTTTCTATCGTCGAACACTGGTTCTCAAAAAGATGTCTTCTCCTCAATCCCAAGAAAACAAAACTACTTCTTTTCTCACCTACACACAAATCTACACAACTTAACTTTTCTATTACTGCAGGTGATAACTCCTCATCTCCCCAGACTTATCAACTAAACTACTTGGTGTTACTATTGATAATAATCTAAGCTATGATTACCATATCAACAACACCATAAAAGCAGTTAATAAAAAAATTGGCTCACTATACAGAATCAAACCCTACCTAACACCTGAAGCACGGACCACCTTAGCACAAACACATCTCATCTCGACCCTATTGTATGCCTCCTCTATTTACACTAACCTCTCAAAAAGTAACCTGAAGAAACTTACGACATCCTACCACAATATAGCTCGCTTTGCCACAGCATCCCAGTATAGAACACACCACTGTCTAAACTTAAAACACCTACACTGGTTGGAACTTCCCAACAAGATTATATATCAACAACTCCTAATAACACATAACATATTATATCAACCATGTAAAACACCTGCTCTCACTAATCTTCTGAGCCCTTATAATAACCTGAAACAACTACGTTCTGCAGAAAAGCTTCAAGTCAAAACAACTCGAATCACCAATTCTGCAGGTAACTGCCTTTTTCCCAACGCAGTAGGCAAAATATGGAATAACCTCCCATCACACATTACCTCTATAGGCTCCTTTGATCTTTTTAAAAAACAACTCCTTGCACATCTTAAAAACTTCTGGCTCTGCTCTTGTTCCAATCCTGACTGAGAAACCTAATACCTTCTACTATCATTCTTCCTCACTTCTCAACTGAATCCTTCTCTGTGTTCTCAAACATCCTAATGACTCTACAGTTTCTACTGTTCTCAAAAAAAAAAAAAAAACAATTATATATTGTATATACACAAATATGTATGCAATGATCTGAATGGAGTGTAGTTCTAGATATAATTAATGTCTCTTGCAATACGTAAATAGTATTTTATGTGTTCTATTTTTCTTGATCTAGACTAATAACTATCCATGGTAACTTAATATCTGTTAAAGGAACTCATAGTTAATCTTCAATTTTGTATAACCTTTGTTTTAATTCTGTGGAGCTTTTCTCCCCGGGCCTCCACTGAAAATGGAAATTATCCAGCTGGACTAGCCCGGTCAACAAATGTAAAATAAATGTAAAATAAATGTAAAATAAATAAATAAATAAATTGTTTTCTTTTGCTCTTATATGTATGTAGTAGTTAAGTAAATGGGCTTCTATAGTCTTATTAGTCTACCTGCATCCCTTTCACAAAATACCATCAAAATTCATTTGAAAAATTTTCAGAAAATATACAGTGAAAATAAGTGAAATTTTCCCTATTTGGTTGACCTCACAGGATCCAGTACTCTTATCTCCTTGAAATATGAAGTGTTCAGAACTGCGTACAGATCTCTTACCAAGTATAAGTTACTGCTACTGGAACATCAGACTATTGCATTCTCTTATTTCTATCTTCCCTTGTACATCTTCCTATCTTTGCAGAACTCTGTCTATCGCTTTGTCCATTAGCTTGATAACCTGACATGAGTATATACCCTAGGGTTATTACCTGCACATAGACCTTTTCTTTTCCCAAAGGATGATGTCCCATCCACCCATTGATTCCTTTCAGGTTCAAGAGTTCAGCATGGGTTGGGGAGGGGTGCCTTGATGTGCTGGATACTCATAGAACTTTTTTTCAGATTTTCTAACTCTCTTGGCATTTCCTGTTCTTCATCCACTGAAGCAAATTCTGCAATTTAGGATGCATCTGAACTTCAGTGAAGGACCCCGGTGCTGCATGTTCCTTGCCAAGTCACATACGACAGGATCCTACCCAATGGACTGCCTAGAGTCCCTCTCTCACTGACATACATTACCTGACCTCAGCTGCTTGTTTCCCATTGCCTCAGACTGTCTTAGTTGTCCAGGTATTTAGCTAATAATCAAACTTTCATCATCAGAGGCCTAGTCAAGACTTTATCTACGTATCTCACAAACCAGCACATTTGCTTGTCCATATCAGGAATGTTATAACTACAAACAAAACATATTTACAATAATATAGCCATTGCAGCATACTTTAGTAAATAATATTGAAAAGATAGAATGTATAATATGTGATAAAGAGAGAGAAAGAGAGAGGGCATATAATTAAATGCAAAAATTGGTTCATAGGTTTAGTTTTTATGCTTACACCATAACTGACTTTCATAAAGCCTTATTACAGTAAGACCTGTGTAGATATTTTCTGCTTGCAACACCTAGATAAGACCTCAGAGGATTAATTTAAGTGAAATGGAAAAAAATTACAAGCATTTGAAGACATTATGCAATGTGTCTTATCAGTAGGCCGCGGTGGTGCAGCGGTTAGTGTTGTTGCCTCATAGCAAGAGGTTCTCCTGTTCAATTCTCAGCTGGAGCGTCTTCTGTGTGGAGTCTGCATGTCCTCCCCATGGTCAAGTGACGTAGTGACGTATAAAGACATGCAGGTAGGTGTGTGCGTGAATGGGTGTGCCTTCTTTGAAGGTTGGGCATTGGGCTGGCAACTCAGCACCATAAAAATCCACTGCCAATCATTAGCGGACCAGAGTTTCACTGTCACGACCCCTAACCACGAAAAGCCGAAAGACATTACTATGGAATGTCTATTAAATAATTTTCTTCCCTTTTATACTTATTTGATTCAAATAATAGGTGAACTCAGGTACTGTCAGCTCTCCCAGTGGGATGTTCCATGCAAAGACGTTCAAGCAGAACCCTGAGAGTACACCATGTGCCACAAGATCGATGAATAGCATAGCCACTGGAGGAACTGTGGATGATAGGGTGGGAACAAGCAGCATTTTGTTGACCTCTCTTTTCTGTGATGTAGATGTAAGAGCTCCGTTTGTGATTTGGCAGACTGCCAGTAATGGGTTTGTGCCATGACTGCAGAGAGAGATTGCCATTAAATTTGACACTGGAGGGCACTGATGTTATGAGTGGTAATACAGACAACATAAGCAGCTCTGCTCAGTTAGGGCATCCCAAACACATGTATATGATGTCATTGGAGGCTCCACTCCTTTTTTTGCATCTTTTTCTATACCCACCTATAACTAAAACAGTCACAGTCTCAGGGGATGAACTGGGAACCCAAAATTTAGGAGCACTAGGAGTAGTAAACAGCAGGTGGCTAGATGGGAGGTTTGATATGGCCTGCCAAAAATAAATTCTCAATTAGAAATGGATCAGATACTGCCTGACAGGCTAGGCATAGGTGACTTCAGTACATCTTATAAGAAACACATCATACAGACAATTCCTGAAGCCCCACCAAAGATCAAAACCTTTTAATAGTCATGGACTTTTTCTAGTAAGGAATATGCACATTTCAGGATGCTTCAAAATTGTTTGTTTAAAGACAATAAAATACAGCACAGTGTTAACTAATGGGCTTTAAGGGTGAGTATAGAGTTTGATGAAGATTGCTCTGTTTAGAGGAAATGGACTAAAGAATATTCCTTTCCAACTTTCACTGGCTTTTCAGTCAAATGTACTTTCAGTCATTTTGATTGACCATTTGTGGTTTAGTCATAGCCCCCTTCGACAAAATTATACAATCACACACACACACATACACACACACACACACACACACACACACACACACACACACACACACACACACACACACACACACATATTTTGCCAATCAGTAAAATACCATTTTAAAAATAATACATTTCCCCATCCACAAGAAATTTTAGGAAAATGTATTTTGCTAGTACCTGCACTAACAAAATAATATAGCCATAGCTTTCCACTACAAAGAATAACAAAAAGTGAAAGAAACAGAACCTAGAGGTACGTATCATGCTATGCATCAGCATGGCTTCTCAGCCCCCCAGTATAGTCATTGGTCATGACTAGCCAATCCATATCAATTTACTCTGACGGGTAAGGACTCCAAGCAGCCTGATGTCATTGCTTACAATGCAATCTCCAGTGTGCATTTATTTCTCATTCCCCGAGGATAGATTGACCTTCCTGGTAAGTTTGCAATAGCAAATCCTGGCAGGACTGCAGATATATCTGTGGCAATGGAGACAGTATACTCAGCTCCCACAGCAATCCACTCATTTTGTTTCGATTTGCTTGAGCAATCATAGATGGGAGAAATATGTATGACAGCTGAAAGTTCAGACACATTATTATGGATGTAATGCCCCTCTTCTCAGCCAGTAATCACACACAGTAGAGTGGAGTAGGGTACCATAAGTAAATAAGTTACACCAAAAATCATAACTATCCCCCATAATAAAGGGCAATACTCCCCAATCCTTGCTGAATAATAACCTTCAATGTTGCCATTAGACTGAGAAATTGCATTTTATTCACAAAAATATCACATACCTGATTTTCTACTTTCTTTGCAAAATTAATTGAAAAATATCATTTTCAAATACAGAGTTTGAATTAGTAACACTCAAACACTCATATTTCACTAGACAAAATGGTAACCATGTCTATCTATTGTTTTGCAATGACTGAAGATATAAAATTATATTGTTAACTCTATCGGCATCTCTTTTTTGACTACAAGTTTAGTAGACTTCATGAATTTCCATTGCTTGGTCACATCCCATGGATATTCCATTTACGTAATGTTTTGCCAGGATGGAAGTTCCTTACTCTTAATAAACAGGCATTTGACATGGAGAAACAGTATGCTGGGACTGAAATAATATCAGGCATCACCTCTTGCAAACCTTTTTAAGAAGACATACATTCACCACCTGACTTGTGCCTGTAGTGCAGGGAAGGAATGCACTTACTGAAACCCTGTTATAATAGAAATTTTGTCATGCATTCCCTCCCCAAGCAAAGCTCAGAGATTAGTGCATCCTTCAATACTTTCTCCTCTGCTTAGACACTCTAGCACTCAGTGCTTCTGCCTCTATTCTGTGGTGGTACAGAAAACCACAGAAGACAGTTAAATTGAGAACAACCATTCACTATTAACTAGACACAAAACTGAAAAAAAACCACACAGACTAATAAAGGAATTCCATATTTACTCTTGTTTAATTTATTTCTCACCTAAAATGGTGATCTGACATCAGTTACATTCAGGAACTTTTCTACTCACTGTGTTTGTTTACCCCACAACAACAATCAGTTGTGGCCATAGCTCTAGTGACATCATCATGTCCCACACCTGAGCCCCAGTCACATGCTAATGACATAAAGGTCAGTGAGGGGAAACTTGTGTAAATAAATTGTGATTTAAACAGGCCACCTGGAATTTTTGGCACCCTCGAATTTTAATAGAAAAATAAGTATTTTCTGACAAATACAAAGAGACTTTCTTTGTGTCAGAGAAGTAAGATGAAAATAGTCTAATGAAATCAGTAGTCTACCGAACCTTAAATGTGGTGATTATGGTTATGGAGGTATGTAAGAGTATTTTTACACAGCATTGACAGAATAAACAACCTTTAAAGTATCTTTTTTCTTTATTTTTAGTAATCCAAAACCAGCACAGTTTAAGGTGGATATCAAAGATTAAATTAATAATAGACAATAAAATCCACGAACTTCAGGCTCCTTCTTTACTTTGAAAACTTTAATTTTAGATTTAACTTTAAAACAGCAAAGGACAAGTAAAACCACAATAAATCAAGCACTTTCACCCAGGCTCTCCCAGGCTTTTTCAAGATAAGTTATAAGCCATTTTCTTTGACCTTTTATACAGGAATGTTATGTGCAATCATGTGATCAATTAAACATTTAATTATTTAATTGTCACGGTTAGTTAACTCTTTGTTTCCAGAAAAAATACTTTTTAAAAATCTCCTGTGTGCTGATTATGTTGAATACCTGAGTAAAGAACTACTAGCAACATACAGTTCTTAGTTTCAATATAACAATAGTTTAGTTTATGGTGTTAAATGGTTAGAAAACCTTTAAGTTGTTTGCATATTTGCATTTTAAGTATAATAATGTGTAAACCTGCCATCAAATTATTACGTTGTAGTAAAATTTCATCTCATATAACAAATGTATAAAAATATTTAAAACATTTAAAATGTAATGATACAAATAAAATAAATATAATAAATGTATAAATAAATAAATATATTGGCTGTTTTAAATACTTAAAAACTCTGTCTCAACAGCCCTGTTAAAATACATATTGAAAATACATGCCATAAATAAGGATTAAAATATCCATTATCAATACGCTTAGCAAATACCTGTTAAAAATGCGTATAAAAATGCATGTCAAAGAAATACATATTCAAAATACATTAAAAGTATGCATCAAAATACATGTTAAAAATACATGTTAGAAATAATTCATGTGCAAGTCCAAAATGTGAACAAATAAACATTATAATTAGAGTTGTAATTATAATGTCAACATCTTGTACCAAGTATGTGTGCCGGATCTTACAGTGTTTGATAGCCATAGCCTCACTCTTCTTATTAAAATACTTGCATGTAAAAAACTTATTTGTAGATTATATAAAAAGATTATGAAAATACTTTTAAAGAAGTTGATAATCATTGTATGCGTATTTTTAATAGAAAGGTTAGAAAACTAGAGCGTGATTTGCAAGAATACAACAAAGGATTAGCATATAATGTGCATTTTAAAAACAAATGGGTTAGAGAACAAAATAATAATTTCAACTTAGATAATGGTGAGAAGGAAATGTTAGACGATGAGAATATTGTGCAGGGGCCAAGAAGGAGCGAAAGATTAGCTCAAAAATCCAACCCACATTACAATCAGTTAGAACAGGGTTTTCATTATGGCCAGGGGCGACAAGTACAAAGGCAGTACACCCCGTATGCCAAGAAGTGGAACACAGTGAGGAGATAGAAAGTACTATGGACATGGAAACAAATAATAGCAATGAATTGTGTAAGGTGTCAAAGAAGGATAATTTTATAATTTACAATTTTACTGAAACTGTTCTAAATGACAAGTATTTTGAATTGTTTACTAAAGGGTTGCATTTTGTACCAACCAGGTCTATTAACATCCCAAAAACAATTTTAGACTTAAAAATGTTTACAAGACAACTTAATTTAAACATTTGTCTAAAAGGGAAGGAAATTACTAACAAATCACTGTGTAGAACCAGTACGTGGAACCCCCCCCCTACATCCAACACTTAAAATATTTGAGGAAATGATTGAAACAGAAATTAGGGGCATTAAGAATAAGAAAGAACAAAATCATCATAACAACCTTCCTGAAGAAGTATTTGGTTTAATTAAAAAATTAAATAGTGATGGTATTAGGGTTATGAAAACGGACAGGGGGGGGGGGTTGTACTCATGTGCCAACATGATTACGAAGCCTCTATTTATTCTTCCTTACATTACACAGAGCAGTACAACAGTGTCTCAATCAATGAACGCAATGTTGCTTATGCTAAAATTAAATATATGTTGGAAGACCATTTATACCAGGGGGCAATGAATGAACAACTATACAATTATTTATGGGTGAACAAACCAGTAACTCCCATTATTTTTGGCATCCCCAAAGTACACAAGGGTCTGGACCCATTGCAATTTAGACCCATTGTAGCTGGTGCAAAGAGTATTACAGAGCCATTGGGAAAATTTGTGGATTTTACACTTAAGAAGTTTGTGGACTCAATGCAGGGTTTGTGTAAGGACTCATGGGAGTTCCTAAGAAGCATCAAAAATGAATATTTCATGGAAACACAATTTTTGGTTACAATTGACGTAGTCGAGTTGTTCCCAAGCATACCACATGAGACAGGGCTTAGATGGTTCAATGATATGCTGACAAGGCACTCAGGTTTAACAGCAAACACAATAGGGCTCCTGGTAGAATTTATGGAAACAATACTAACTAACAACTTCATTTTTTTCAATGGGGAATTATTTTGTCAAAAGAGAGGTGTAGCAATGGGCACCCCCTGTGCTTCGGCATATGCTAATATAGTATTGGGTTTTTGGGAGTCAAATTGTATTTTCAATACAGAATGGAAGAAAAATATAACGCATTACCAACATTACCTGGATGACATCTGCATTTTCTGGAAGGGGAGTAAAGAGGAATTACACAAATTTATTTGCTATATTAATTTAAGTACCAATTTTTTGAACTTCACGAGCAGCATTAAGGATGACAGTTTGCACTACTTAGATGTATGCTTGTATAAGAATTTTGAAAAACAGTGTTTTGAATCTAGTATACATAGGAAAGAAAGTTTTTCAAATACGTACTTACACTTTGATAGCTATCACCCCTTATTCCAAAAGAAAGGGATTATAAAGGGGCAATTGATCAGAGCCTCCAGAATGTGCACAGAAGAAAAAGTGTTTAAAAAGAAAGTTGCCTTCCTAAAATCATTGTTTATGGAAAGAGGTTATCCCACACAAATGTTTGAATTGATAGCCATGGAGGTCATAGCTAGTAGAAAAGTAAAATATTTTCCCCTGCTGGGTGAAGTCCATAGTCACGAAATGGTGACAGTAGAGAATGCCAATAAGGGACAAACTAAGTCATTTATACACACTAATTGTAATGAAAATGCAGCAGTAGAGAAGTTTGTGGAGAAGTATTGGCCAATTTTAACATCTAATGAAGAATTCAACCAAATTTTAGGGAATAAACCTCATTTTATTAAGAGAAGGAATATGAATTTAAAAGACTGTTTTGAGGCCAATCTGTTAGTGAAGGAGAATGAAGGACCATCTAGGTGTAGTACATTTAAATGCAAAACATGCAAGCAGTGTCCTTATGTTATGAATAGGAAGGGTGTATACCTTAAATCAAGGAAAAGATATGTTGGATCTTTAGCCTACTATAACTGCAAAACTAAAGGGGTGGTTTATCTCAGAATTTGCCAACATTGTCTGAGTTTTTATGTAGGCAAAACAGAAAGAACACTAGCAAAAAGGATTTATGAACATCTTTATGAAGTAAGCAAGCAAAAGGAAACAAATGCGTTTTACAGGCATTCTTTAAATTGTAAACAGATGGATCTAAAATTTTTAGTGTTAGACCAAGCGAAGAGTAACCCAAGAGGTGGAGATTGGGAATCTTCCCTAGAATACAAAGAACTTCTTTGGCAGTTAACAATGGATGCCTCAAGACCCCCTGGCTTGAATGATGCTATAAGTCTGAGTAGTGCACTTAGACTCAGAAGGGCAAAATTATAACATAAGCATACTATAAGACTATTCAAAGAACGTTCTAGGTGGAGATTTTTACCACAATGATTTTTTACATTTAGTTGTATATAATCTACAAATAAGTTTTTTACATGCAAGTATTTTAATAAGAAGAGTGAGGCTATGGCTATCAAACACTGTAAGATCCGGCACACATACTTGGTACAAGATGTTGACATTATAATTACAACTCTAATTATAATGTTTATTTGTTCACATTTTGGACTTGCACACAAATTATTTCTAACATGTATTTTTAACATGTATTTTGATGCATATTTTTAATGTATTTTGAATATGTATTTCTTTGACATGCATTTTTATACGCATTTTTAACAGGTATTTGCTAAGCGTATTGATAATGGATATTTTTAATCCTTATTTATGGCATGTATTTTCAATATGTATTTTAACAGGGCTGTTGAGACAGAGTTATTTAAAACAGCCAATATATTTATTTATACATTTATATAGCAAGGGCATCTAGCTGCCCTAGGGTTTAATACTTTATTAGCCTGTGGCTTTAGTTGAATAACCCCTTTAGTATGGCTTTTATAATCTGCCGCTGTTGCAATGCTCACCCCTTTAGTTGTCTGTTCCCCTCCCAATCAGTATACAGCCTGCCTCACCTCCATGTGGAAGTCTCCAGAAGATGCTTCCTCTTGAACAAGACCTGAGATTTTGCTCCGCCTGGATTTGTGCGGACAGCTGAGTCTGATGAATCATCAAATCAAGGTTTCCACATCCATTATTTTTTAAGTCTCTAAGAGGTACGCCCTTGAGGTTCTAGGGGATCTGTGTTGAGGATATTCATGTTTCGCATATGAGGGGAATGGGGATGAATATGTCTGGGTTAAGATACCTAGCAGCGGGAAAATCTGGCAGCGATATATGTCAGTTCTTGGTCACCCCTGGAGGAGTGGTGGCATTTTTTTTTATATTTTTTTTATCCTGCAGGTTGTGGGAGGTGCTTTTTTGCATTCAAAGCTTGTGTCTGGTCATAGATACACACAGGGGCGCACTCAGATAACAATAGGTCTAATAAGTGATGAGTACATGGAGGGCAACATCAGGCCATGACAATGTATAGCTTCATGATCAGGTGGGGTGAAGAGACTCCTTTCAGGATCAGTCCAGCTACTGTCAGATGACCTAACCATTTTAGCAACATGAGTGTCTCACCGCCCTTAGCCAGCCTGTGGATTCAGTTTCCTGATATGACTACATTTTTTGTTTGCTCAGTATGACTATGCATTTTGGACTATGCATTTTGGCGTTTTTTTGCTCTGGTTAATCATTATCTGCATCTATTTTTTCTGTCTGGCCCGATGTGGATATCTGTGTCAGATGTGTTTTTTGTCGCCCAGTTTGCATCACTGTTGTCTTTGTTTTTGCTCCTAGGCAAACTTGTTGTTTGGTACTTCACCCTCCTGTGTTTAACCAGAGTGGACCCAGGACTGAGGCCAACCCTGTGGGAGGACTGAGTGGACCCACACATGAGTCTGATATGGCTGACTTGTGGCCCCTGGTTGCTGTCATCTGCATGTACGTGGGGACCCATCTTTCCTGTGTGTTCTTTACCCATGATCTGTGAGGAGTTGCTGATTCTGAGTGGGATTTGTGGTCGAGGCCCTGTTCTTGGGTAGAGTGTTTGGCCTGGCTGTATGCCTTGCCTTTCCTCCTCATGGACTTGGTGAGCTGTTCCTAAAAACTCAACAACTTGACAAAGCAGGCAGATCTGCCTTCCAAAAGTGCAAACAGTTCAATCCAACAAAGCCCAGTCTTTATTTGTTCCTCCTTTCCATTTCCATTATGATCAGGCTCCATTATGATCCTTTCTGCTTTGTGGTCAGGGGGTAATTTCCAGGGTCTGTGGAGGCACACAGTCGGTCTTGGTGGGACCGCTTCCTTGAGTGCGGGACCACAGGCAAGACGTGTCCTGAGGTGACTGTAACATTAAAGGGCTATTATTATTAAACAGCAGGTTAGCTGGGGGTGATTCTCAGGTCGGCGGGGACACCATCTCCCATTATGGATGTGTTTTTTTGGATGCTGGAGGGGCAGTTCTCACCGTTTTTGGAGATGTTGGGGGGCCTGGATATGGGGAATTTTATCTTTTGGGGGGGGGAGGGGGAGGAGTTGCACTGAACCTGAGAGTGGGTATGTTGTGTTATGTGCAGTGTGTGGTAATTTTCAGTATGTTTGAACTAATTTTATCCATATCTGGTTCTTTTCCTCTTAGGTTACCTCCTAAAGGTTTCTAAATATAGCCTTTATTTTCTTTTTGATTCCTTTTTTTCTTTTTCTTTTCCTTTGCCTTGATTTTTTGATGAGACTTAGTTTTTACTTTTAATGATCAAAAGTGTCTTGTCTTTCAAGGAAGGGATTTGTATCTATTTTG
This sequence comes from Protopterus annectens, assembly GCF_019279795.1. Taxonomy (NCBI): domain Eukaryota; kingdom Metazoa; phylum Chordata; order Ceratodontiformes; family Protopteridae; genus Protopterus; species Protopterus annectens. The sequence continues at coordinate 1,413,360,146 of NC_056745.1, forward strand.
TAGTAGCTTCTTCCTTTGCTTTGTTGTTTTGCTTGTTGCTTGCTGGGGTCAGACGTCCACTTTGGTGTTTTTTTTTGTTTAGTTTTAGTTTTGTTTGGGACTTCCACAGTCCATGCAGTCCTGGTGTAGGGTAGAAGGCATTTGTTTGTGATTGTCAGGTTTGAGTAATGTTTACTTACCACTGGCTCAGGACTACAAGGGTTTTTTTTATTTTTTTAGAGTGAAAAATCGGCTTTTGAGAGTTTTTTTTTTGGTCTTTTTGTTTCAGGTGGGGGCGGGAGGAGGCTCTCCGAGATTAGTTTATGATCTGATCTCACCAGTGAGGGGTATATTTATTTTATTTGTATCATTACATTTTAAATGTTTTAAATATTTTTATACATTTGTTACATGAGATGAAATTTTACTGCAACGTAATAATTTGATGGCAGGTTTACACATTATTATACTTAAAATGCAAATATGCAAACAATTTAAAGGTTTTCTAACCATTTAACACCATAAACTAAACTATTGTTATATTGAAACTAAGAACTGTATGTTGCTAGTAGTTCTTTACTCAGGTATTCAACATAATCAGCACACAGGAGATTTTTAAAAAGTATTTTTTCTGGAAACAAAGAGTTAACTAACTGTGACAATTAAATAATTAAATGTTTAATTGATCACATGATTGCACATAACATTCCTGTATAAAAGGTCAAAGAAAATGGCTTATAACTTGTCTTGAAAAAGCCTGGGAGAGCCTGGGTGAAAGCGCTTGATTTATTGTGGTTTTACTTGTTCTTTGCTGTTTTAAAGTTAAATCTAAAATTAAAGTTTTCAAAGTAAAGAAGGAGCCTGAAGTTCGTGGATTTTATTGTCTATTACCAGTTGGTTTTCGTGGTGCTTTGCACTTGAACTTTGTCTTGTTAAAGATTAAATTAAGCCATACCACAGTCATTTTGAAAATTATACTGGGCAATAGACACAAATAGTGCCTCATCTGATAATAGTGGTCTATTTAGAAAAAAATGAAAAACTTCTTTTGATAATACAAATGTATAAAATAGAAAAAAAGTTATGTCTTTTGATGTGTAGAACACAAAACTTTGGCATGAACTTCAGAGTGAAGATAATACTATAATATTCAAGAGCAGAGAGAGATTGTTAATTATTTTACCATTTCTGTATTACAAATTATTGCAGATGGAAGGTAGGTATACTTATAGATAAAAGATTGTTTTAAAGTGGATTGGTACAATCTGTTATGCAAGCAATAATGCCATCAAGGGTGGATGTTATCAAGGAATCAACTTATGCCTAAGGGTGTTGTGAGGCATGATGCTGAAGGAGAATAGCCTAACCATCCATGGAAGGGCATTACTTCTCTGATAATGCCTACCCTGGAGGGAATTACTGAGCTTGGAGAATGGGATATCTATTTAATTGTTTTGTATTTTTTTAATTAATACATACTTTTTAAATATATTTTTATGTAAAATGATTCATTTGCTTAATATTTCAAACTAGCTGTACTAGTATGTAATTGTTGTTGGTGGAATTATTTTACATCCAGAATGATAGTTATATAAGTATTTAATGTCTGCTTAAACGAACAGACATACTCACACACATGCTCACACACACACACACACACACACACACACACACACACACACACACACACACACACACACACACACACACACACACACACACAGAAAACTAGGACATTCTGTTTGTATATCACAGAGCTCAGAACCCTTATTGGTGAGCAAACAAATATAGTTGTTCTGTTAGTCAGCAATGTTTCACAGTTTCAGTTCTAGAAAAGTGTTGCATGTAGTCTAAATGTGTAGGCTTACTGTTGTGAAATCCTTGAGAACAAATTGTTAGAATATGCTGCATTTATATATTGCTATGCATGCCAAATACACTGCTCTCAGAAACTCAGTGCAGCCATGTCAATGGCTGTATAGAGGCTGCTGTACTTACCAGAAGTAAGCCCCAGAACTAGCACTAAAAACAAACCACCCTGGTGGCATCTCAAATTAAACAGAATATACAACAAAAGGAAAAATATGGCAAAAATCAGAAAGGATAACTAAAGATAAAACTCTATGATCAAAGTAAATACGCAACTAAGATTTCTAGTTAAATCAAGCAAAGCCAACTTTGAGGTTAAGCTATCCTCCCAGGTGAATGATAACCATAAGGCCTTCTTACAGTTGTGTCAGAAATCTCCAGAGCAGCAAATAGCAATATGCTGAACTGGTGTTAATGTTGCCACATTCACTGAGCCTAGAGCTATAGAGAAGCTGTTAGCAGACAAATTAATTTCCAACTTTACCTCCAATCCCCAACCATCTCCCCAGCAATACCCTCAAACATAACCCCTCCAACTATAACTAGGAAACATGTACTGGGTGTACTCACTATAGCCAAGAATGTGGCCTCAGTGGGCCCCAATAAGATCTCTGGATGCCTCCTGAATAAAATATGATTTATCAGAACCCCTGGAGTCATGATTTAACTATAGCGTTAAAACAGGTTTTTTTGCCACATAAATGGAGGACTGCAATGTTCATCCCCCTTCATAACAAAGGACCTTCAACAGATCCTGGAAACTACACCCTCATTAGTCTGACTAGCCTTATTTACAAAGCCATGGAAAGACATATCATGGAAATTATCAACAAGGAAATAGGAGACCTCCAAACACTGGATGCCTCCAGTTTGGCTTTGTCAAAGGAAAGTCATGCTTACTGAATCTGGTGAATTTCTTTGAAAAGCTCACTAAGGCAATATTTAGATTGGGCTAAGGGTTTTCATACAATACCCCACTCAGGCATTGTAAGTAAACTTACAGAACTATGTTTAAACCCCTTTATAAGACACTGGATAGCTAGCTGGCTCAGTGATAGGACCCAGGAGGTTAGAATCAGAGAGGCCAGCTCCACAAAGAGGATAGTCACCAATGAAGTCCCGAGGGTTCTGTGCTAGGTGTACTCCTTTTGGCATCTTTTTCTTGGATGTCAAAGGCAAGGTCAAATACTTGCAAACTTGAGAGCAGCCATTGAATCCCCTCCCCCTTCAGGAAGGTCTAATACAGACAAACACGTGTTGCCAAAGCCATGGCTTAAAATTTTATACCAAGAAATGCACTGTAGTACCTTTTGGGAAGTCTGCAACCCTGGGTAACTATGTCGTCAATAAAACACCCTTAAAAGTTGATTCACTAGTCAGGGATCTGGGAAATCCTGTAGATAGTAACCTAGCCTTTGACCAACATGTGTCCAAGGTAGTAAGAATATCATTGCATGTTATGCAACTTATAAGCAAAGACATGGCATGTAGGCCCAGAGAGGTCATTATATCACTGTACAGGGCCATCATCAAGTCCATCATAGAGTATAATGTTCCCGTCGGTATGGTCAGATACATGCAGCAACTAGAATGTCCACTAAGGTTCCTACAAAAAGAATAGAATAAATAAACACAATGTCCATTGCTGCTCACCTCAAAGCACTATCCCTTTATTTGGTATCATACTGACTTCTGAAAAGTGATCTTTGCCTGCCATACAAGGCATCCCTAGACCCTGTTTTGATGACACTTTTGCACATCCACAAAACAAACAGCATCAGAACGTCTGGATTAAAAATGCCTAAATTTTGCTTGCAGCATAAGCAGACTTCCTCCTTTTCATTAACTTGGACCAATGAATGGGTAATAGGAAATTCATCCCTGGTCTGGCTTCCATGTCAATGATGGGCAGAGGGAATCAGTAAATCACCCCTATAAATCAAATGTGTGGATCACATTTGGGTTTCAATATTACGCTTTTAATGACCTATAGTATTATCTACATAGCTTGCAATTCAGTTAACTATTACTTCTCTGTACTTGGTTTCCTAAGGAACTTCTGCATGAATGTTTTTTAATTTCCACGGCATAAACTGTCACATGGAGAACAATTATGCAGATGTCATAACAAAGTGTAAAACTCACTAACAATAAAATATTCTTGTCCCCTGCAATCTAATGTGAAAGCATCAACCATCACAAATGCTTATATATTCTAACCCTGCCATTATACTGCAGCTGAAGTAAAAGAGTAAAATGCTGAAATATTCAAATGAAAAATGCATGGTCTCCAAAAAATGTAACACTACATTTTTAAAAACCACAGACAATAGTTGTTGGAAATGCAGAAGCTGTAAAGTAATGCCTGCATTGCATGAGACAGTAGAAAGAAACTGCCAACAAATGACGTCACATGATAACAACAGTACAGTGTTGGTGATCTATGAATGTCTTAGCAGTCTTAAAGTTTGAAATATGGCAAAAATTCATGAAGTTCAAAGAAGTCATGCATGCATTTAGTGTTCCATTTGGTACTGGAGCAAATTATGAAGACCTGTGTATTAAGATAAATACACACATACACAGTGTGCATATATTGCACACCATGTTTCTAACAAAAAAAGCCTAGACAAGACATCACAAGTTATTTACTGTAAGGGCTATGCTGTGCACTCCAACAGCAAGTTAAGTTTTCAGATGTTTCCATGCAACAAAATCTACAAGGGATGTATTATTTTGACTGGAAAATGATATGCATAGGCTGTATACTAGAAATGGAGAAAGTAACTAAAAATGTGAGATCGCCTTTAATTTTATATATCCATCAGTATTTTATTTTTAAAAACAAATTGCACAATTAAGAATTAAATTTCTATACTGCATCATTTTGTTGTTGGGTGAATAAACAATGTTAAACTGCAGCTATGAGCTGTCATAAATCATGTACAAAAACCATATTAAATAATCATTTGGGTTTATACTTCAGGAGAACATATTAATAAAGGAGTAATTACATTTACACACACACACACACACACACACACACACACACACACACACACACACACATGTACACACACACACACACACACACACACACACACACACACACACACACACACACACACACACACACACACGTGCGCACACACGTGCACAGACACAAGTGCACACACACACATGCACACACACATGTGCACACACACACACACACACACACACACACACACACACACACACACACACACACACACACACACACAGATAATCTACTTATGCTGATATGTCAGTACACACATCACTTCCCACTCTAAAAAAAGACAAAACACATAAACCCACATATGCAGAGGTACTTACTAGTAACTTATCAAAAGACCAGAGGTATCCCAAATGGTGTCTTCAGAAACCATTTGCAAACACAGTAATGCAACCCACAGCACATAATAATGCACACCAGTGTTTTAACAAACAAGCCCATAAGGCATAACAGTATAAAACCCAATGTACTAGTCACCAGGCTGAATAACCAGCAGATTATGGTTAGCTGCCTGTCAGGCCCTCATGTTCCTCAACCACAAGTACCAGTAGAGTCCATCATATTCCATGTGAGGGTGAATGATTTGAGACATACCTCTTATGTGTCACAGGCAGGTATGAGCCTAGCCCAGAGCACCATTCTAGCTTATCCAAGGATGACACCACAATACAAAGAAAAAATGGTTGACTTTAACAACTGGCTTAGCTTCTGGTGTCAGTACAAGGGGATCCAATATCTGTCAGCTTGTGAAGACATGATCAACAGGCCATGTTGCTTTGCCAGAGATGGTCTGCACCTGCCTCCTCTAGGTTTTTGGATACTGGCAAAGGCATTAGTCACCACTACTGTGCCTTTTTAGGCAGTGTCAAAATAACCAAGCTCTCTACATAAAATCCTTTGTAGGTAATCTCAAGGTACCGCTGCTTAATCCTAGGAGTCTAAAAATGTAACTGTACTCCCTGGAAGCACTCCTCACCTTGGACGATGCTGATATCTGTGTAGTTACAAAGACATGGTTCAAAGGCACGGAAAGCACCCCAGCCGTGCAGGGATACAACACCTTCCATACGTTTAGATCACAAACTGAACTTGAAATAACTGAAGGAGGATCTGTATCCATCTTCATTAAGGTAACTACACATTGAGACTTGTCACACAGTACGACTCTCTGGAGCGACTCCATGTCCAATTAACCATGGGAATATCCCCTACCACATCATAGCTAGCTATAGCTCCCCCACCATGAACCAAGAAAAGCATAACACATACCTGGACTTACTGGAGTGACTTATCATACAGCCCAAAACCTTACTCATTGGTGATTTTAATTATACTACCATTGACTGGGAAACATACATGACCATAAACATGCTGACTCAGAGGTTCTTGGAATTAGTCAATGCAAATGGTCTGGAACAGCTTGTCAGTACACCCATGAGAGGCTCAAATGTCCTGGGCATAGTACTCACTAACATAGAACATTGCAC
>NC_056745.1:1413371517-1413474017 GCF_019279795.1 Protopterus annectens
AACACATGTATTTTTTTTTTTTAATTAAAAGGTAAATGTTGTAGCAGTTCCCTGACTAGCAGTCCCCCTTCCAGCCAGCAGGACCTAACAAATGACCAGGTTGCCTAGTGCTGGATCTAGCGCTGCAGCTCATGCAGTGCTGCTGCAGCAGTATCTAAATGCAAACAAACTCCCACATTCTGGCACGCATACACAGTCATATGGACAGTCAGACATTTATATAAAAAACAATATCATGCCCCTCCACACACACACACACACACACACACACACACACACACACACACACACACACACACTCACACATGCAGTATTCATTCTTCCCTGCTCTGATTCTTAATAGTGTGAGAGAGCTTGTGTTTGAATTGCTCTAACATCCTGCTTCGATCCCAGTGTATGTCTCCAAGAGAGAACACATGGCTAATTTACATTAGCCATATACCTCAGACTGCTGCATTGCATGCATTGTCATCCAGAAAACTGTTGTAGTGCTATTAGCTGGAGACTTTCTAGTTCTGCAGTTGTCTCTGAATTACTCCTTAATAGTGTATTGAACAATCCTGCAAGAAATAGAGTTGGGCATTGCATTTCATTCTGTCTTTCTACATACGCTTCCATTGTATATGGAAGCAGGGATCCTTAGACTAAATGTTTCCTTAGAGAACAGGAGTTAAGAATTAAACAACTCCTGCATTTCCATCTTAAACATCACAAAAGTTGTCAAAGAATATGCCAACACAACCAGTACATTTAAAATGATGCCAGGATTCATTCAGGTAGCTAATTCCAAACAAGGTATACTGGTTAAGAGAAAAAAAAGCATTAATCATTAGAAATGAGAAGCATTTTAATGTTCTCAGTTAACCTAACAGTGAACTGTAAATTAAAGACAAACAGAGTAAATTGCAAGCCTTTCTTTTCATAGCACCTTTCTCCTGCTGCACTGAATAGATTACAGTTTATATATTTGTGACGGGATAATTATAAAAAATCCCATAGTTCTGATTTACTCTTTTACAAGTATATTGAGTCTAATTGGGACCATTTCCAATTTCTTCTGTCTTCATGTATAAGTGCAAAAGCATAAAACAACTTAAGCCAAACTAAATGTGCCTTCAGAAATTACATTAACTTCAGCAACCTTTATAAAATGCAGCAAGGTAACAATATGCAAGAGTGTATCCATATTTTACAAGCACCAAATCCTTTCCTTATACCTGAGGGTAGTCTTCACTAAATAATTATTTTTGTTGTAACAAATCATCCTTATGGCATTGTAGGTAGATTGTTTGAATTTGCGTGAGTTGCTTGCAAGATGCATGTTCTTATGTCCTGATAATACTTCCCAACTGCTGAGGTGCAAGCATTGCACTCTGACCTTTACCCTCAAATTCACCCTTGCTCCTTCTGGAGTTACTGATGTTCCTCTTACTGTCAGACCTGTTTATGGGCACATGCCTTACTTACAAAATAATAAAAAATAGAAACTAAAGATCCCCTATAATAACATATGTGGGGATTGGTATATGAAGGCCGTGTATTGTGAAAAAGTAAGAAAGAGCTCTGACCCCCTGCTATGATTTTTTAAAGGTTAGTGCTATGATTTTTAATGCTTGGAAGTTGAAAGGTATGGTGTTGATGTGCGTATGTAAATTTGCTGATCCAAGTAAAGGTTTGCAATACAATTATTGGTTCCAAAACAAGGATTTTGTTATATGTCCCTAGGCAGTAAGATGACCATCTCTAACATTTTTACTAAGTAGAAGCTAGTGATAAGCATAGAATATGTCAAATTTACAACCTGTAGCAAATGTTAACTAGATTTTCTTGTGTATTTGATGTTCTGTACATTTATTTATTTATGTATGTATTTATTTATTTATTTGTTTATTTATTTTTGTTTATTATGTGTATTTTATGATTAGGATGTGTAATTTATCAGTGCTCATTTTTAGTGTACTCCTGGGGAGAAAAGCACCGGGAGCAGTTGTTTGATTAACTTAAATATAGTATACATTAAGCAGAGTTATTAATAATTTAATGAACATTCACAAATTCAAATGAACAAAATCAGAATAATTAATAAAGAATAATCAGAAAAATAATGTAAAGTGTGATTGTACACAGAAAACACAGATCAAGGTGCTATATCTGCAACAGAAAGTGCAATTCAACAGAACTTCAAAAGTACAGTAAAAAAAAGTATAGACACATAAAGAATATAAGAAAGAATGTTGAATTAAAAATTGATAGCCATTTAAATGTCAGGACTTGCTAGATCGATTGCCAAAATTCAAAGAGTGAATGACCTAAAAATTGGACTTACATATACTAAGTCTGAGATGCCATTTCTCGGACCATTCCCTTTTCTCAGAGGTATGGCAATCTTTTTTTTTTTTGTTGTTTTGTTTTTTTGGGGGGCTTTTTGGCACTCAGCCATTTTGAGTGCTGACATTTCAATAGGGGCTTAAAAATTCAGTAAGTGTTGATGTAAACTATTGGTCCCTATACCATTTAAACCTGATAACAAGTGCATTCATCATAACAAGAGTACATTTAAAAATTATAATTAAAATGTATATCTGCAAGAACAGCATTGTGTGTACTGTTGTAATAGCATGTGTAGTTAGCACTGAAAAACTATTTAATAAGATTTTGAATGCATGCATGGAACAAACTTGTCTCACTGCAAGTGGAAGTCTTTTTAAGAGGAATCATCACATTTTTTTTTTTTTATTTAAGTCTTGATATAAGAAATGGATCTACAGCTTTAAGTGTACACATAGTCTGACAACTCTAAACAAAATGTGCTCATCAGGAAATGTAGAACTTGAAAGAACAGCAATAAAAAAAATAATAGCATTTGTGCACAGGCATGTCCCATCTGCACCCCTCACATGTGGGTTATACTCCCACTACCCACATTTCTATACATACCAAGTAGAATATTACTGAACCTTAGAGATAATGGGAAAATATCCCTAATTCACAGATCAGCATTCTCACATGCCATCATCATCCCCCTTTTCCCATTTTTTACATGGGGTCGGGGAATCGTGTAAACTGTTGCCATCTCTCTCGATTCAATGCCACACTCCTACCTTCTCCGACACTAATGCCTGACTCACAGATTTTCTTTCACACAACTCATCTATCGCTTTGTTGGACATCTTCATTTCCTCTTACATTTGTCCTGTCTGTCCCAAATCTTCTTCTCCGGGCTGCCTTCTGTTTTTTTTGCATGTGTCCAAATCACCATAATCTGTTCTCTTTCATCTTTTCTGCAATTGGAGCTATTTTGGCTTCTGCTGTTATGTCCTCATTTCTTCAGTTGTCCCACAGACTGCATCCTACCACCCTTCTCAGGCACTTCATTTCCATCACCTCTAGCTTCTTCATCTGTTCTGCCTTTACTGCCCAGGTTTCTGTACCATACAGTAGTACTGGTCGCACCACTGTCTTGTATACCTTACATGTGATGTTAAAGATTAGTTTGAAGACTCCAGAGATGATGGGTTTGTACTATTAAATCAAGAGTTAATGACTATTTTATCAGTACAGTGCTGTGCTCCCAAAAACCTATTGGGCAATGGTAATGCAATTCAACGTGCTGTTAATGCCATTCTAGCTCTTAAGCAAGTGAATGTCATTCAGGGTAGTTTATCAGTTTATGGATGAATTATAGCTGAATTTTGAAAGGGATTGTTTGAATTCAAATCACTGTAAATAGAGAAGTGAAGTACAATGTAGATTCTAGCATAATCATCAGTAGCAAATATAGGAATAATATAATCACCCAGCTCTAGATTGTAATTAATGAGAGAATGCAGGTCAATGAATATGTGATCAGCATAAAAAGGAAGAGAAGATGATATGCTATGGCAAGGTTTCTGGTTTGCTTTAGTATAGAGGTATATGCTTATCAAAACTTAGGTAATAGTTATTGGCTAGTCCAAGTACTTAGGTAAACTCAGGTAGAACTAATACTTCAGCCAGAAAATGATCAACGAATATGTGGTTACTCTTTATTTCTTGTGAATCCATAGGATCACTAAGGTCATTCTTTGGGTTGTTGTGGATTACAAGTTTAATCTGCAGTTATTGTGTCTGTGTATGTAGATTACAGTAAATGGTCTTTTTATGCACATGATCTGTAATGAGAGCATGGCAGAGGATTATGATTGGGTCTGCAATCATTCCAGAATATTATGTGTTCAAGACATGGATGCTAAGAAATTCTCCTCAAGAGTGAAGCTTGTGATACCTTCCAATCACTTCCTAAACCAAAAATCTCCTTCCAATCCCTAACAATAATCTCCCACTTGTGCCCTAAACTTTAAATCACCATCCCCTCCATAACCCTAATCTTCTGATCACTCCCTAAACATAAAAGTAACCTTCTGATACCCTCCAATTGCTTCAATAACTTAACTCCCCCCTCCCCTTCCTAAACCTAAACTTTCCCTCCCCGAGGGTTCCCTTACTCACTTTCCTGTCTGGCAACATGCATTTGTTTGCTTCTGAGTGTTGCAACTGCTGTCTCACTCCAGTTACATTTGAGTTTGAATACCTAGTCAGGCAGTGGGGTGGATGTGGTTATAGCCATTCGAGCCCCTGGGTGTGATTTGGTGGAATTTAAGCACCTGGGCTCAGGCAGCTGTAGAACACCCCAGCAGGCTGAAACAAAGCTTTTTTGATGTCTGCCACTGCTGTTTGCTGGCCAGCGTTATCAGTTGTTAGTATCAACGCTGGGGGTTGCAACAATTGCTACAATCAGATCTAGAAAATCACTTAACCAGTTTATTTCTTCTCAAGTTTTGGAGTGTAATCATTCTGATCCATTCTGGACTACAAATACTCTGTCAGAGATCAGCAGTGAGTATGGTTAAAGTACCTTCATTTTTGATTTGAGTTGTCAGAATTATAAAATGCTGGATTGTCCAATAAAGTTATAAAGGGCACATTTACTCTCTTCACTGGAGTGTGGTTCTGGAAAAGTCATGAAATTCAAAGGTATGTTTTTTTTAAAGATATTCAGCAAATATATTTTAAATGTCTGACTTCAAGCTTCATGTTTTTTCCTTCTTAAAATTATCACTGAAAAAGTACAAAGAAAATTTCTTTCAGGCATCATTTTAGAAGAAGGGCATTAATCTACAAGAAGGGGCTACTGACATACTATATCTTGTTCCAATTAAGACTGGCTATAGATAATGTAGACATCAGGAAAATAATGAATCAGGAGAAAAGGAATTCAATAGTGCAAATGGGTCTTATGTCCAAGTCTCTAACCCTCCACCCTCTGTACCATTCTTTGATTTCCAGAAGCTTTCTCTGCACCTGTTTTTCCTTCTTGTATTTAAGACCCTTGTCCTCGTGCACCACATTTAAGCCCTGCCAAGTAAGTCTTTAAGTGTTCAACTGTCTGTTTTAACCTGTTCTATAAACAGAATCGTGTTCTTTAGGTGCTGTTCTGTCAGAACACAGGTCTGAATGGAGCTAACATTTCAGAATATGGATCCCACAAGCTTACAGAAGACACTTTTCCTGCTCTATTCTTGAACAAATTTACCAGGATTACAGTTTACCCATGGTGTCCATACCATCTGCAGAAAATGCTACCAAACTCAGCAGTGTACATAATACAGGAAATGGCTATCATCTTGGTGGATGTCGGCTGTACTACACATGTGCAAAGATGTGATATCACTGGCTATGGTTCTTCAGGGCATAAATGCATTATACCTAACACTGAACATAATATACTTGGCTTACATACTTTCTTGCAATGGATGTGAAGACATTAATCATTAACAGCACCTGTTCCTCATTTCACAGAGAAAGCAGGTTATTTTCTGCTTATGCCCTGCTATTCTTACAAGGAAGCTACTGTATATGTCCATCGGCAACAATACAAGTAAGAATTATTTATTTATTACAAAGGTAGTTCGTTATGTATTTACTTACTTGCTTATTTATTGTAAGTAAACTTCCTAAGAATGACTTGCTCCTGAATACCTTACAATAAAGCATAAAACTGAATGTTGTGCAATACCTGAGGGCAATACAGCTTACTGGCCTTGTAACAGTTTGACAGAATTGTCAGCAAAGATGATAAAAACAAGTAAGGAAGAAAAGAATTCCATAGTCCTAACTGACAAAGGAAGATGGTAACAAAAAAGATACATTCTTGCATCTCATCCATATTGGCAGCATAATGAAATGGAGTGCTTAATGATTTAAAACACCCTGATATACATTGATAACATATAAATGCCATAGATTTCCACAAATGCACCTAAGAGGACTGACTACACATATTCTTTATAATTCCATTAGCTATATCAGTGAAATAGCAACCCACTGCTTAATATTTAAACTAAGAAACTATTATTTCTAAAATCAAGCTACATAAAGGAATGTATTTCTTCCTTTGTTTATAACATTAATGCTAGCAGCCTTGAGTTAGTGTTGTGAAATGATTTTGATAACATAAATCGACAGCAGCATATTCCAGTCTAAACAAAGTTCAGTTTCATCTCTCACTGTCTGAAACAGGGTAGGGCGAGACACTCAGTAGTGTAAACATTAGCCATAGATGATTGTCACTCTGGAAGTGACAGCTTGACCCTATGTGCAAAAATGGGAAAAAAGGGGTTGTGGGTGGATGGATGTACAAGCTAGGGAGGCCCTAAAACATGAATCAATTAAATATGTGTCATTTGTATGTTTTTTCCGGATTACAGATTTGCATTCCTACACTCATTGAAAAATAAAGAAAAACAAACATTGATTCCACAAGTTTCTTTCCTAGAAAATTTGAAAAAAAAAGAAAAACTTTATGCTAATTTTTAATCACAGCTGTTTCATCTACACTGCCAATATTCTTGGATTTTATAATACTGAATGTTTAGCAACCACACACACTAAACAAATTACAGTACATTCATGCAGGCTTCTGCATTCTGGTTAACTGGTTATATAATAATCTGTCTGTGTATCTGTCAATCTACCTGTGTATCCGTATGTAGCATCTGGCACATATGTACAACTTACCATGTCACTAAAAGTATTTCAATATAGAATATCATTTAGAATTCGCAACTCCCTTGAAGAATCTGCATTTGAGAAATGCAACGCTGCTTTCCCAAGCTATCAAGAAGGAATGAGAAGGAATAATTAAGCTGCATATCCATGGTACGCCAGGTACTGATTGTGGAAAACTTCATCAGTTCACAAAAACTACAAAAAGAATCACTGCTTCAGTAGCTTAGTGATACCTACCAGCACTAATTGGATTTCTGTCAGTGAGAGAACTTCCACAACGCAGTCTGCACTCATAGTCGACAGTAGCAAAGCAGCTGGAGCAGCTTGTACCGATTAAGAACGGAAGTTTAAAAGAAGCCACAGCAGAAAAGGAGAGGGTGAATAATGTGTTGATTCGATTTTCTACAAATCCAGTGATAAAAACAGAAGTGGCTTCTTGCAATACTTCCTGATCTCATTATGGAATTTCAGTTAAAGAGGAAGAAATGACACAGCATTTTCAGGGATAGATAGCTTCCTATCTTAATTACCACCAGTATGAGCAGGTCAAAAAACAATGACTGTTTGAACTTATGGGGGCATAAAGCAGGTTGTCTTCCTTGCTCAATATTTTTGTCCTGTCATCAGTGTGCCTCCATTTGAGGGCTATAATTTTTACTTATAAAAGCAGTTTTCAAAGCATAATGCTTATCTCAGATGCACTGATTTCCTTTTCAGTGCACTTTAAAATTTATAGGCACACACACAAATCGGTTAAAGGGCTACACTCACAGGCATCAATGTTTGTTATAGGCACATTTCATATTAGGGATTCATTGCTGGTACACATGGTATAGTAACATTACATTTTGATTTTAAAAGTCTTAAATCTGTGCCATATGATGTTAGCTGCTCTTGAAAGTCTTAATCTAGTTTCACAGTAACTTTATGCTCGGCGTCAGCATTCCATGACTTCACTTTTTACATCTGTCATAAAGTTTCATTCACACCATTTAATTTTAATTAACACATTTCCCCCCAGTGGGATTCATTTCTGGCATGTGTAAGCTTTATGTGTGACTTTGACACAAATGATGGAGTTTCTATTAGATGTAATGCTTTTTTATCTGTGACTTTGACACAACTTGTGGAGTTCAGATGTAGTGACAAAAGGGACCTAGCACTGTTAATCTGCATAGAATACATTGTACATCCATTTCATACTGAGTAGTTCAAGCAATTTTAAGATGCTCTGAGCAGTAGTACATAGACAAAATTAGTAAGACTAATTCTAGTGTACTGTACTCATGTTGTTCTAACTGTAAAGGAAATACTACGCTCTGCTTCAGCAAAAATGAGGACATTTCACAGAAATGGGAATACATGTCACTTAGCCAAGCTCTTCCCATTACACATTTTACAATAAATTAGGGGAGAACCTTGGATCCCCTTACTTAGAAAACTTCTGTACTGTGTAGTCAGTGAGGCTGAAATGTTAATGATTTAGTGGTGGAATGGGAAGTTATGTTCATTCGATTTTATTGCTTCTAAATTGTCTATATCAAAGGTGGAGAAGAGTACCAGAGAAGAGTCCTCCTAAACAAGTAGGTAACAGGAGCTGCATATAAAATAATGCAATTTGTACCAAGTGACATCATTAGAAAAAAAAAAAAAACACGAGATGAAAAAATGCAAAGGCCATTTTTTTTTTTTTTTTTTTTTTTTTTACTAAACAGTTTCTCAGCTCCTACTATCACATAAGCTGTCCTTTGTAAAGGACAGTCAGCCTGGCTTCTTAACTGTAGCTTGAACATCTCATAAATATATTACTTCTGAGTAATAGTTTTCATTTAGCTGTTAAATACCGAGCAAATTAGTGAGTGTTAAACTGTGTCAATGTGAGAGCAAATAACTCCATGCATACGTGTTTTTGGGTGGCTATATCTGTGAAAAGAAACACAAATGAAAACATTCCATAACATGTAATGTTGTTGTGTCTTTCGGCTTTTCCCAGTTAGGGGTCGCCACAGTGGAACTCCGGTCCGCTAATGATTGGCAGTAGATATTTACGTGCCGAGTTGCCGGCCCTGACGCACAACCTTCATCGAAGGTGCGCCCATTCACCCATGTCTCCACACAGAAGACGCTCTAGCTGAGAATCGAACAGGACAACGTCTTACTGTGAGGCGACAATGCTACCAATATTTAAATATAAAATGCTATACTTCTAAACATGCATAGTATCATTGTCTTCACAACAGGTAGCCATTCTGGAGAATAATGCAGCAGACACAGTATTACCACAACACAACAACCTCTCCAAATGGAACTGCAATCATTTAAACCAGGGGAAGAGCAGCATTCAGTCACAGTTGTCATTCAATGCATGCTTCCCAGAGCTTCCCCATGGAATTAACAAACATCGTCTAGTATGTAAGACATAAACTTTTTAGAATGTGCACACACCTACGAGTGAATGCAAAGGGCATTATTCTCATCTCTTTTGTTAATATCATAACACTGCTCATACACCCTTCTCCATAGACATCTCTCCATTTTACCTTTGTGAAATGCTAGAGGGGGGCTTGTAGCTAACAATGGTATCTAGTTTTAAGAATTGACTATTCAACATAAAGGTCATGACCACTGCCCAGTTCAAAGCTAATGGAAGATTTCTAGAATCACTAGGAGCAGTCCATGCTATCACTAGTCCAGGTGCTTCAAGGCAAAGACACTTCAGCCTTTTAAGTCCAAGGTCAATGCTACATGCACACAAAACAGATAATACTTCTGGCCACATGGACCTCATTCTATGTCTAGGTTGTATTTCAGATGTTTAGCTAATAAACATTTGTCTACATTAGAATTTGAAAGATATAAAGAGTATTTGTAGTGCATTTAAATTAAATGCTTTGCATATGATGCATATGCATACATGCATCACTATTCTGCCATTTTACATTTATGTAAAAATATAATTATCACTGTTTCACTATTTCACTATTATAAACAGATAAAACTGTAGACTATATTCTCTCTTACTTTCCAGTGTATACTACTTTTTTTGTAATTAATGTGTACCTGTATCCCGGATTTTAGCTGAAAAGGGTAATTGGACCAGTCATTTTACAGGTCCATTATATGTAAAATAAATAAATAAGTTACTGAGCAAGCTGCTAGAATATAAATTGTGAACTTGTACACAAGATGTGTTTAAGAATTAAAATACGGCTCAGTCTATAAACTCATGCAAAGTACAGTATTATTACAGGTCTGTACACACTCAAGTTTTTAGATTACTAAAGACTCCTAAGGGTTCATACACTCTAAAATTCTTCCTGAATTCCATGATCACATCTAGGGGTACATACCTTCAAAAGGTTGCCATGGACTAGTCCACAGCAACAGGGCTAGATGGTCAAAAAATCTCAGTCTGTAAGAGAGGTGAGCAAACTTTAAAACCACCTAAATGAAGCCTTGAACCACAGAGAGACATACGCACATACACAGACATATGTGTATATCTATTTATATCTATCTATGTGTATATATATATATATATATATATATATATATATATATATATATATATATATATAAAATCTATATATGGATCTACTTTCAAATACTAAAAGACCACAATCCTGAATGTTATTTTTATGATGGGTTTCAGATGGTACGGTGTGTATTGCATAGTTTTGGGGAAGTGATTACTTGCCCTGGGGAAATATATATATATATATATATATATATATATATATATATATATATATATATATATATATTTGGTTTACTATCATAATTACAAGTACAAGTTAGACAAAAATGGGAATGTCGAATAGCAGATGGACGATCCCCATTCCGTCTAACCTACACAAGTGCGAGTGTTCAGATTCATGAATCCCACAGTGCATTCGCACACCTGTCTTCAGCATTCTGTATACAGATTGCGGTACAGTGGAGGTCAGGAAATTACCCTTTTCCGCACTGTAGTGTAATCTCATAGTTGGAATATATTAATTGAGGGTGTTTGGGGGTGTAGCCCTCCACATGGGGGGGTGCAGGGCGGTGTAGGCCCCCTACAAACAGAAGGTATTACATCATGTGCAGCAGTGACATGCTTAAGAGAATGTCAAAAGTGTGAATTCGACTTTGTTGGTATCTGCACTTTGACATTCTGTCTAATTGATATGCTAAACTTCACACAACTGATTTGAAGTTGTGGATGGATTTTGTTGTGTATTTCAACACTTTGATAGTAAACATATATATCTCTATACATATATATATCTGTATATTTATATATTTTATATATATATATAATATATATATATATATATATATATATATATATATATATAATATATATATATATATATATATATATATATATATATATATATATATATATATATATAAAATATATATTTTATATATATATATATATATATATATATATATTATATATATATATGGGTTCAGTGTGTTTTGTCATTTTGTCACGTGTGTTATATTACACATTTTGTGAAACAGCTTTTTAATCCTAACATATACTCTATTTCTGAAACAGATTATAACAGCCTTAAAATCCAGCCTGGATGACTGGATGGGTAATTGCAAATTACTTAATGGGGGAGAGGCACTGCTAGTTTTCCACCAGTACTGGGTGATATGGTCAAGCTTCTTGATGGCATCTTTTACTCATAAGCTTAGTAAGAGCCTTTGAAACTATATCCAAAATGCCAATTCATTGTAGGATATCAGCAATTCCTTTTGAGGATTGCTATACAGTGATAAGTGGGATTTTTCTTTTTATCCACTGCTGCATGATCTTGGAGTTGGTATATATAATATTGGTATATATAATAAGCAGGGCTGCATGGAGGCTTGCCCCCTGGATAAAACATTTCTTTGTTTTTTTTTTTGTTTGTTTTTTTTCAGTGTTGTGATTTTCGACCATTTGTGATCATTCTTTATTTATTGTTATCTTCCTCCTCATGATGATGTAATGCTTGCACTCACGGTCTAATTCTTTTCACCCAGGCATCCCAGTCAATTGGTGCTCTACTTCAGCACGCATGATGAAAACGGAGTACAGTTATTAGCATAATGGGAATTTGACTCAAATAACCAGGGAGGATATAAATGTTTAATATCCGAGCAAGCTATAAACAGCTTTTGCAAGTGCTTCTTCAGGTATATCTTCCCCCACATTACAAAAACATAAGTACATGTCACATGATTAAAAAAGTAATAGTCATTGGTCGATTTAATTCCATTAAAAATCAATATAAAATACTTAAAAACTTATTATACAATAATTCTAAACAATGGGTTCCTATTAGAAGACCGAACACGCATTCATTCAAATGCATCTTGGTCAACCTTAAAAGACTGAAAAGGCAAAATATCGAAGCAGTTTTTAAGAGAATTCTTTCCCTGTTCTGACAGTTCAACATTTTAAGCTTTCACTTACATAGGGTCGATTAATCACTGTTCGCTTTTTTAAGCGTTCAGTGATCTAATATGGACCCCTAAACAACTATGTATCAAATATAGAGGATCTGTAACCATAATTGCCTTTCATACAACAATTCTAAACAACTATATATCAAATAAACAATTATGGTGATAGATCCTGTTTGAGATGACTACTGATTGGTGTTTTGCTTTTTTTGTTAGTCAGACTCATCTTTATCCACTGAGAATTTCTTGGTGTGTGTTTTTATAGTTATTAGCATCTTTGATAATTAAAACTGTGATTTACTTTGTTGATTAGCATTGAAAGCTCAACCATCATGAAAAACAGTGATTGTTTTTTTCTGTGATGATGACTGCTCTGTACAGGCAGATCATAAGCAAGTTACCAATAGCATGTTACTTTAGCTGTGAATATGACTGAGATGCTGAATGAGTGTGTAACAGGGAAACATGGTAACTACCTTACAATGGCATGCAGTACCTATAGGTATTTTTCAAATAAACTGAAGGGGCTGAACAGCACTTGAAACAAGATAGCAATACAGAGCAGTCTGTATACTGTATATCCAAATCATGTTTTGGAATGAGACATACAAATCTCAATCTGGATTATTCCACCCCAGAAATCTTTAGCTTCTGGATGACCTGTTTGGAAAAAGCAGCCAGGAAGTCATTAGACCATTAAAATGCATTTCTGTAAATGCCATATACCAAAAAAAAAAAAAGACAAATGTGCTTGTGCTCCCAAGAGGAATCTTTGGCGGGGAGGAGCAACTTTTTGGCATCAAGCAGGATCTATATATATGAACAAAGGTAGAAAAAATTGTGGCCTGATGATACACTGTAAACAATTACCAAAATAATCCCTAAAAAGAAAAGACATTAAGAGAGCAATAAGTGAATATGAATTATGTCTAGGACTGAATGTGTTTGCATAAAACAAAATATTATTTAATTCATTTTTGTTCTGCATTGCTGCCATAGCTGATTACTATTGTAGACGTATCTGTATCTTGCATTTTGGGTTAGATTTACTGTGCTGCATATCACAGTTAATGACATAAATACCATAGTCACTTAGTCTAATGGTAATAAGCAATGGAGTTTTGATGATTTTCAGCTTAAACTGTGGAAAACTAGAATACATGTTACTGTGTAAAGACAGTTTTTATATAAATCCTTTCATTTAAAAATACTGCTGTCATGTAGGCCTGCCAATTGATATAAAAATGGCATCACAAACTTCAAATGTTTATATGAAGAGACCCTGACAGAATCAGATGAACAAATATCAAAGTTCTGAAGTAAAACCCAGAAAATTGCACAATATCTATAATGAAATCAAATCATATAATTTAATGCAGAGAAAATATCTGCATTTATTTAAAGTCAGCTTAACAGAATGAACTCCATTTTTGCAGGCAAGTTTTATTTGGAATGCCCATCTCATGCTTCTATAAGGAATAATTTTAAGTCTTACTTTTGGAATGGGCTTCTTCTATATACATGGGGAGGTAAGGGATAATAATGGACAGTGTCCAAGACATCCTTTACTTAAGTAATAAGAAATAGCTTGGAAAAAAAGATGATTGCTGCTTCTTAGGATGGTGTTCTACAACCCACTGATACATACCACTGGTAACGAAAGCCAAGCTTAATGCTGTTGATGTAAGGTTTTGGTGTGGGAGTGGCTTGCTGAGGAAGTGAAGAATGATTGGAGGATGGCGTTAAACATGGTTTATCAAAACATTCAGCTATGGCCTGGCTGTTTGCAGCAAGGATAGAAATACACTGAATTAAACAGGAGATATTGTTGGGATCTGGAAGGAAAACTTAGAGGAATTCTTGAATCTGTTAGACCTCTTCTGAAAAGACATTGACAGTAGCAACTGATGGGATTGGATCCATTTATGTTGATGACATCACAATAGTAAGCAAACAATAACACTGTCAAAGACTCTAAGATCAAACAATATCTGACCAGAATAATAAAGGTGCTGGACATCGTCTGATTGTTTGGTTAACCTGCATTTTCATTGCTGTGTAGGGATAATATCTCCAGCGTGACAAACTGAAATAGTGCTCTCCATTTTTGAAAATGTTGAAAGATTACACCTCTTAGCTATGCCTGCGTGCATGGAAAGAGACTTCATGGAATACTAAGCAGAAACTGTGTGAGCGCACTATAAAAAACATTAACCCAATATACAAGGTACACTGTTGCAGAGCCCACATATGCTTCAAATGATACAACAACAAAAGGCTCCAAATGAAATCTGATCACAGGAACAGCTCCCAGTAAGTTTAGCAAGAATGTATGAACATAAATTGCTTTCATCCTTGTGTTATCTAAACCTCAGACTTCATCAAAACTAAGGAAGGATTTCCAAATCATGGATTTAAATCCTACATGCCGTCATGTGACAAATATGTAGTCTATCAATCTCTCAATTAAAACCATTATTTGTTGTATTTAACATCACATATAATCAATATGAATTCCAAAGAAAAAAGTGCTGATTAATAAAATCCCTTAAAATGTTTAAAAGCAAACTTCCTAGTTCTTATGAAGTCCGTGGTTTGATAATGCAAGGATGAAAGCAATTTATGTTCTTACATTGTTAATAAACTTATCTGGAGCTATTCCCATGGACAGTGTTTTTTGAAAGTTTTTGTTTGAAGCCTTGGCTATTGCAGCATTTGAAGAATCTTTGGTATACACAGCTGTGCACCTTGTATGTTTTGTTATAGAATTCATGAAATAGTCAGCCACTGATTCATGGAGAACAATGCAGATCTTGTCCTTCCTGGGCAGCATCAAGTCAGATCTTTGTCTCTGTACAGTTATTGCTGGGATTGTAGTTGACAGATCTCTCTGTTTAGTTTAATCTCCCTGAGTAAGGCATGTAACTGCATACCCCAGAATGACTTTGGGGGGGGGGGCTATGAAACAACAGTACAATATTCCAGTGATACTTTGTGCCATTTTTTTCCTGTGAGAGTTTCGTACACATTGTCAATTGATTTTCACAGGCAGGGTATCAAGGTCTAAGGATTTTCCAGTTTTGGAAATATGAGAGATTCTTCCTTTTTTGTTTCTCCTACTGGTGTCCCTCAGCTGCTCGCAGACCCTCCCCTTAATCTGCTTGACAGGTCTAACAATTTCTCCCATCTTCTCCAGAACTTACTACATCCTCAGATCATGACAGCTGAGGAGATCAAGGCTTCTTGGACAGCATCATAATGCTTCCACAGGAGTATTTTTTTAAGTATTTTCTCCCCAGCTCCTCTGCATGCTCAGTAATACCCACAGCATGGGGCAATCCATGGGAGTCAATGCTGAACCCCTTCTCACTTTCACAAGGGGCTGATATCAGAAGAATGTCCTACCCTGCTTCGGACAGTTTCATTACATTATTTCCTTGATCTCCACCAAGGAAATAAAACCACAAGAGTGCACCTGAAACTATTGGTGTGCCACAAGGATCTATGCTAGACCCCATACTTTTCAACATATTCATCAGTGACTTCAACACTGCTAAAAAATGCTACTCAAGTTCAATACACTGATGACTCAATCCTAGTCTTGTCTGCCACATCTCCCTTTAAACTCCAGGGCATTACACAGCAATCCTTAATGACTGAAACATGGATAAATAATTCACAACTACTACTAAACCCTTAAAAACTAAATTATTTGTCTTTACCCCCAAAATACATCTCTACTAAAACCACAATAATAACTGTCATCTCTGGCAATAAAACCATGGCAGAACATGCAAATCACACAAAAGCACTAGGTGTCATCATAGATGACCAGTTGAAATTCAGCCAACATGTAGCACATGTGGTTAAAAAAAATTAAGAAAAGCCGTACATTGTACAGAGTAAAAAGCTAACTCCCTGATATAGCCATAAACATATATCCCATACCTTCCTATTGCCATCTGTCCTATATGCTGCCCCAATCTTCACTAACCTTCAAGTCTCTCAGCTGTCCATACTTGAGTGATGTTGCAGCCAATGTTTCAGTAAAGTATAATAATAGAACACACCACTGCCAGCTATTAGAGAATTAAACTGGTTAGAACTACCACATCACTATTTCTAAATGCCACATCACTATATCTAAACTAACTACAATACAAAAACTTCTGGATAATGTCATTAATGTGCCCATCTCTTAATAACCTAAAATAAGCACTACTCCCCCCAAGAAAATGTTGCACTCTAGAGAAAAATTGCTACTCACTATAACTCAGTCATCTAATCCTGCAGGTGACTATATTCAAACAGTGTAGCTAAACTATGGAAACACACACTACTGCGACAGAAATCCATTCAGCATGAAAACTCATTTAAAACACAACTAAAATTAACATAACAATTCAATGAATCTGCTCATGAATATCTACATGATAAATGCCATTGTTATCTTCAATTTGCCATATTGTCAAACAATTTATCTTCAAACAGAATCCTATGCCCAACAACCAGTCTTTACCAATTTCTGAATAGTTTTACTAGCATCTTTAAGTTATAGTTTTGTGACACTGCTCACCCCATGTCTACATTTCAAATCCACTGAAATGTTGCTGGCCTTGTGCAACTAAACTTATCCAACAAACAATTCACAGATGTGAAGGCAGATACAGCTCAAAAACATGTACATGAATAACTCAACCCAGAAAACATGAACAACCTTTTATTAATTAATGTAAACCAAAACATGTTAACCACTTCCATCCTTTTACATTAGGACTTCATCAGAACTGTGGCATAACACTTCCAGAAGCCTTTTAAATGTCAGACTGTCATGTGTTTTAGATCAAGCTATTCTTGTACATGTTTTTAAGCTGTATTTAACATCTCTATAATTCTAATATACCTTATGATATATATATATATATATATATATATATATATATATATATATATATATATATATATATAAATACTGTATATAATCTATGATCCTATTTCATATGTCGTCTCTTAAAGAAAAACTCTGCCTTCATCTACAGTTTAACTCTTAGGTTTCTTTTCTCCCTACAGTAAGGTTCCAGGGTTGAGTAAGTACCAGAAACATGCTTGTACTTAAAACTTGTATTTCCTTGCATTGGAATCAAAGAAAGGAAAAGCCCATCTATTGTTTTAAGCTTAACTTCTCACATACTTTCAGAGGAATTCATCTATGTTAACATGACACATCATAGACACAGTTACATCTGTAGTTTACCCTGTCAGGTATTGCTGTTAATCTTAGATGGGCAATCAATCCTGCTAATATCAGAAACATAGCAGCTGATATAAAAAAAAAACAGACCCCAGGATTCACTAATCCCCCATGTAAGACTAAATAAGTCTTACACGGAAACTGCAGCCTAAGAGGAGGACATCAGCGCGCCATGCATATTCATGAGGGCGTGCTGACTCAACTCTAAGGCTAACACGGAGCATGCATGAGTACAGAGGGCGTGTCAGACTGCCGAGCAGTCCAAAAATCCATGCCCCTGCAAGTCCCTCAATCATCAAATGTCAACTGACATGAGCGAGTCCGCTCAAATGTGTACATACCCAACACTACACTCCCCCACATTCTAAACCCCTGTACAATTATAAAATGTAAAATTCTTTTTTTTTTTTTTTTTTTTTTATTATTCCCAAAATAGCTGCCCGTATTTGCACGTGTTTGCTCGGGTTTGCCCATTGCTTAACTACAGTTAGCAGTTTAGACATAGAAGAGGATAATAAGAAACTTATATGCAAATTAAGCCAAATAGCAATAGAGTAGTGGTAGATCCTTTGCACAAAGAGGAGGCATTCCCGGTTCGAGTTCCTCCACCCCCCTTTCTATTTTCTGTAGGAAATCTGTATAGAAAAATAATTCCTGACATTTATCTTTTAAAATTTAGTAAAAAGCATTGAAATGGCCTATGTAGTAGTGAACGATATTTTATATATATATATAAGAAGGTGAATTGGTTATGCATACTGATGAATGCATAAGTAACATACCTTAAGCAATGTGAAGCACTGCTAAGCAAAGTTTACCAGTATTTAGGCACATTTAAGTATAATTGCTCATAGCTTAGCACTGCTTTAACTAGTGCAATGGCTTTGCGCGGAGCTGCGCATTGCGCCAATTAGCATAAACAAAACATGTTTGCGCATAGCTGCACACCGCTAACTAGCGCAACATCGGGCAATGTCGGGCAACATCGAGCAATGTAGAGTAACACTGGGCAAAGTTGAGCAAAGTCGGCTAAACATAGCCACACCTCCTAGCCGGTCTGGCCAGTAGTAAAATAAAAAGCAATGACAGGCCTCGAACCCGGGATACTGTGCACCATAATCACAGTACTGAACCACTAAGCCATGACAGCTTTTGATATTCATGCACTGTCAACACACACATACATATTAATGAAAGTTTACCCAGTGCTAAGCAGGTGTGCTTTCAGCTGAGATTTTTCAAAACTGGCCAAATACAAATAAGTGTGGGAAATGAGGCATATTTAAGCTCCATAGGTGGGAATACTTGCCATAACTGGTTGTAGCTCCCATCTGCAGGCAGCATGGATGGTGTTGGAGAGGGCTCTCACTTTTGAGCACAACGGTGGGGCATTGAGGAGTCAAAAGTGATGCTTTGGCACCTCGTCCATAATCATGATGCCAGACTCCTGCAGGGCCAGTTCCAGGGCACTGAATACGAAGCGGAAGTCTGGTAGCATCTTGCACATGATCTCACCAGTGCCACAGGCATCCCTCGGACTGGTGAGTAGGTCAGACACCACTACTCAGACCTGAAGAGACACAAGCACAGGATTGACTGAACCAGTGGATAGAGGAGGCCCGTGGGATGCAAAATGCCCCACTACTGAGTAGGTAGCCATGGAATGAAGTATGTAAAAAATTGCTATTGTAGTCGATAGTATGGATAGGTATATGTCTCAATATCACTTCATTTACTTCACAGCTGCAGGTGTCCGTGCTGCGAATCAGCAAGCCTATGCAGATAGGCTGCTAAGGCTGCGCCACCAGGCAGGTTAGTAATTATTCTGCATGTATTGTTATATAAAATAAGTGAGAGAGCCTGAAAAAAGTGTTGTAGCCCAATAATAAAGGTATAATAAGTCTTGAATAACTTCTCTGCATGTACTGTTATGTAAAATAAGTGAGAGAGCCTGAAAAAGAGTGTTGTAACCCATTGATAAAGGTATAAGTCCTGAATAATTTCTCTGCATGTACTGCTATATAAAAATAAGTGAGAGAGCCTGAAAAAGAGTGTTGTAACCCATTAATAAAGGTATAATATGTCTTGAATACATCTTCTGCATGCACTGTAATATCAAATAAATGAGAGAGCCTCTAGAAAAGTGTGTAATGTTATTAATAAAGGTATAATTCCTGGAGTGTGTCCATGTCACTTTCTTTGAAATGTTGTTGTACACTTGCATTATAGAAATAGTACTGTTGTATTAAGCGCTGTCAACCCACACTTGGGTAGGCCCATATAAAGTGGATGAAGGGAGTGCCAGTAGCTGTTAAGCATATATACAGTCCTCAATTGTTGGTTCATGGCTGGCATGTATAGGTAAATCTGGCACATGAGTAGCTTGTTATTGTGTTCCCCAGAAATGTCAGTGTGCTGCTAGAAATGTAGGGGACTGTTAAAATATAATTGATAATGTCACCTGAACACATCCAGATATGTAGATATATCAATATAAATAAAATATATAAATACGTAGCAGTAACATCTGCATTCTGGACAGTTTGTATGTCAGATACAGGTCAGGTATATAAGGAACTAGCAAAACCCATTTCACAATTTAACGGACATTGCCTAGTGTAATAATACATGTAGGGGATATATACCTGCAGTCCATAGGAATGTAGTGTAAACTATAAGTACATATAAGTTGTTAATGGAGGTATCTTTTTACACCCTACTGTATGTGCATAAACAATGCACTTCCACACCTCAATGGGTATGTCTAATCTCAAAACATTTGTTGGGACATATGTCCTATTGGTTTATAAATATCTGCATTTACTTTGATGCATGTGCCCTGTTCAAATACCACAATCTTGATGGCCTGTTGCCACCAATCAGTCCTGCATGCTGTTGGAATGTCCACTGTTGTGCTATATATGCATGTGTTATGCTTGCTGTTCAACTGTTGGAACTCTGGTGTGTTGGGTTAATGGGAATACTACTGCATGCTGTTACAACTAATTTGGAATGCTGTTGGCTGTTATCACCCCATATTGTCATTAAATCCTCCTAAACATAGAATGTATGGGAAGGCCGGTCCCAGCGGACCCACCTGTTCCACCTCAGCTGGCGATGGCACCTGGCACCAGCAGGTCTCGTGCCCAGCCCGGGACATCCTCCTCCGTTGGCCCTGTGCCACCTTCGGGTGGAAGCACTGCAGGGGATGGGGCTCATCCCCCCGTGCAAGCATGGCCAGAGGAGGGCCACCTATCACCATCCGAACGGTCCGGGCTGTGGTGCATAGGGAGATCAAGCATTCAGTCGCTGATCCTCTACGCCAGCTTGAGGCACGTGTGGTGCAACACATGGGTGAGACTGCCCCTCCTATGCAGCCTCCAGCACAGCCACCCTCTGGGCTCTGAAGGTGCAGTGGTGACTGCCCATGGGTGGGTATCTCAGTTCCACTGTTGCCATCTGTGGGCTCATGGGCTTGCGATTTCCAAACATCCTTCTCCGTCAATGGTTTTCACCCACCACATGTGTCATATTCCGCCCCTGTATGCATCTTGTTTGTCTTGTCTGTTTACCTCCCCAACCTACCTCCCCAAATATACCTACTTCCCCTACCCCACATTCCACTCTCACCTGAAAAAAAAAAAAAGGGCAATCTGCTCCCAAAAAAAATTTACTCCCCACACATAGCTGCCCATTTTGCAAACATGTCCGCTGGACACATAAACTGATATTTAATTGGCAGTACAACATACTTTGTTGTCCTCACCCTCTCTCAGGGGTGGAAGGTTTCAAATTTCCCTCCAAATTTCTAGTATATGCACAGCTGTTGCTGTTAAAGAAATGGGCAGCTATGGACCTTCCCTACACCCGTCCTGCACATCCAGAGCTGTTTTCCTTACTGTCTTTCCCTCTTTGTGCCCCTTTTTCACCACTTTCCTATCTCCCCATTTTATTTTCTTTCAAAGAAATGAGCGCGGGGGTTAGCGGGAGTAAGCACTTTTAAGGAGTAGTTAGCGGGTTTGCTCAATTGTGTGCGCTTAGCTAAGTATTGCTAAGCTTTGCACAAACACACACAAACCCGCTTACAACTGCTTAAAAGTGCCTTAGTCACCCTGCATGTGAGGGCCCTTGTTCTCCTCAGCAGCAAAATAAAACACCTCTGTCAGACTCGAACCCTGGACCCTCAACACACTAGGCTGCATGAAGTACCACTAAGCCACAGTAGATATACAGCAGGTTGTTGCTGAAATTAATATATCATGCATCAGAATGAGTGAATGTAAAGGAAAG
The DNA here is from genome assembly GCF_019279795.1 of Protopterus annectens. NCBI lineage: Eukaryota > Metazoa > Chordata > Ceratodontiformes > Protopteridae > Protopterus > Protopterus annectens. The sequence continues at coordinate 1,413,393,551 of NC_056745.1, forward strand.
ATAGGAATGCCATAACACAAAACCTGTTCTGCAGAACTTTATCAGCAGTTGTTGTGTTATTGCATTACATGACTTTGATAACAGAACCAGCCATTCTAGCAGTAAATAATGTTACAGCAGCACTTTACAACCCCAACACAGTATCATAGCAGGACATTCCCCACCCAAACGTACAAAATACCTGTGTGTTCAGGGTCCAGCAAGGATGCAGGTATGCATACTCAGTACTGGAATTGTCCAGTTTTCTTCAGCATCCTGTGCTAATGTCAACAATAAAAAAGCACAAACTGTGCAGGATTGAGTACATTAATATTCACAGTATAGCAGTTCACAAACAGCTCATGTGCCAAATGAATACATCTCAATGACTACGTATGTATGGCAGCTAATTGTATAAGTAGAAAAGAAACTACATACTTCCATGTATCTTGTGTTAGCATTTGTAGGGGTGAGTACAATTCTACAGTGACAATTGTGTAATGGAAGTGGCAACATTCAGGTCTGAGTACAACATTCAAATCACTGGCTAAACCCCTAGCTTCAGATATAAGAAGTATACCAACCTTCTGTCTTACACAACGGTGTCCACAGCAAATAAGTATGGGCCCCACTTTGGAAAGCTGAAAGGGCTACGCCTACCTGTCTTAGCAATTTATAGCATTGGGTTACTATGACAGTGAGTACTGCAATTACCACACAGCAGGCTGCATGCAATTACCAAATGCTGGCCACCAATTGGTGCAGAGGCCATCACATGCACATGTGCAGATTCCTATAAAAGCAGGCTGTACTTGCTGTCCACACATGCAATCATTTAATTGCAGCTACAGAGAGAGAGAGAGAGAGAGAGAGAGAGAGACAGACACAGACAGACAGACACCCAGTGGGATATGACTGTGACATATGTAGCTCAGCATTAAATGTCAAACATCTGATCCATGTTATCTGTGTTCTGAACAGTAGTGTGTACAATGTCTGTTTGGGGGAGTAGCGCATACAGTTATATAAACATGGATGTGACAGAGTAACAAATGCATGATAGTCATATTAACGTGTAGCTTAGCACTGGCCACTGCTGTACCAGGTAGTATGCTAATCTAGCATTTGCAGCTATATATACACCCTCTAATATTACTGTGTGCTCACATGTGACACCTGTTCATGCTGCAGCAAGGCCCAACAGGTCAGCCGTGAGGTCCACAGACTTACAACAGTGTGGACCTTGTGTGTGTATGGCACACACATATGGAGAGATCTGTCTATGTCAGATATATTAGCATCTGTACATGTGCATAGAGCAAGGGACATACTGCAACTGTTTGTGAAGGGTGGACATATATATGTTGGTGAAGGTTGTCATGTGCATATTTCTATGTAGGTTGTAGTGTGTGGCAAACAAGACAGTACACAGTGCTGGTATATGACATGTGGTGGTTAAACGCTGTGGGTATGATTTGTCAGGTTTGTAGTGTTGCAGCCAGTGAGGCCTGCTAAAGCTATATGGGCTAAGAACACCTTTAATGCATTCCGCACAACACTGTGCAATATTATTACATAACTGTATACCTCACAACCTTCTCATAATTGATATTTCCACCATGAAAGGTAGACCGTATATGTGCCTATATGTACACCAATGGATGTTTATATGTATGTGTGTACATATATATATATATATATATATATATATATATATATATATAGAGAGAGAGAGAGAGAGAGAGAGACAGGGTCATATTTACTGTGATTGATGCCTGGTGACAAAGCCATGGACTCAAGCTCAATGTTGAAACTGCATTGGCATCCCTTCTGGCAAAAACTCTGTACCCATGAACTACCACATAGGTGGTAGTCTACTTAACACCGAAAGTGTGATAAGAGACCATGGGACACAGGTGGACAGTAGTCTCCCCTTTGATAATCACAGTGCCACACTAGTCATGTAATCTGTCTACGTGGCACACCTCATCACAAAAGGTGTGTCATCCAGGGAAATATAGGTCAGTGTTCCCCTCTACTCATCACACATAAAACCCATTATAGAGTACAATGCCCCATGTGGTATGTACCTCACAAGATATCTACAGCAACTGGAAAGGCCACAGACATACTTCACAAAGAGTAATACCGGCCTCAAACAGATGCCCTATGCAGACTGTCTCACAAAACCACAGCTAGACTGTGTTGCATACCGCCTACCCAGAGGTGACCTTTGCCTAACATACAAAGCTATATCAAACCCAGAGCTGTTGGACATGCTCCACGTAAACAGATCACAATCCCTACGAGCTACATGCTCTAGGGACCTAAACCTTGTCACCTCAATAAACAGAACATGCTGGAGGGATAGATTCCTATCTCAGAGACATCCCATACTCTGGAGCAAACAACCTATCAATAGCAAACCAAGCTCCTCATTAGCAGTCATCATGAATAATCCTGATGATTGGATGGGAGATAGGAAATACACCCTGGGAATCACCTCTGTGGCTCTGCTGGACAGGGGCACGTGAAATTAAATTACATGTGTGTCAAAGGCCAGGGTAGCATATGGCTAGGCTTCTATAGGCCCTAGGGCCAAGAGCCCATTACCTACCTATGAACCGATACACACCCACATGTACTTGTTGCAATAATTGCTATGTGAGGTTGACTGAGTGTGATGGTGAATGTGTTGGTGAATGTGTCGAAGTTCTGTATATGTGTGATAGCTTAGTGGGAAACTGTTTCTGTCATGCTATTTTGTGTCCTAGCTCTGATCCCAGCAAAAGATGTGTATGCTATTGCTAGGCAGAAAAAGCAGTATGGCATATGTCCTGACGTAGTCCTTTGGTGTCGACTGGGGTGCGCCTTTGTAGCCTAAAGCAGTACATGTATGCTTATTGATTGGTACTGCTGGTGAATCCAAATCCCGTATGAACTGTAGTACTTCCTGAAGCTGTAGGCCTAAACAGCACAGTATGGTGTATGTCCACGTTGCTTGGAAACACTGTTATGTGTGTTCCCTGTAGTCCTCACAGATTACATACCTCAGGCATAATGTTTTGTAAGTACTGACACACAGTACTGTATGGTGCACAGGTAAAGCTCATCTGGGTTGCCATACCTTTGTGTCTTGCATGTATGTCTGAAGTGTGTGTGCGGGTATGCCTGTAACATGCCCTCGGTCATATGTGTGTTACAGGATATAAGTGCGTATCTGGCAACATGTATAGTCTAGTACAGCAGTATGCCACCTATACTAACGAATGTGCACATATGTTAGGCAGGGGTTTGCCACCAACAACTAGTGTGGTATACTGGTAATAATGTAACTGGACTTTAAAATCATTGCAATGGATGACATATTTCTTTATGCATTAGCTTGATATATGCCTCCTGTGGCTAGGTGGTGCATTGTGTCGCATACAGTGTGACATGTACTGTTGCGTAGTCTTACATACTGGTTCCTCTTTGTTGCTGTGCAGAACATGGTTTGATATATAGAGTGTGCCAGGCACTGTCAGGCAGTTGTGGTTTGAGCACTGATATGTGGTATTGAAAGTGTGTATCCTCTGACAGCCAATAGGTTGCGATATATGGCATTTCAGTGATATCTGTACTTTAGAATGTTAAGTGTGCCACATGACTTGCTCACACATATTGTTTCATTGTCTTCCAGGGTCATGGCCCACCATCGCAATCCTACATATAGCCTAGCAGAGGATGAGCAAATAACAACCAGCCTGGTTCATCACTACGCCCTGCTGTTCTCAAGAACCAGCCAGGACCAGCATGAGCAGACTGCACTGTGGCAAGATGTTGTCTGTCGGGTAAATGACATAGGCATGCATAACCGGACATATGAGCAGGGACGCCATCACTGCAGTGATTTACTTAGACATGTCCAGCAGCGTGTGTCTCATGTCCATAGACAACAGCTTGCCACAGGTGGTGGGGTAGCCATTCACACCCCCTCACCAGAGTGGAGGAGCTGCTCCTCAGCCTGGTGGCTCCTGGCCAACAACAACAACAGCAAACATGTATCATCATGGAGGCCGGAGCCACCCAGGGAGTTGACATGGAGGGTGCAGGTAACATGGCATATCTGTAGACTACTGTTATCTCTATTGGTGGATCATGCATATGTGAGATGTGTACTGTGTAGTTAGAAGATGTGGAGCCTGGTTTTGTGCAATACTGATAATTTGGAACATAATCTGTAGGACTGTGACTGTCAACCATTGTACTACTGTAAGATTGCAAACCCACAGTAGCAATGCCACAGTTGTTGCCACTGACAAACTGTCTCATATCCTTGTAGGTCCCTCTGGTGTGACAGCAAGGCAGCATACTCATGCTGGTGAGTGTGTTTTACATTTAATATTGCAAAATATATGTGCATGTCATAGGTGAGGTGTAGGCCATGTACACGTAACACACCTACGCATAATGCATGCTGTGCATGTTTGCTGTGAGACTATGCACATCCCAGTAATGTGAGTAGCTGCCTCAAACACATGCAATACACAGAGCATCCCACACAATTGTGGCAAAACTGTAGTGGACATTGGATAGGCAGAGTCGATACACATGCACAAAACATACACAACATTGTCATACGCAGTACACGTTAATATGCTACACATGGCATATTCAGACACCCGCTGTAAGGTCACACTCCAGTATCCCAAATGTCATCCACACAGCACACATAATATACCTGAGAGGTAAAGGCCTATCATGGGGCTGTGTGACACTCTGCAACACATAACACATTCATGTTAGGCAACGCTCCCTATTGGGCACCTTACAAACCCATGTAACAACTGGCTGTGAAATGGTGAATGTAGCCATGGTACTGCAGTTCAGGTATAGCATGCCAAGTGCCGGTCTGGCACACATTAGTAGCCTTGAGTGACCACATGATGCTGCATGATGATGGCTCATGGTACTACACCCCATCCAGTTACAGTAACCACAGTACTATAAATAGCATTCATTGCTATGCACCTCAATGTTGTGTGTGTGCAAACATATGCACCTATACACAATATGCATAGCAATCACCATTTGTACAAAGTGACACATATATGTCTTGTAATGCTATGGAGTGTATAGGTCACATGACACACATTGGGTATATGTGATGTTTAATGTTGCAGTTGTGTTGTAGCATGCCATGTCATGGCTGGCACTGGCATGTACACAATATGTCCTACACTCACCATAACCACTGTACAATGGCTATGTTGAGCAATGGTATTCCATCAGGTATACATGCACCACTCATCCTGTGTGTATACATAGCATGCATGTGCTAAACCTGTGTCCACAATTATCTGCTAAAGACACAGACACTCTAATCAGAAATGGATATCTATGTGACACACAGATACACATCCAGCCATGGTATGTATAGCTGTGAGTGATGGTGCACAGGACATTGCAGAGCTTTCAATTCTTGCACAGCAATGTTGTGTCCATGTACACATTATGTTCCAGGGTGAGGCCAATCACTGAACAACAACACACATGCATCAGAGCCATGTATACTGTTATTAGCAAGGGCTGTCTACACTCGCACTGCATGCTGTTGAGCAACACACGTCCTGCATGCTGATACATGTGATATGACTGTTTGGCTTGTGATACTGTACCCCACCATCAAGCGCTATTGAGTATGTTCTGGATTGCTGGTGGTGTGTGTGTGTGTGTGTGTGTGTGTGTGTGTGTGTGTGTGTGTGTGTGTGTGTGTGTGTGTCTGCTTTAGTGAGGAGTATATTTGTGGGCATGTGTGCATGTGTGCATGTGTTCATATGTGCATGTGTACATGTGTTCCAACATCATGTACAGGTCGTAAAGTGTGTTTCCTGTCTTCCTCTCACAGGTGCTGAGGTTGGGCTGGTTCACTGCAGCAGGGAACCTGATGTCACTGAGCAAAATAGCGATAATGAGGATAGGTGTGTTGAGGCACAGGCATGTTTGCCAGGATCTGTCGTTGGGCCACCAATCGACAGAACACAAGTGTCCACCCCATCCATGCACACAGTCATACTGCCAATACATCCATCACCAATGCCCTTAGCTGAGGGACATTGTACAGTCGGCATTGGCCAGGACAGTGTGGTATCTATGATACATGCATCCCGACACAGCATCCATACCCAGATGTCTGGAACGGTAGCACATAGGCAGATGTCCAGGGGTTCTCGTTGGAGCACTGCTGCTCATCATGCCCCTGGCAGATGTGCCACAAGTCTTACAACCTCACGCATGTTCCAGGCTGCCATGGAGGCACAGGCACATATGGAATGGTACACCAGACAGGTGTACATCTTCACTACTTGTTTTTAAATTGTTTTAAACCATTGTATAATGGCCATAGTTGCCTAGCAATGGCGTTTGTATTTTGGAGCCAAAAATACTTTTTAAACTTTGTTCCTTTATTGCTCTGCTTGTCTGAAGAAGTCCCACAACCTTTGGGATGAAAAGCTCTTAATTTTACGTTTGGCAATATTTTTTTTTTCTTTTTAAAATTGTTTCTACATTGACTTGCAACTTGTGGACATTTACTGTGCCTTAGAGTGCTCGTTTCAGTTCGACTGAATTGTTTATATAGTAGGAGTCGTTGTTTTCAGTTTGTTGGTGTTTTTAGTACCTGATACTGTCAGTAGCACACCTGCCAGGCACAGGTACTGTGTCCGTGGCCAGAGACGGTGATCTGTAAAGCCTGGCAGGTACAGTCTGTGGCTGTCCCACAAATCCCTGCATATGGCAGCCACATGGTGGAACTGTGTGCATGCAGACACACACACACACATAAACCAGACACCTAGGGCTAACACATACCCACACACATTACATTAACATTGGCCCATAGCAGTACTCTTGGCCCTCACACACACACACACACACACACACACACACACACACACACACACACACACACACACACACACACACACACATATACATGTCGATTGTATGGCTCAATGTAGGCCTCTGGCAAACCAACAACACACCCTGTGCATATGATGAAACCTGTGCTACCTCCTGTCAACTGTAACATTGATGCAGGAACAGGCTACCATGGTGCTGATGCACAGGGTGACTTTACAGCAGCATAGCAATGTTAGCATGTTGTCAGCAGTAGAGTGTAATGATATCCTTGAAGGTGTAGCTGAGCAGGCATGATGCATTAAAGCTATGATCATCAATGTAGTATTGTTTACACCAGTGTTAGTTCCAATAGTGTATTGTCTGCCCACATGCCACGTGGCTGATATGTGTAGTATTGGCAGCATGTGTTAGAGAGTGGACAGTACATGTGTGATGTGTGTAGCACAGATTTGCAGGTGTACATTTGTGAACATGGTGGAGGTGCACTGTCTGCATGTACGTGCATAGTGGACACATGGGCAGGGTGACATGCCCTGTATTATGCAGTAACACTCCATAGTTTCTAATGGTGGCCAGTATGCATTGTACTACAAACATTTTGTAACTTGAGTACACATGTGTGTATGACATGGTTTGACACTGTGCTGTGGGTGATGCTGTTACTATCTGTCATTGTTTTGCATTGTGGTAGTATACATAACCTCAACAGCCTGACCATAAACAATCATTAGATGATGTCTTGACAACTGACACACAGATGTAGGACACACAGTAACATTTGGATCCTTCAGGTGCTATACTATGCCAGTAACCAGTGGTATTCACCTGCACCCATTCCTGAGACCACTCTTGTTTGGCATATAGCTCTCTTAGGTACAAGCAATCACAGTAGGGATATGTCAGTCCACGTCTGGAAATGTATACTGTGGCTTATAATGCATTCTCCAGATGACACACACATCCTCCACAAGGGTAACATGCAGACAGATACCTGTTGTCAAACCCATGCTGTAAAGCTATAAGCCAACCAAAGCATAGTCATCCACCTTTACGAAACATAGTATCCCCACAGTACCACATAGGTAGTAGCCACCAACATGTTGAACAGGTACCAATGTGTACATGCAGCCAAGTGTTACGTCATCTCTCCTTTGGTAATCACATTTCCAACGGTATTTTGAGATGCCTTGCTGGATCACATAAGCAATAAGGGGTCTGCATGCATATCCACAAAGGTTGTTGTACACCTATAATGAATAGCCATCATTGACAGATTTTGCTGCGTTTGAACAAGTCTGAAATATACCTCAGCCATAAACCTTCACTCACACAATTCAATAGAAACCGTAATGAGTGTGTGTGACATGGATGATCTAGGTCAGGGATCACTGCAGTGGTTGGCCTTGTCACAAGCATACAGATGTGACCTAAGATCTGAAAAGCGGCAGCACACTCTGGCAAAGCTGACAGATGTGTTCATGGAGAAAGCAGGGTTCACACCTATGAAATAATTGAGGTCACATGTACGTATATGTATTTGCCACACAGCTACCTGACATGCAATGCACATACTGTTGTCATACTGTAGTAAAAGCAAAACCCACAATGCATTGCCCAACAGTGTCACACACATACAGCACACACACACACACACCCACCCACCAAGTGCAGGATTCTAACCCTTACCTAACTACTTTATGATAATAGCGCAGTACACATTAACACAACGTGCTATACCCATTACTGGATGTTTTCTTTTCCACAGGTATATTTGTAGGATGGTGACATCATCAGACTTGACAAAGATAAGTATACCACTTTTGAGGTGTTTTACTACTCTCCAAAAATAGTTGCTCCTCTCCAAAGAGATTATACACAAACACACAGAGTTGTCAAGTGCAGGATTCAAACCCATACCTAACTACTTCATGATACTAGAAGAGTACACATTAACACGCCATGCTATACACATCACTGGGTGTTCTCTTTTCCACAGGTATATTTGTAGGATGGTGACATCATCAGACTTGACAAAGATAAGTATAACACTTTTAAGGTGTTTAACTACTCTCCAAAAAGGTTGCGCCTCTCCAAGGAGATTACACACAAACAGACAGACATGCACACAGTTGTCAAGTGCAGAATTCAAACCCCTAGCTAACTACTTCATGATACTAGAGAAATACGCATTAACACGACGCACTATACACATTACTAGGAGTTCTATTTTCCACAGGTATATTTGTAGGATGGTGACATCATCAGACTTGACAAAGATTAGCATACCACTTTTAAGGTGTTTTACTACTCTCCAAAAAGGTTGCTCCTCTCTAAGGAGATCACACACAAACACTTGTCAAGTGCAGGATTCAAACCCCTATCAAACTACTTTATGATACTACAGGAGTACACATTTACACAACACACTACACACATTACTGTGAATTCTCCTTTCCACAGGTATATTTGTAGGATGGTGACATCATCAGACTAGACAAAGTGGATTACATTAGGTGACATTAGGTGGGCTACATAGAAGGAATGTCTAAACACTTTGGCCATGTGATCATCAAAGGAGAGTTTACTATCTACCTGTGTCCCCAGGGCCATAATGACTTTCTCCGTACATACTGGATTACCACCTATGTGGTAATTTGTGTGCACTTTGTTTTATGAAAAGGGGATGACTATGCATTCTTTGGCATTCTGCTTGAGAGAATTGTTTTGACACCAGGTATCTGTCTCTGTAAGAACCTTCTCGAGGATGTCTGTGTGAGCTGTAGAGTCGATTATGGACCACAGTTAGCAGTCATCTGCAAACCCTGTTCAGCCATACTCCTGTGCTTGCCTGTACCTCAGAGCAGTATCTACTGAACTGGTGGGGTTCCAGGACCAAGACCTGTGTGTTGCCATTTGTGACTGGTTTAGAGTCGGACATGGCACCCTCAACCCTGAACATGTGTGTTTGATCTGTGAGCCACTTGGCCACCCATCCTGTGACATAGCTGTTAATGTTCAAGCTGGTAAGCTTGTCCATGATGACAGAGTGGGGAATGGTGTAGAAAGTCCTTAGTGAGGTCCAGGTGGGCTGTGTGGACTACTTTCACCTCCATCTATGTCCTTGGTAACTGTTTCAAATAAGTCAACTAGTTTAGGAGGCAGGATCTGCCTTTAACAAGGCCAAGTTGGGTAGAGTCCAGTGTCTGGAGGTCCCCAATGTCTCTGTTTATGGGTTCCATGGCAATTTGCTCCATAGCTTTGCAGACCAGGCTGAGTAGACCTATAGGGAAATAGTTTCCAGGTTCTGTTGTGGCACCCCCTTTGTGGAGCTGGATGACTGTTGGTGTCTGCCATTGTTTAGGTATAAAGCCTGTGGTACGATTGAGTCTGGACAGTGAATGTAGGTGAGGGTGTAGTTCCTTTTGGGGCTGGTGTAAGACGTAGCCTGCGACACCATCCAGTCCCATTGATGCTGTGTTCTTAGCTTTGGAGAGGGCTGTCTTTACCTGCATGTCCATGAAGTCTGGGGCTCTGCATTCTTCTGGGATGGACACAAGCCCTTTTGCGGATGATGGGGGGGAGTTTGCACTGAACTTGTCCCCCAGGATGTGGGCAATGTAAGTTGGTTCAGTGTATGTCTTGCCATTTTTCAGTAGCTGACAGCATATTTGGAAGTTGCCACCTACATGTTTGGTATAGCTAACAAATGCTTTGTGGTTGTTATTCTTAAATTCCTTGGCAATTTGTCTTTAGAAACTAGCCTTGGATTATTTTATGAGCGATCATTGTTTCTTCCTAATAATGATCAGTGATGCCTTTCCTTTTGTGAAGTTTGCTCTATCATGTGTTTGTTTCCTCCTTCTGTTGTCTAGCTTATTTATGGGCGACGACCACCAGATTGCTTTCTTATTTTTGGAGGAGTGCATCTTGGTTTTATTTGGGATGTCTCGATCCATACATCCCTGTAGATGCTCATAGAATGCACTTGTAAATGATTCCGCAGATTGTATAGCATTATCCTATAGCAAGGGGGCTTTGGAACTTTCCACTTTGGTCTTGGGAAGTGTGCAGTTTGCTTTTGAAAATGTCTTCACAGTGGTTTCATTGACTGGGGGGGGGTGTGGATGTCCAGTGTGATTACTTTATGATCTGATATTACCAGTGAGGGGTTTATCTCTGTTGTGGAACACTGGTACCCCATGTTGGTGATGATTAGGTCCAGTATGTTGCCACCTCTAGTGGGCATGGTGACCAGCTGTTCCAAGGTGTTAGAGTTTTTAAACTCTAAGAAACACTGGGCAAAGGACGTTGCACATGAGTAATTCTCCCACTCAGTGTTTGAGTAGTTGTAATCTCCTCATATAATGGTGTTTGATAGGAGCTTTATATTTTCCACTGTTCTCAAGAATACTGAGTGAGGTTCCTGAGACAAGGCAGGTGATCTGTAGCAGGCTACAATCTGATAAGCAGCTTTGCCCAATGTTAGTTGCACTTGCATGGACTCCAAGGCCTCATGCTGTGCCAGTAACGTGTAGGTGTGGGTATCCATAAGGTAAATGGATACACCCCTTCCTTTGGTATTTCACTCGTGGTTTTGGGTCCAGAGATCAGAGGGAATGTGAGTGTTTTACGTGGAGCATGTTCATCAGCTCTGTGTTTGACATAGCTTTGTATGTTAGGCAGAGAACACCTCTGAGTAGGCGATATGCAAGGGAGTACGGCTGGAGCATTTTGAGATGGTCTGTGTATGGCATGTATTTCAGGCCGCTAATGCTCTTTGTGAGGTATTGCTGCAAGCTTTCCAGTTGTTGTAGTTTTCTTGTGAGGTACATAGCAAAAGGGGCGTTGTACTCTATTATGGTTCTAGTGAGTGATGAGTAGAGGGGAACAATGTCCTCTTCTATTCTGCATGAGACACCTTTTGTGATCAGGTGTGCCACATAGGAGGATTTCCTGACTACTGTGGGGATGTGATTATCACAGTTGTGTCCACTGTCCACCTGTGACCCAAGGCCTCTTGTCACACTTTCAGTGTTAAGTATACTACCACCTATGTTCTAGTTCATGGCTACAGAGATTTTAACAAAGGGGTTGACAATGCATATTTTGGCATTGAGCTTGAGCCCATGGCTTTGACAACAGCCACCTGTCTCAGTGAGGCCCTTTTGTAGGATGTCCACATCTTTAGTGTTTACTATTATGGCTCCTAGTTTGCAGTCATCTGGAATCTTCAGTAGCCACAGACCTTCCATGTTAAAGTTTACTTCAGGGAAGTAGATACCAAACAGGACTGGACCCAGGACTGGACCCTGTGGTACTGCACTCGTCACTGGTCCAAAGTCGGCAACCCATCTTGTGACATAGCAATTTATACCTAGTTTAGTGGGTTTATCTATAATTCCAGAGTGGGGGATGGTGTTGAAAGCTGTGGCAAGATCTACATAGGCTGTGCAAACCACCTTACCCTTGTCTACGGTTCTGGGAACTGCTTCAATGTTGTCTATCAGGTTTAGGAGACATGATCTGCATTTTACAAACCCAACATGGTTATGGTCCAGAGTTTGGGGATTACCAATGTATTTTTTATAAGTTGTATGATGATACATTCCATGGCCTTGAAGGGCAGGCTGATCAGGCTAATGGGGCGCTAGTTCCTGGAGTCCGTGGTGTCTCCACCCTTGTGTAGTGGGATAACCGTCGCTGTGCACCATTCAGCAGGCACAAAGCCTGAGGTGAGGCTATGACTGAACATAGCACGTTGGTGTGGTGCCTGTTCGTTCTGTGGTTTGTGTAGAACACAGCCTGAGAAGTTATCTGGTCCCATGGCTGCTGTGATACTGGCTTTGGAGACTGTTTTTTACCAGTGCAGCCATGATGACAGCAACTTTGCAGTCTTCCATTATAGAGATGTGCTCTTTCATGGGTGGGGGGGGGGGGTAAAGTTAACACTGATCCTATCTGCCAGGATGTTGGCAATATCAGTTGGGTCTGTATATTTAGTGCCATTGAGCTGTAACTCAGAACAGATCTGAGTGTTGCCATGATATGGACCTGTCTGTTGGGCAGAGATCTCCTGAGTAGACAGTATGCAACAGAGTACAGATTGAGTTAAATTCAGTCTTGTTGCATGGGGCCACTGTTTGAGGCCAGTAATCCTCTTGTTGAAGTACTTCAGTGGTTTTTCCAGCTGCTGAAGGTGCCTAGTCCGATTCACCGCGAGTGTGTTGTGGTACTCTCTGACGGGTCTGATGACTGATGAGTAGAGGGAACCTCCTTTGACCTACATGCACAGACCTTGGCAGTTTGTGGGAACACATAGCATGATTTTCTAACCACTTTGTGAATTTGTTTCTGGAAGCAGAGATGACTACCCACATTTGTCCATAGATCCCTTATTGTCACCTCCATATTTAGCCTCTGACTCGCACATAAAATAAAAGGGATGCCTAACTTGACACTACCTGTTTTCAAACATGTATAAGGAGTGTACTATGTGCATCCGACATAGGCAGCCCTGCAGCACCACCTGAGGCATGATTGCCATGTTTTAAGCAATATAAAGCAATTTCTAACAAAGATCTTAACCTCGACAGCTTTCAACAAGAACTTATAGCTTGTGACTGGTCACCCCTGAAACGCCTACCATTAGAAGAAGCAGTCAAATACTTTAATTCCAAATTCTTAACCATACTTGACTATCATGCCCTAGCTCGTACAATCAGATGTAGATCAAAACCAGCCCCATGGCTTTCCAAAACTACCAAACAAACACTCCTCCAAAGAAACAAACTCAGGACCACCTGGCTGACTACTAAATGCCCCACAGATCAATTAAAGTACAGACAATTAAGAAACGAAACCAAAAAAGCCATTCTATCTGATAAAAGAAACTTTTACTGTCACCTACAACAAACCCACCAAAATAAACCTCAAAAATTCTGGGCTGGCATCAACAAACTGATACACCCAGGTCGCTCAGTCACACCCAACCCCTCAGGTTCTGAACACAATAGCCCCAACCGAATTGACAATTCTTTCAATACTTTTTTTACAGAGACCATTCAATCTCTGGCCAATCAGCTATCCCCTGACACAACATCTTCTTCCTCCCATAACACTAACAATCCACCACTATTTCAATTTCAACCTGTTCCTACATCCCTTGTCCGCACCCTAATACAACAACTTAAACCCACCACTCTCGCTGCAGACCTCCTACCTGCAGAATATCTACAAAAAGCTGCTAAAGCCATAGCCTACCCCATAACTATCCTTATCAACATAACTATCTCTGAGGGAACCATCCCATCACTCTGGAAAATATCACATATTATCCCCCTGCGCAAAGGTGGTAACTCCTTTGATTTATCTAACTACAGGCCCATAGCCATATTATCCCCTCTGGCAAAAATCATGGAGAGGTGCATTCATAAGCAGATGTTAAACCACTTACTAGATAACAACTTGCTAGCTATCTGTCAACATGGCATCAGACCATTTCACAGCACCACCTCTGCTCTCTTATCCTTCACCGACTGCATCAATAAAAATTGTAATAATGATACACTATCCTCAGCTCTCTTTATTGATCTGTCAAAAGCTTTTGACATGGTCAACCACCAGCTACTCATAAACTTACTCAAAAACTTGTCACTAGTTCCTCCTGCTATACAGTGGTTTCAATCCTACCTAAAAAACAGGCAACAAGCCGTACTATGGCAGAATAGCCTGTCTTCCCACCTCCCAATTACCCTCAGAGTCCCTCAAGGCTCCATACTTGGTCCTGTCCTCTTCTCTATCTTCACAAATGACCTACACTCTGTAATACCTCAAGCCACTTGTATTCAATATGCAGATGATTCCACATTAATATGCTCAGCCACGTCACCATCACAACTACAGTCTCTTACCCAAAACGTGTTTAGCATAGTTGAGAAATGGCTCCTTGATCGATGTCTCATTCTGAATCCAAAAAAAAACAAAAATGCTATTATTCACACCCACATGTAGAACCTCCCCACTTAACTTTAATGTTACATCAACTAATGGTGCCATTATATCTCCTGATCCTACCACAAAACTTCTTGGGGTACTAATTGATAATAACCTCTCCTTTGAGCCCCATATTAACAACACTATAAAAACAGTTAACAAAAAACTAGGATCCCTCTATAGAATCAAATCCTTTCTGACCCCTATAGCCAGGACCACTACTGCCCGTATCCATTTAATCTCAACCCTTACATATGCATCCTCTATCTATACTAAACTATGTAAAAGCAATATGAACAAGCTTTCCATCTCCTACAGTAATATTGCAAGATTTGCAACTGGGACAGTCTACAGAACCCATCACTGCAACAATCTTAAACAACTAGGCTGGTTAGAACTGTCAAATCTAATTTTACTGAACCAACTCACAGTGGCCCAAAAGATACTGTAGCAACCTTCAAATACTCCAATACTCACTAACCTAATCTCCCCCTACAATAACCTAAAGTCCCTGCACTCATCAAACAAATTACTAGTTCAAATAAATAAAACCAACAATCTGGCCGGCGACTCTCTGTTCTCTAACGCAGTAGGAAAAACCTGGAACACCCTCCCTGATTACCTAACCTCCATATCCTCAGCTCCCTTATTTAAAACCAAACTTAAAACATATCTTAAATCTCACTGGTTATGCCCCTGTGCTAATCCAGAATAACTACTATATTTGCATCCTGACATTTTTCTACATACCAGCATAAGCTAGTTAATCCTATACTAACAATGCTGTGCATGTCACTATACTTACTAATAGTGTTCTATTTTAAATAACTATCGTATACTAGCAAACAACATATTTGTGACTTTATTGCTCAATAGTGTACTTTTAGCTTACATAGTTTACTAGCAAATAATGTGTGTGTGACTTTATTGCTCAATTAGTGTATTTTTTGCTTATATTGTTTTAAACATTTACTGTTTACTGTACTATTAATATTGTCCTACATTTTTAGTCATCTTTGTACCTACATCCTTAGCTTTCTTTTAATAGGAATCCTGATACTCATATGTCAAAAGGAAAGTAACTGTATAATAGACAAAAATTTACAATGTAACTATGTCTTGTATATACTATTCTGAAGTAAGAAGCTTTTCTCCCCGGGCCTCCACTGAAAATGGACATATATCCAGTTGGACCAGCCTGGTCAACAAATGTAAAATAAATAAATAAAATAAAATAAAAATAAAATAAATGGCACATACCATGACAAATTGGGTACATGTAGTTGGTGAGTACTGCAAGGCTCCACCAGATGTGCCCAGGCACCAGAACCGTGATTTGAGCATCCCAAACACATGCTCAATTACATTTTGTGTTTGTGCGTGTGCCTCAATATGGCGTTCTTGTTCAGGTGTGTGTGCATTTCTGATGGGTGTCATCAGCCACGGCTCCAGTGCGTATCCAGCATCCCCTACTAGGTGACCGTCAGGGATGTCCCCACTGGCAAATGTCTGGTACAGCTGCGTCAGATGCCAGATATGGGAATTGTTGTAGCTTCCAGGGCAGCCAGCGCACACATTCAGTATTATGCCCTGGGCATCGCACACGACCTGGTGGTTGATGGAGTGGAAGCCCTTGCAGTTGAGGTAGGCCCTACCCTGCTCACCAGCTGGTGCTTTGATGTGTATGTGCGTGCAGTCAATTGCACCCACTACCTCAAGGTATTCTGCTATTTGCTGGAAGAGGCGCATATTGCTGGCCAATGCCTCACGGCAATTGGGGAAATATACATGATCACCGACATGTGCTGACATGGCATTCAGGAAATGGTGCAGTACCCTGGATGCTGATGCCTGTGAAATTCCCATCATACCACCAGTTGGTCTCTGGAAGGTACCTGTTGCTAGTATTCTTAGGCCAATACATACCTTGGTTTCCACTGGGATGGGTTTCCCTCTGTTGGTTCTGTGTGTGAGGAGTGGCCTGCACAGCTCAACAATTTGCTGCAGGAGGTCTCTCTCCACTCTATAGCGCTCCACTATCTCCAGCTCATGTAGCCCCTGGTAGTTTTTAAGTTTTCACTTCTCTTTGTATACTGCAGTGTTGCAGTGTTTCTGAGAAAATCATGGGGGAATATTGTTTGCAGAGTTTTAAGTGCTGGGCTGGGCTAGTGTACTGCCTGTGTAATTGGCTGATTCTGATTGATTTCACCTGGCAGCTCTGCTAGTTCTCTTTGGTTAACTTCCTACTACTTCTTTTCCTTCCTTTTCCCTTTCTGTTTCCACAGGGGCAGCGCAGCGCAGCGCAAACAAGCACAAAAGTGCACACATGAGTGCACACTCGCATACACAGGCTTACGCAGGTGCACATCCATGCACACAGGCTTAGACAGCCTTACACAGGCTTACACGGGTGCACACATGCACACACAGGCTTAGAGGGGTTTACAGGCGTGCACACGTGTGCACACAGTGTAAGCACCTTTTCAAGAAATTTTAGTGATATCCACGGCGTACACCTTCGGTTTCTGGGTTTCAGTTAAGACTACTGTAGACATGCCTCTTCCATTCCTGAGTAACTCACAGTAAACACATGCCACTCTGCTCCAATAAGCTTACAGTCTTTCATACATACCCCCTCATGATGTCACCTATCTTCTACTCTACTACTCCCCTACTCCTCCACTTACACTCTAGGGACATGGCTCACATGCCAGAGTAAATTGGGATTCACTATCCTTATCCTCATTTGCATATGATTGCCTACTAATGCTTGGTTACATCTCTCAAACTGAGCTTCCCCCCTTAGCAACCACTACTCAGTAGCCATGTTGTCTTCAGCCTGCCATTCACCTGCATGGCAGATGAATATTTTTAATAAGAATGCCTATTTTTGGCTTTTTTTTAATTTTCTGGTTTTTATAGCACCACACGTTTGTGCGGCGCTGCTCTACACTTAAACATCGGAGATCGGGGGAAAAAAATTATTTTTATTAATTTGCAACAGATAAAAATGCCAATGGCCTTATATTTGGCCATTGGCATGCTTCCTCAACTGGATGCATCCTTTATTTGGAGCTGTCATAGCTCCATTTTGCTATTTGCAGAATGGTACAACGTTACCAACGGAGTACATTTCTGCAAATAACTCTACTCTTACTCGGACAGGTTAGTGTTTCCTGGATCGCAAATTTAC
The DNA here is from genome assembly GCF_019279795.1 of Protopterus annectens. Taxonomy (NCBI): domain Eukaryota; kingdom Metazoa; phylum Chordata; order Ceratodontiformes; family Protopteridae; genus Protopterus; species Protopterus annectens. The sequence goes on from NC_056745.1 coordinate 1,413,411,618, forward strand.
CTCATTTGTATAGCTTTCAGCAGCAAATGAGGTAATTTGCATAACATAACACTGTCTGTGCAAGAGTAGTTTTAGGAGCTCTCATGCACGCCCATGCCGGCTGTTGCTGGATAGCTCGGCAGACATATTGGCTGTCTGCTGGCTTACTCTACTCTTAGACTCCGTGCAAGCCTTCGTGAATCCGACCCACAAAGCTGAAGAACTGTTTTCCACTGTTTTTATTGTAGAGAGAAGAACTCGACACTCCTGTTTCATAGCAAAAAAAAAAGGCAATTAGATCAGTCAGTGGTTTAACAGCAATTGTCACCTCTTCTGACAAATTTACATAAGCAGCAACACAGTGTTCACATGCTAATCTTTAAATGTTGGTTATTTATAACAGTTTATATGTTAAGATAACTTAAATGTACTTTACTTTATCTATCTTCTGTTTTAATTTTTGTTTTTACTCATAGTATTTGATTCTAGCCTAAATTTGCTAAATAACTCTGTATAACTCTACCTTTTAATGTTAATTTTGTAACAAATTTTATTTTATTTTAATTATACTTTATTGTATTTCCTTGTCATTGTTGCTGCTCGGAGCTTTTCTCCCCGGGCCTCTACTGAAAATGGACATGTATCCAGTTAGACTAGCCCGGTCAACAAATGTAAAATAAAATAAAATAAATAAATAAAAATAAATGTAGTATGAAAGATCTCTGTGACATTTAGAGAAAAGTCAGAAAATATTTTTTTCTTGTAATGTATCGACACACTTACCATTTTCAAGCCCTCAACCCCACAGGACAGAACTGCAGAAAGAGAGAGACAAGTGGCAACCCTATCCATTAGGTGTACTGATACTGTTCATGAAAAGATCTTTATGCTTTTTTGTGACATCCTCCCAAAGAAGGGATGCATATCTGGTACACACAGATCAATGGTAAGAGATTCCCACTGACTTTCAGTCAGTCCTTACATTGTGCATGAGCGTTTTATAGTCCACAAAGAAAATGCGACCATTGATAGCAACAATAATATACAGCTGTATTTACTTTAACATACATTTAATATGTGCGCACACACACACACACACACACACACACACACACACACACACACACACACACACACACCCAACATTCACACATAGTCAGACATGTGCATTTAACAATTTAAACATAGTATTGCATCCCACATATAACATTCTACATGCAAATAACATCATTTTTATACACTCATATATATATATATATATATATATATATATATATATATATGTGTGTGTGTGTGTGTGTGTGCATGTATATATATATATATATATATATATATATATATATATGTGTATGTGTATGTGTGTGTGTGTATATATATATATATATATATATACTTTCATCGAAATACCATTATTTTGAACAAAGAAAGTACAACCTTACTTTCACGAAAGTTCAGTGAATCGGCAATTAAAATAAAAAAAACAAAAACAATTTAAACTCCATTTTGCAGGGGGACAAGCAGCCCTGTACCCCACATGTGGGGGGCTGCACCCCCCCCACACCCCCTCTACATTAAATATACTAATTCTGAGATTGCACTACAGTGGGTAAACATGTATATTCCCTTATTCCCACTGTAATCTCTGTTTTATTTAGATTGCCCTTTTCGCTGAACTGAAATTTGTGAAAGTGCACTTTCTTGAAAGTAACGTTGTACTTTCTTTGCTCAAAATAATGGTATTTCAATAAAAGAAAGTAAGCCATATATGTACACATATACAGTTACACAAATTTTCCATTTTGATTTTTCTTTGATGGACATGAAGTACACACAGGCATATAATCTAGTTCTCTGTTATACACACACACACACACACACACACACACACACACACACACACACACACACACACACACTCATGTTTTTGTACACATGTACTTTATACATACACACACACATATATATATATATATATATATATATATTAATAAATATATATATATATATATATATATATATATATATAAATACATTTATATGTGTGTATGTGTGTATGCACAGTATGGGTGCATACAATCTGTTATTTGTAATACACTTAACATAGTAGAGTTAAGCATTGTTAATGTAGAAATTCTAATAACTGTTGCATCATGTTTTAGTTATTCACTGTCATACATTGGCTATGTGTTCCACATGCAATCTCTGTCAATGTCTTTATGTCAGTATTTTTTTTCTTTGCATTACCAAGTGCATTTATTAGATGTTATTATCTTTGCCAATGTAGCCCCAAGTTGTGGCTGAAAAGGATCCTGAGCCCATTTCACTTTCATGGTTACCAAAGTATAAATACATATGGAATAGAAATAGAAGGGGTGAACATGGCAGAAATAATTAAGGAATTAGTAAAGCTCATTTTAATTCTGCATCATTCATGAGAAAAAAAACTTTCCACTGAAGGCATTGAGAAGTAGCAGGCAGACTTAATTTGGAGTCCAATTACTTATCATGATACAGAAAGGGTGATTTACTGCATTGAGACATTTCACAACTCAGCATGAGAGTATGGGGGAGTATTTGTCAGTTCTTTTAGAACTACAAAATATTTCCTTTACAAAAGCCTGTTATTTACCTAGATTCTTTTGCTGGAAGTAATAGCTATTTATAGCACAGTACAAGGTTTGAGAGACACATAAATGAGGCTCAGTCAGGGTAACATAGAAGTAGCTCTGTTACTGAAGGTGTGTTTAGATGACAGTGCTTCACATTCCTGCTATTCTGTCTTAATGGCATGAAAAAACACCACCATTTTCTTATGCCTAGCATGACTCCTTTGAAGAGGACTTAAAATGTATTCTGAGAAGAAGAAATGAAAGCAAGAAAACAAGATTGCATTACCAAGGCAGGCCTCATTATCCACAATTTTGAGGGAAACACTTTAAGACTTTAAAAGAAGCACTTGGAGTGATTGTGAGGCATTAAATGGCTCAGAAAACAAAGATACAATGAAAAAATGTTTTTTTAGTTTTAAGGTGGAGTTTTTCTTTAATTACAATATTAACATTTTCTGACTACCTGGGCTCTTCCTTGACATTCACTCCATTTATATTTTAAGCACTAATCAGATGATCTATTATCTGTTGAACAAAATCACTAACACACCTCTTCAAATGCTCATTGGTCAACATCTACTAATGGATAAGTATCTTTTATACTGTAATAGTTGCCTTTATTTCACATGAATGCAACCTAATTAGCAACTGGATGCATAAATGTTCATTTATATTATTTAATGTCTGTTTATATAGCTTGTTGAATGTCTGTTTAAAAATGTTTGAAATTTGTTGGAGATTTTCTCCCCTGACCTTTGCTGAAAAGGGTTTTTGACTAAACCCAGTCAAACAAACCTGATAAACAAAAGCAAAATGCAATAATATATCACAGGCAAATGCTTATGTGGGCTTAATCTTTGACATTTTCAGATGATGTTGCTCTCTTAACCTCTGGTGATGATGATGATATCCAACATGCATTGGAGAGCGTTGGTACAGATTATGAAGTGGTTGGAAAATCAGTAGCTCCACCCATTTGAGACGTCACTGTTCACTCCTAGAATAAGGGTGGACTGCTCTTTCCTGGTGAGGTGGAAGCAGATAGCTGATACGGAGGTATGTAAGTAATGTAGAGTCTTGTTCATAAATGAAATAAAAGTCAGCTAGGAATTTGACCATCTGATGAGTAGAGCAGTTACATTACTGCAACATTATTCTGGACTTAGAAGGTGAAGCAAGAAATAGACCTGGAATAAAACTTTCAGTTTACCATTAATTCAATGCCCAAAGCCCTACCTGCGTTTACTACCTATGATTTGTGAATGAAACAGATACAACTATAGATATATTCTGCAGAAATAATAATCTAGTGCAGAGTAACTGGGCTCATACTCTATCATAGTGTGAGGAACTCCATATTCTAGAAGGGTGTTCGAGAACAGCCAGTGCCTCTCCAGTTTGTAGATACTCATTCAAGCTGGCTTAAGTTAACTGGGGAGTATAGCCCTTGGACACCTTGCATAGAATGTGTACTGTGTACTGTTACTAGAAGGAGGCAACAGACATACCCAGAACACGCAGTCAGACTTAATGTCTCTCATCTTTCCTGGGGAGAAGTGGGAATCTCACACCAACTTGTAACTTTTCATGATGATTTGGAAGTCTGGTCTACCTTCCTCTAATTGTCACTTTGATGACATTCACCATTACAACAGTTTAAGAAATGGATGAATAAAATAAATAAAAAATGCCAACACCCAGATTAATTGAAACAATGTTTAATCAAGCAGAAAGAAAAACATGCCCTTTAGTATTGTTTAGCAAATTAGTGAGTATAGTAGACTTTAAAATGTATTAATTTACAGATATTTCTTTATAACACAATAAGCAAACTGCTGGTGTTATAAACAGTCACTGTTTTCTTCTTCAATGGATGATTTCTTTATTTATTCTGGGGATTTCTTTGTTTACTGTTATATTCATACATTTTTCACCTTATTGTCCAAGTGATGAAGCAGTGAACTTAATGTAGAACACCTGCATGGATGTTTATTTTATTCATTTCAGCTATACCCATAAGGGAAACTGACTTTTTTCATGGGTGAAGTGCAGAAACTTTTGAAGTGATTTGCTTCGAGCCATACATGAGTTAAATTGAGTCAAAGGGACTGAAACCCATGGCTATAGGATGAAGTTGTCAGCAGTTCACAACCTTATTTATCTGCACTAAAGTTTCAAACAAATGTTAAGATGGCAAACAGTTTATCAGTGTCTGGTAGTTGGCACAGAGGACTAAGGCATGTACTGCAAGCCTATGAACAACATATAAACCAAACACATCACCAGTCACTGTGTAGAGGTCTACTAGGAGAACTGAATAGTTTGCACAAATGCGGCAGTTTTTGCCCTGCAAGTACAAGGGAAGGTGCAGACAGATGTCCAAACACATCAGCAGTCACTGTGCAGAATCTGTGAGGTTCAAGGATTCAAGTTGTGTACAATGCACAGTGTTGTGGCAGTGTGTGCCCCATAAATACAGTGATTCAAGAGCACTCAGGAAGAAGGGGCTCAGTAACATCATTATAGGTTGTGTTCCCGACTATTTAATACTACCTGGATTGTACAGGCTGGGAAATTTTACTACTTGGAGTATGGTGGTGCAAAGTATACCAATGACCAATCATTAGCACATATGAAGCCCCATATGTATGTGTGCGCATGTGTATGCATGTTTATATGTGAAACAATGCATATCATATACACATGGGAACAGTGATGATGCTAAGGTGTTAGCTACAAAAGCAGTAACAACATTAAAATAGAGATACAAAATGGAAACTGTTACAATGTATCTGTGTATAAGTGTTATCGAAGTGACTTCTGTATTATTCGATGTGGTTGTGTTACAGCTCAGCAGTCTGTTTTAGTAACTGCAATGTAATTGCGCTTCTAAACACCAAATTTGGCTGTTTCTGAAATGTGATTGCACTGCCATTACTGCTGTTTATTTAATCTGCATATTACTGTGTGACAACTGCCTGCTTGGTATTCATTACTATATTACCATTGTAACTAGAATACACAAATATCTTAAAATATGTAATTGTCTCTTTATTTTTTTCATACTAACTATTTAAAGTATTATATAATACTAACAATAAGTGACTAAGTAATGCAAGGCCAGTCCACATGTATGAATACAGACTTTAGTGACTCAATGCATAAACATAAGGCAAACAAAAAAGGCTCAGAAAAAAAGGATATCCCATTTTGTAGATTAGTCTAATTAACTAAAATATTTGCACTCACTAACCAGCACCTCAAAAGCAGTAAGCATGCTTTGATTATCTGTAAGTTTCCTACAAAAAGGTCAGGGTAGGTTCATTTCAAAGTTCTGCTTGGGGCTAGTTCCATCACACTGAGACTGTTGTGAAAAAGGCTTCTTCCCCCAACAACCAGGATAATATTGTCTCATGCAGACAAATGTCCCTACTTTCTGTAAACTTGGCTATAGGTTAAGGGTTCTTTTAAATTATCTGTCTGAAAGTGGAGGAGAATATTCCATTTTGCTTAAATTCTACATGACAGAACCTGTTGTAAAGATAACTGTTCCATGACAGAACCTGTTGTAAAATTAACCATTCCATGACAGAACCTGTTGTAAGGATAACCGTTCCATGACAGAACCTGTTGCAAGGATAACTGTTCCATGACAGAACCTATTGTAAGGATAACCGTTCCATGACAGAACCTGTTGTAAGGATAACCGCTCCATGACAGAACCTGTTGTAAGGATAACTGTTCCATGACAGAACCTGTTGTAAGGATAACCGTTCCATGACAGAACCTGTTGTAAGGATAACCATTCCATCCTGTTGTAAAGATAACTGTTCCATGACAGAACCTGTTGTAAGGATAACTGTTCCATGACAGAACCTGTTGTAAGGATAACCATTCCATGATAGAACCTGTTGTAAGGATAACCATTCCATGACAGAACCTGTTGTAAGGATAACCGTTCCATGACAGAACTTGTTGTAAGGATAACTGTTCCATGACAGAACCTGTTGTAAGGATAACTGTTCCATGAAAGAACCTGCTGTAAGAATAATCATTCCACGACAGAACCTGTTGTAAGGATAACCATTCCATGACAAAACCTGTTGTAAGGATAACTGTTCCATGACAGAACCCGTTGTAAGGATAACTGTTTCATGACAGAACCTGTTGTAAGGATAACCGATCCATGACAGAATTTATTGTAAGGATAACTGTTGCAGTCTCTGATTACCAGTTATCCCTTATTAGCAGTAAGCAGCCTTGACATCTGTAGATATACAGATCATATTTACTGTACTCTGACCATTGTCAATGTTATATGAATACTTCACAGTAGCTACTGGTAGAGTGCATATGATTTTGAGTACCATAACACTGATGCCATGCACTTTTCTGGCTTCAGAAAGAAGAAAGCTGACTATTTTTGCTGTTTAAGTACCCTTCCAACTGTCATTTTTACATGGCACATCATTTCTGGAAATAATACTGTTAGGCAGTGCATACAAAAGATTTTCTCCTTTATTTGTTTTATCTTTTTTTTTTATTATTATTCTTGAAGCTACTATTAAAACAATGTCTAAACAAAAACTGACTCTACTACTGCTCAGCTCCTGACTAAAATAAATGTTTGGACACACCTACCTTTTCTCCAAATTCTTGTTTTTTCCCATTTCCCCTTTTTTCTCCATCAGGCCAGAATGATACTCACTAAACCACACATAGTAATTTTGTTTGTATAAATTATATCAGTCACATGCTCTAAAAGACAAGACTCAATCTCCTCTCTTAAATTAGAGCGACCACTTTCTCAATTTCTTCCTTCTGTCACAGTTGTATCACTCTCACTCTCTCCTCATCTATCCAAAACTAATACTCCTTAAAACAGCTCAAGAAGCCCCAAACATTCTCAGTTTCCTAATTTCTCTTCTTCTCAATCTTAAATGTAACGATAGTTCCCACAAGTGTTCTTCTACTCACATATTATACTACATTTCGTTATCATCCACTGTTCAGTTTCTAGTATTTCCGTAGTTACGAAGTCTCTTCTTTTCATTATTTTAATTGCTAAAAATCGCAGGTGATACACATCAGCTTCTCTCTTTGCTATACACAAGCCTGAGACTTTGTCTAATGAATATTCAACACTGTATATACCAGTGCAAATTTAAGTTATTATGAAAAACTAAAATATCTGAACTTGTACAGTGTCTCTTATAGATATCTAAGAGGAGACCTTATTCAGGTATTTAGAGCATTTTGAGACAACTACCTCTGGAAATGTTTAGGTTTATCAAAAAGTAGTAGGGAATTTATTTAATGAATCCTTTACCTTAACTAAAGTATTGATAATACTAAATGTAAATGAAGGTCTCTACCTGAATAAGACAAATATGTATTTGTTATGGACAATACTTGCTATATCTAGGAAATGTGTAACCAGAAGCTGGAATTCAAATACACCCCCCGACCTTGGAAGAATTCTACACTTTACTGAAGACAACTGCATTGATGGAAATAAAAATCAAAGAACTACGAGTCTATCTCAGGTCATTGGTAAATAATCCTTGGAAGAAAGTTATTTGTTGGACACTCTGCAATAATCAATATTGTATCTCTGATAACTGATCTGTTAGTTCTATATTTAATAACATACAGTGTATATAACTAAAAGTCAGGCTATTGTAAATATTGTATATAGTTGTTTAAAATAATATTTAAAAATATTATGTAAATGTTATTTTAATTGAAAATAAAAAAAATATTTGAGAAAAAAAAGTGCTAGAGAATCATCAGATAACCTATGGAGAAGATTCTGTAGGAATGAGAAATGTACTAACTGGCTCTCTGATAAAGTACCTAATGCATGGAACAGACTACCAAATTACATTAAAGCAAGTACTAGTATATATATTTTTAATAACAGTCTGGACACTTATTATGGGAACAACTATATATTTTAAAATTTACAGTTGAGTTCTTACGAATATTTAGAATTTTTGGATGTTACAGTTATGAAAGATGAGATTCGACATTTTAATGAGCTTACACAGGAAAAATCCTTGCAGAAACTCTATTTTGCAATGACAAAGTAAGCATCCCTAATGCACTTTTAACAATGGCGTTAAAGATCAAAGCATGAGGATGTCTAGGTTAAACAGTAAGACACAAGGATTTCAGTGAGATTTAGTTTTATTGAACAAAGAGCTTTTACATAGGGGTTATAAATGTCGTGAGGTTAGCAGGAGGCTATCCCTCATGATAGAACTATGTGATAGTTTGGCGAAGCCTTATTATTCAGCTGGGACAACTGCTATAACTCCACATACTGAATCAAGTAATCAGAGAGGTAATGTTCCCATATCCTTATTTTAATCTAATGATATAGATATAATTCGTCAAGCTGGACAGAATAATTGGCATATATTAACTACAGACAATAAGTTGAAATGTTTAGTAGGCGAGAGACCCACTTATAGGTATAAATCACAAAGAATCTGAAACAACATTTATGTCATAATAGAGAATGGCAGCATAAGGTTTTAAATAAAATAGGGACCATACCTTGTGGTGCATGTAATTTCTGCACCTTTATAAACAGTGATGGTAGTTTTCAACATCCGTTAGGCACTAGATATGTGTTAAATCTATTTGCTGATTGCAATACCAGAGACATTGTTTACTTGGCACAATGCACATTATGCTTTTCTTTCTATATAGAAAAGACTAATAGGAGTCTCAAAGAATGAATAAGAGAACATATTAGGCACATTAGACTTTTAGATGAAACAAATGCACTTGCAAGACATGTTTCTCGGTTCAGAGTGACACACTCTTCTACCTTCATGTTTATAGATAAGCTTAATTTTTCTGTTAGAATGGGGGATTTTAACAATGTTACTGAAGAAGGAAACTTATTTTGGATAATTAAATTACAAGCTGATAAAGATAAAGGGTTGAATGAAACTTTTGTTTGAAACTTGTATTAAAATCTAGGGATTTATGGAGATGACCTCTTGCTTTAGCGGCATTCTTTCTTAAAGCTTGTATCTTATTAATTGGTTACAATATATCATAGTTACAAAGTATCCTTGATGATCATGTGATTTTATTAAGAATTTTGATTTGAGCTTTTGAAATAGTTCTTGTATTTAAGAGATTTTATCATGTGTTTTAATGGTCTGAAGAATCAGCACTGAAGCGGTGAAGGTGCTTACTGTTATTAAAGTCTTTAAGCCGTGTTTATGTTACTTGTGTTTTATTTTATTTTTATTTCATCTGTTTTGGTATATTGGCAGGCTAGAAGGACATTAATGCCCATGCTTGAAATATTTGCATGCATGTATGTATAAAAACAACAGTCCCAAAGGATGGAGCAGCAAAACAAACACCAACACAAATAAATCCACCACAATGAAGGAAAGGAAGAAACACCAGTATTAGCCAACACCACAAATTTATTCTATCTTTCGTCAATGATTCAATTAAATAACAATTAAAATTTAATAACAAAAACAATTATGTAATATGCATAATTGTTTTTTAATTATTTAATTGAATCATTGATTAATGTATAGGTTGATATATATATTGTGTTGCAATTGCATTTGTATATGTATATATGTATGTATGTATGTAATGCAAGCTATGTGCATACTTTTGTTTCTAAGTGATGTTTATGTAAGCTACTGTAATTTTGTATGTACACTTACCTATATTTTGCATTCATTCTGATATGATGCATCAATATTTTATGTATATGCCAAATGTGGGGTTAAATGTGAAGCTTTTCTCCCCTGTCCTCAGCTGAAAAAGTTGTTTATCCTAGTTTGAATTTCCCGATGAACAAAGATAGATAGATAAATGTCTTTTTTAACTCTACGTCTGTATACACTCAGAAACGTTTCTGCACCCTGTCTAATGAATATTTAACACTGTATATAGCAGGGCAAATTTAAGTTATTATGAAAGACTAAAATATCTGAACTTGTACAGTGTCTCTTATAGACATTTAAGAGGAGGTCAGACTGCTTAAGAATAGCTATCACTTCATAGGGTCATACCAAACTCATAGGCAAGGAGACTATTGAGAAAGTCAGCTATATCACCCAGTATTGGTAAGAAATCAATAGTGCTCTTCATAAAATGTATTATTGCACAAACCCAGGTGTGTGATCCCAACACAGTCATCTTGACAGGTTTTAAAGATTGTCAGGAATCAAAAATACATTAGGAATACATTGGGTCTGTTACCTGTTTTTGCCAGCTGGTATTGTTAGTATAGTTGCATAGCACTGGGACTCAAAAACAGATGTGTGCTTTACCATTGGTTCTATTTAGAGGTGAAGGCGTTCTTTCACAGTAAGAAAGGATAAACAGAGATCATTCTTAAGGACTGAGTAAGAGAACAAGTAGAGGGACCAGGTTTGTAACTTATTAGAGCAGCTAAAACCACTAATGCCAGAAATGTTCTGGTGAGGATATAATAAGGTCTCTCAAATTAATTTAGGTACTCAGTGAGGCACATAAGAAAGAAGGAATTATATTCAATGAAGCACCTAACATGCAAAGAACAACATGGCTCTATAATTTCTCTGGACCTTGAAGGGATACCATAAATAATAAGTTGTGCAAGGTAGAATTATCTAACCATGATGCTCAAAAAAGATGAACTTGTTATCTGCATAGGTACCCATGCGTCTGATAGCTGAATGTCTTCTAGATGGTATTTTGAAAGGGGGTGGCAGATTTAATAAATGAAAATGCATTGCATTCCTTAGTGTTTGGACAACCCGATGACTAACCCAGCGAGTATTTTGTTTTATCCTATGTGGAAAATTTTTGTGTTAGAATGTGATTTAATAACTACTCCCAGGTTGCAGTCATCAATAAACTTAGTTAGCCTAATATATGGTAAGCATAGTCAATATAACCACATTTTACCTAATATATGGCATCTAGGGACAAGAGGACAGCATAGGTTTGTGCCTATGCCTTGAGTATTTTACAGATTGCCTCATTCTTATAAGGGACATAGGCAGTACCCCAGGTGTGAATTTGTGATTCTATATCCATTAATCCAAATTGCATTTGAAGAGGGTGAGGAAAGGGCCCTGTTTAATCTGAATATGAAGCCTATTCCAAAGAAGGTGTAATTACTGACACACATATCTGTCTGCCCAGCATGTTTTGTTTGAATTGCTGATTAGGTTTAGATCCCTAGATTGGGTGACCCTTGTGCTGTTGTCTTCCAGATGTGTAACAGTTCCATCAAAGCTGGATTTGTGAGTGCTTTGTAGTTTAGGCATAGGTCATCCCTTAATAGTCGGTAGGAGACAGACTAAAGGGATAGGGCTTTTATTCTACCCACATAGGATACTTTATTTACACCGGTGATTTCTTTGTGAAGAATCCCTGAGGTCACACAGCTGTTGCAACTGTTTTGTCAAGTTAGTGCTAAATGGCACACTGTACTCTATTATTTTCTAATGATGGCTGAGTGCAGTGGGATTGTAACTTCCTTGGATCTGGATGCCATACCTTCATTTATAAACTGTGCAACATAGACAGACTTCCATGCTGCAGTGGACACATTACAGTCAAAGTTCAGTGTTCAGATTACTAAAGTAGGTTTGAACGCTGTAATACTGACAAATTTGGGCTCTTAGTGGGTCTTCCTATAGGAGTTTTAGTTAGCCTGTGCCTCAGTCTCCAGCAGCCAGTTCCACCCTTTTCAGCCCTCCCCGTGTTAACAGCTCTCTCTCCCTGTCATTTATTTCTACTTCCCTTTACCACTCTACTGTCCTAGTGCATTTTTATCCCCTCTCCCTCCCACCTACTTTCATTGCACTGTAGGTGCCCCCCACCTCGGCTTTCTTTTTCCTACTTTCTCTGGCCCAAATCAGCCCTTGTCTCTCTTCATAGCAGGTATTTGGTTTTACCTTTTCTCCTGCATCTTGTACCCTGCCTTATTGTCCATCTATATCCCATATAACTCTACTGTTTTTATCTGTAACTTTCCTTTTCTACTATCTACCCTTTCTCTTCCGCTCCCACTGTACACTTTTATACTGACTTAACTTTACCCTACACTATTCACCTATCTGGCACTCTCTGGTTGCTATATTTCTCTTCTATCTAGTTAAATACATATTTTACTTTACGTTTCTGCTTTCTTTTGATTGTCTCCTTTCTTATCTCATATATATGGTAAGCATAGTCAATATAACCACATTTTACCTAATATATGGCATCTAGGGACAAGAGGACAGCATAGGTTTGTGCCTATGCCTTGAGTATTTTACAGATTGCCTCATTCTTATAAGGGACATAGGCAGTACCCCAGGTGTGAATTTGTGATTCTACATCCATTAATCCAAATTGCATTTGAAGAGGGTGAGGAAAGGGCCCTGTTTAATCTGAATATGAAGCCTATTCCAAAGAAGGTGTAATTACTGACACACATATCTGTCTGCCCAGCATGTTTTGTTTGAATTGCTGATTAGGTTTAGATCCCTAGATTGGGTGACCCTTGTGCTGTTGTCTTCCAGATGTGTAACAGTTCCATCAAAGCTGGATTTGTGAGTGCTTTGTAGTTTAGGCATAGGTCATCCCTTAATAGTCGGTAGGAGACAGACTAAAGGGATAGGGCTTTTATTCTACCCACATAGGATACTTTATTTACACCCGGTGATTTCTTTGTGAAGAATCCCTGAGGTCACACAGCTGTTGCAACTGTTTTGTCAAGTTAGTGCTAAATGGCACACTGTACTCTATTATTTTTCTAATGATGGCTGAGTGCAGTGGGATTGTAACTTCCTTGGATCTGGATGCCATACCTTCATTTATAAACTGTGCAACATAGACAGACTTCCATGCTGCAGTGGACACATTACAGTCAAAGTTCAGTGTTCAGATTACTAAAGTAGGTTTGAACGCTGTAATACTGACAAATTTGGGCTCTTAGTGGGTCTTCCTATAGGAGTTTTTAGTTAGCCTGTGCCTCAGTCTCCAGCAGCCAGTTCCACCCTTTTTCAGCCCCCCTCCCCCCGTGTTAACAGCTCTCTCTCCCTGTCATTTATTTCTACTTCCCTTTACCACTCTACTGTCCTAGTGCATTTTTATCCCCTCTCCCTCCCACCTACTTTCATTGCACTGTAGGTGCCCCCCACCTCGGCTTTCTTTTTCCTACTTTCTCTGGCCCAAATCAGCCCTTGTCTCTCTTCATAGCAGGTATTTGGTTTTACCTTTTCTCCTGCATCTTGTACCCTGCCTTATTGTCCATCTATATCCCATATAACTCTACTGTTTTTATCTGTAACTTTCCTTTTCTACTATCTACCCTTTCTCTTCCGCTCCCACTGTACACTTTTATACTGACTTAACTTTACCCTACACTATTCACCTATCTGGCACTCTCTGGTTGCTATATTTCTCTTCTATCTAGTTAAATACATATTTTACTTTACGTTTCTGCTTTCTTTTGATTGTCTCCTTTCTTATCTCACCTGGTGGTTTCTACCGCTCCGTTAAGCCTCCGGGCTCACTCCGCTCCCCTACCCTACCCCCAAATCCCACCCACCCCCAGTGCATCTACATTTATAGTCCATTCCTTTCCCCTCCCCTTTTGCACTCAACCTATCCCATCTCTCTGCTCCTCCCCCACCTAGAGGATTCTCTTTAAACCACCCCTCTCCCTCACTCCCCTTTCCTAGCTGATCTCTCTCATACATCCCCTCCTTATATCTCTAAAACATCCCAGCTAACCCCAACCCACTCCTCTAATATCTATCCTATCCTACTCTGCCATGCCTCTTCCTCACTTTCTCACCTCAATTATATGGATTTTCTTTCTTTCCACTCTGTATAATGCAACCTCATATTCCTATACCACACTACCCATCTCTATTCCACTCCGCTCTCCTTCCACTATTTCCTATCCACAACCTCCAACCTCCCATTTTTCTTTTATGCACCCTCCCTTCTTCTATCTAATCCATTTCATTACTTTAAACTAAAACTCCATACATTTTACATAAAATCTCCTCTTTCAAACTGAAATTACATCTCCCTCCTACTTTACTCCTCAAGTCTAAGTTTCAACACCTCTATCCTTTATCTTGTCTTGCCCGTGCAGGAGATGTCCATCCTAACCCTGGGCCTACACCAACTAACAGTCTCTATCCCACTACCTCCACAAATAGTCACAATCATAAATGCCTTAAATTTTTACCATCAACACCCAGAGCATTAATAACAAAATAACAAACTTCCATGCCTGGCTAAATGTTACTGAACCTGACATAGTTGGAGTAACAGAAACCTGGCTAAAACCCCAAACTACTAACTCTGAAATATTACCACCTGGCTACCAAGCACTCAGATCCGATCGCCAAAACAAAAAAGGAGGTGGTGTAGCCTTAGTCTACAACTGCCTGCTAAATCTTTGCCCTTACCAAAATACCATTCCTAACTTTAAGAATGCAGAACTAGTCATAGGAATCCTCAAAATAAACAACTTCAAAAGTATCTGCGTAATGACAGTCTACATCCCCCCTGGAGACAACATCTCCACCCTTGAAAATATTCTCTGTTGGGCTTCAAACGACATTAAACAGGAGACTATCATTCTAGGTGATGTAAATATTGATTGGAATATGATTAATAATAATACTCCCTCTCAGTCAATCTATCTTTATAACTTTTCTCAACTAACAAACAGCATTACCAGACCTAACAAAACTAATCCTCCTGGGTCCATCTTGGACTGGATTCTAGTCAGCCACCCTGACAATATCTCTAACGCTGGTACCTTACCAAACTCATTAAGTGATCATCTCCTGCCTTTATTGACCGTAAAACCCAACACCTTCCACACCAACAACATTACACTCACTCTCGTAACCTAACTAATTTCAACCCTTCAGTATTCTCTGAAACCCTTAAACTAACAAACTGGGATTCACTCAACACTCTTCCCCTAGATGAAGCACTAGAACTCTTCAACACTACCTTCCTTACAATCCTAGATTCCCAAGCCCCGTTACAAAAAGGATAAAGTTCAACTCTGCCCCTTGGCTAACCAAAGACACTAAAATTGTAATGCGACAAAGGGACAAAACTTGGAAACTATATAATAAAAATAAAACCTCCGCATCTTTACTGCAATTTAAGCAACTTCGCAATCTTGCTAAAAAACTTATTATAAAAGATAAGAAATCATACTACAACAAACTTCAATCTAACCTAACTAACAATCCCAAAAAATTCTGGAATTCTATCAATTCACTCTTACATCCAGGTACAAAATCCAATCCCTGTCCAGACAATAATAAGTCTGACACTGAAATCGCAACTCTCTTTAACTCCTTTTTTACTGGCTCCATAGCTCAACTGGCTAAATCCTTCTCCACATCCACCCATACCCCTAACCCAAAGCCTTCTTCTTCATCCATCCCTCACTCCAACTCTCTTAACCCTCCTCCCACTTTCATTCTACAACCAGTGTCTACCACCAGTATCAAACAACTTCTCTCCAAACTCAAACCATGCTCAAATGCCCCTGACAACATCCCATCACTCTTTCTCAAGCTTCGCAGCAGACGGCATTGCCATACCTATCAGCATTCTCATAAATAGATCCATCCAAGAATCATATGTTCCCAAGCTTTGGCGGGCAGCCCACATTTTGCCCTCCATAAAGGAGGTAAAAATAATACCATCTCTAACTTCAGACCAATAGCTATTCTTTCCCCAATTTCAAAAATACTTGAAAAATGTATCCACCAGCAACTCATGCCCCACCTCCTCAATAACCATCTCCTCACTCCCACTCAACATGGGTTTCGACCTGGTCACAGTACCATAACTGCTCTTCATTCCTTCCTAGAAATTGTCAACCAAGCTCGTGACTCTGGAAATATTGTCTCTACTGTTCTTCTTGACCTATCTAAGGCCTTGACACAATATCTCACTCTCTCCTTCTCAACCAACTCTCTAACCTCAATCTCTCCCATAACTCTCTTTCTTGGTTCAGAAGCTATCTCTCTGATAGATCCCAAGCTGTGAAATGGAATACTGGTACCTCAAAATTCCTACCTACCCCCACTGGTGTCCCTCAGGGCTCTATACTCGGGCCTCTGCTCTTCAACATTTTTATCAATGATCTCCACACTTCAATTCCTCATTCTAAAATAGTACAATATGCAGATGACTCCACTGTGATCTGCTCTGCCCCTAACCTTCCCGAACTCCAAGCGAAAACCCAATTGGCCTTCACAACCACAGAAAATTGGATGCTTCAAAATCATCTTTCCCTTAATGCCAACAAATCCCACATCATACTCTTCGCTCCCTCAAAAGCAATGACTCTGGACAAGTCTTCCTTCATAATCTCCAGCCTCTCACAGTCCTCAATAGAAGTTGTTAGTTGTGCTAAACTACTCGGAGTCACCATTGATGAACATCTGAAATTTAATAATCATATTCAACTAAACATAAAAAAAACACATCAGAAACTCGGTATGCTCTATAGAAATGCAAACTTTCTGACTCCATCTTCAAGACAAACTCTCGCCACTACCTACCTTCTCCCTTCTCTACTGTATGGTGCCCTATTCTATCAAATCTCACCACCTCTATCTCCTCTAAACTTGAAAGTTGCTACTATAAAATTGCTAAATTGCTACTAACTCCCCCCATTCTACACACCACTGCATCTGCCTCCGTAGTCTCCAGTGGCTAGAACTCCATAATCATCTTGATTTCCTCCAACTTACTATTGCACACAAACTAATTTTTAACCCCACTGCTTGCCCTGCATTATCCAATAGCTTAACCATATATAATCCTCCAAGGCCCCTAAGATCTAGCCACAAAATCTTATTTCAGTGTACAAGCCCAAACGACCCTCTGGCCAACTCCTACTTTCTTACACTACAGCAAAAAAATGGAACTCACTTCCTTCCCTCCTAAGAGTCACTACAAGCTATGAACAGTTCAAATCTCTTCTCCATTCTCACCTTTCCCAAAATTGGAAATGTAATTGTCTACTTCCTACCTAGATCTTAGTTCCTCCTAGTTCCTCCCTCCTAAGAGTCACTACAAGCTATGAACCCCCCGGGTTCCCCTTCTTCAACCTTGGTCAGTCCTTAGCTCCCCTCCCTCTTCCTCTTATCTCCTCCCCCCTCCCTGACTAAACCCTTTACTTCCCTTAAGTGGTCTCATCCCTCTACCCTCTTGTCTGCCTAGTCTCACATTTGAATCTTTTTGCCTTTTTCCTTAAAGATGTTCTTCTGGACTCATTCATAACATGAACATTACTCCACCTCTTCTTCTGCTATCTGCCTCCTGTCCTCTCTTCTCCTTCAAACTATTTTCTTCTCCTTTGCTTTCCTGCTCTTGCATTCAAACTCATTCTATATTTTCCTTTTATTTCCTACTTCACGTAACATTTCAGTAGCATAAAAACAAATTTCTCATATTGCCTACTGTACTTCATTGTTTAAAAACTGTCAAAATACTTTGCTATTAGAACTCTGAGTGTTTTTGTATATAATGTATTAATTTTCAGTCTATTTGCTGTGTTTTTGTGTGCAATGTATTATCTTCAATGTATGCTTGTGTTTTTGTGTTCAATGTATTACTTCAATGTATTCTCACGGAGCTTTTCTCCCCGGGCCTCCACTGAAAACGGGCTTCCGAGCCCAGTGGACTTCCCCGGTTATCAAACTGGAAATAAATAAATAAATAAATCTGTCTATATGCCTAGATTTCTCACCTCTGAGTCTACCCTTAGGTGTGTGCTATTAATGTTGTAAATTTGCAGAGGTATTTGACTTCCCAAGAGATAAGTCATTTTTTCGCATTTGGTTTTAGGCCATGGCTCTGGCATCAATCATTTGTCTGATTTAGACCCTCCTGAAGGATATCTGCATCATTGGGGCATTCAGTGATTGCTCCCAGCTTGCAGTCATCGACATACTTTGTCATTCACAGGCCTTCCATATTAGCACTGATTTCAGAAAAGTGTATGCTGAACAGTAGTGGTCCCAGCACTGAGCCCTGTGGCACAGCACTAGTAACTGGCCTCTTGCTGGATTAGGATTCATCACTTTAACAACATGAGTCATGTCTGTGAGCCAACTGGCCATTCATCTGGTGACAAAGGGATTCATGCCCACTTTAATGAGTTTATTTATAATTTCTGAGTGGGCAATTGTGTCAAATGTGTTGGCCAGGTCAAAGTAGGCAGTATGCACTGTATTACCATTATCCATGGTCCTAGTGACTATCTTGAAGAAGTCCACCAGATTTAGTAGGCATGACTTGCCTTTGACAAAGCCAAATTGAGTTGGGTCCACTGTTTGGAGGTTTCCAATTTCATTATTCATCAGTTACATTATTATTCTTTCCATGGCCTTACATATAAGACTAGTCAAACTTATAGGTCTGTAATCTCCTGGGTCAGTTGATGGTCCCCCTTTATACAGAGGGATGACCATTGTTGTCCTCCATTTTATAGGACAAAGTCAGTCGAGAAGCTGTGGTTAAATAGAGATCCTTATGGGCCTGATAGGTCCTGATTCAAGCTGTTTAAGAGGCAACGTGATATATTGTTGTCCCCACTGAAGCCATGTTTTAGCTTTAGAAAGCACATTGGCAACCTGTTCTTTGGTGATAATTGGTGGGGATGGTGAAGGTTATTTCTTGCGGGAGATCTGGGGGTGATGGGGAGATGAAACTTCACCTTAATGTATCGGCCAGGAGATTTGCTATATCTTCTGACTGAGTATAGATAATGCCATCTACAACTAATTCCACACATTGTTGGGTGTTGCCCGTAAGATTGTGGATATAACTGAAAAATGCCTTTTGATTACTGGGTGCTATTTTTACCTCAAAGTCAGCTTTCGTATGCTTGCCTTGTTCCCTGATTTGTTTGTTTAAACTAATGAGGGATCTGTTTCTCTGTTGTGTACATTCACTCTTACTTCTTGGCAAGATTTTTTTTTTCTTTTGCTTTACAACCTATTAATGTGTGGGGCCCACCAGGGTTGCTTGTTTTTGTGGCTTGACCTGGGTTTATTTTGGTCTGGTACTGCTGATTCTGTGCAGTGGTTTATAAGGTTGTACAAGGCTTTTGTGTACACTTAATAGGAGATAGTTTGTCTTAAATAAGTTATTAAAGTTTTTGGGTTAGGTGATGAGTCTAGTTTCACCTTTATTTCAAGGGAGACTGCTTTGTGATCTGATCTTACCAGTATGAACATCACACTTGGGAGGTGCAGCGCTCTTCCATATTTCTGATTACCAGATCTAGGATAGTTGTTCCTGTAGTGGGAGTGCAGATTAGCTGCTCCAGGGCATTTGAGTAAACAAAGTCAGGAAATCTGTGTGCCTGTATGTTAGTGGTCGTGTATACCTTACAGTTAATATAGGGGACACAATGGTTTGGGACTGTATGATGAGTAATTCAAGTAACTTCAGGTATGATATATGGATTTCCTGGTTCATGATGGGATCCTGTAGCTAGCACGCATATGGTAATTGAGTTTTCCCATGTTTGACGGACATGGAGTAGCTCAAGCATGTCACATTGCTTGACCAGCCTTGAGGTGCATTTATCCTGTATGTTGATAGACACACCTTGGGCTTTTGCTCTTTCATGTTCAGTGCGTGGTCAGAATGTATGAAAGGTATTGCAGCCATGCACTGCCAGAGTGCTTTCTGTGGCTTTGAACCATGTTCAGTAACTGCCCAGATGTCGGAATTCTGCCAGGTGAGGAGAGCTTCTAGGGAGTGTGGTTTCTTGAGACTCCTAGCATTAAGCAGTAACACCTTTACCTTGTCCTAAGTAGATTTTGGAAGGTTTGTCTGTTTGACAATACCTAAAAAAGCACTATAGGGGTGGATAATGTATTGGCCAATATCCAAAAGCTTATAGATGACAGGTGAAGACCATCCCTGGCAAAGCAACATGGCTTGCCACCCATGTCTTTCCGGGCTGTCAAGTATTGGACCCCTTTCGAATGACACCAGTAGCTGAGCCAATTATTAAAGTCAATCATTTTTTGTTGGTATTGTGGCATCATCCTTGGAGACAGTAGAATGCTGCTCAATGCTAGGGGCATACCTGCTTGTGACACATGCTCTGAGAGATCAATTATGCCTCTCTTCATATAGTCCAAGAAGGTACATCTCAGGTCATTCACACCCACAAGGACTATGACTGAGTCATACTGGTGCATGTTGGTAAGTGACCAGAGTGCATGCATGATCTGGTAGATCCTGGCACCTGGCAGGCAACTAACGGTAACCTTCTCCTTATCCAGCCTGGTAAGAGGGACATCAGTGTGTCTCACAACGGAGCTTTCTATAGCCAGAATATTGGGTTGTGGAGTATTTAGCCTTATGGGCTTCGTAGTTGAGGCACAATGAGATGTGGCTTTATGCATTGTGATGGGAATTGTCTTGTTTGTGTAGATGTACAGTATCTGTGGACTAAGCCTGAGAGGCCTTTCAGGTTTGGGTAAATTACCTGAGAGAACCTCCGCATATGTGAGTCTATGTATCTAGTTCTTTGTGAGTGTGGTGAGTGGTGTGTGTGTGAGTCGTTGACAACCTGTTTGTTGCTTTTTGTGTCTGTATGTGAGAGTCTAGCCAACAGTGTCAATGTGTAACAACATCTCTCACATACTGTATTTATCTGTTCGAGGATGAAATGGTTGTTGGTATCCACCATGCTACATTGCCTCAGGATGCCCATGTCCACTAAGCTAGATGCAGAACTAGCAGGAAAGTGCCAATCTATTGTTGGAGGCCCTAATGTGCACATTGCAAGGGATAGGATTAGAGGGCGTCTGTAACCAGATAAGGGATGGGTGCTTACTTACTATAATCTGCAGCTAACCTATCCAGCTATGCTCACCAGCACCTAAACCAGATGTTCTTTGAGCAGCAATAGTCCTGGGTGCTGAGATAATGTAATGCAGTCCTAAACAGTCTTACCTAAATGCATATATGCTGCTCACCACACAAACTAGTTGCTCCATGAGTGTAGCAGGACTAAGGTAAAGTTCTGAGGTAGTTTTTATAAGGAAGGTTAAACTTCTGGTGATTGCATATATGCAAGGCAACACTAGCTGCTGCTGTAAAAAGCCGAGCTTTGTGCAAGCTCAAGGCTTATATATGAGCAGAAAAAGCAAGTTTTGCATAACTATGCCCTAAAACCAATCAGGTGAGCACACAATAACCTATCCACCAACAATTTCCAGCTCAAACAGGTGAAATCAACTCTCTTCTGGCACAATAGTGCAGACTTTGACCCTCTTAATGTAAAATGACTGATTAGGAGTCCAAGAGTTGAGGAACCACAAACAGATGCCTAATACTAACTAAAAATCACTGAATACAGTGTATATCAATGCAGAACAAAAGCCCTTACAGTAGTTTGAGAATGCCTTACAAAAATACTAATGAGACTTCTTCTTTCCTTCAACTTTTCCCAGTTAGGGGTCGCCACAGTGGATCATCTGTCTGCTCATGATTGGCAGTGGAGTTTTACAGTGTCAAGTTGTCAGCCCGGCACCTAACCTTCCACAGAAGGTACACGCATGCACACACTAATGCCTAGGGCCAATTTATAGTGTCCAATCCACCTACAGCCTGTCTTTGGGATGTGGGAGGAAACCAGAACACCTGGAGGAAACCCACGTGACCACAGGGAGGACATGCAGACTCCACACAGAAGGCAACCCAGCCGAGGATCAAACCAGAGAACCTCTTACTTTGAGGTGACAATGCTAACCGCTGCACCACCGTGGCCACCCAAAAATGCTATTGAGACTAATAGGCATTAAATAAATTTCAGAATCTGTAGATGGATCACCTATATGCAAACATACCACAACAGCTGTTCTCCACATCTCAGAGGTGTAATCAGTGGAGACTCAGGTTCAAGAGTCAATGGATGAATTTTGTTATATGGGAAATCCAGGGATATTTTCAGGACCCACAGAACTGCTACTTTTACTTTGTACAATTGTTGAGAGGACTTGATTAAAAGTGATTTTAGTATGGAGTTATAAAGGGAATGAGGCAGCAGAGGTTAAGTGTGGGTAGGTGGATGAAAATAAACAGTTTAGTAGTATCCTTTGTGTTCAGAAAAGGAATAGAGATCAGATCTTTTCAGAATTGTTGCATAAATCTAAGTTTCCTAGTATAGCTCAAAGAGGCCTTATGGTGGTCTTTTGAGTTGGCTAAAACCTTAAGTTTGTAGTTCTCTTTTCATTTCTTAAAGGTAAGCTTCACTCCTGTGCTTGACAAAACTGACTATAGTACAAATGCTCATATACCTTTTTCGTCCTGCTAGAAATGTATACACAGCAAAATTGTTAAATGCAAACTCACCTTTGTGACCATTGCATTCACTCAGTAATAAGACTTATACATTTTAAGTTACACCAAGCAAGTACAGTAAATGGTAACAATTCTGTAACAGTTACCTCTCAACTATACAGATTTTTGCAGAATGTCCAGGTTTTTGCCTCATATTTTGATGGGTTTTTTTTATAAAATGGTGGTTTTCTGGCAAATTAGTGGCAAATCATTAAAGACTGAAGTTAGAAAATGACAGAGATTTGAGTTTCAGACTTTCTACTGTTCAGAAAATCCATGCTAATGCAAAATCTGTTATTCGATCAATTTTGTAAGTTTGTAAGAGCAATATTTAAAAAGTGTCCCCATTTCTGGGCCTTTGTCCCACTTTTATTTATGTCTTTGTCCATATTTCTTGCTCTAAGAGGTTAACCAGTTTAGAAGCATGTTACTTGATCTTAGTAATTGTTTGTACAAGGATGATGCTGTCAGCATTTTTTTGTTCAGTGTTGAGCTTCCATATAATTCTCAGGAATGTCTTCCTCAATGATTTGTTCAACTGAATGATGACTATTTGCATACTTAAGCACATGAGCAATACTTTCCACCCCTCTGTAAATGAAAAACATTAGGTATCTGCATCAGTATGTTACCCATATGGTTGGCTTTATGAAATGACAGGTTCCAAAAGATTATATGTAACATGGTTTTGTAAGTGTTAATATAAATAAAATCCTGTTCATTCTCAAAATGGTTGGCCTGATCTGATTCTATCTATTTATATTAAAGCATTTACTGCATAAAAATATGTAAGGCAGTCTAAAAAAATGAATGCAGCTGCAGGTAATGATAGGAAATATAAAAGCTGACTCAGTATGAAACAGCAGTGAGCAGCACAGCCAAAACATTTTCCCTACAGTAATACTGCAAAGAACAGAGAAGCATTTGACACTTTACTAAGTGAAAAACTGGAGATTCTGCACTTTGTAAGGACATTTTGGTGTATGTTACTATTCTGACCTCCTTAATTTTCCATATTAAAGAAGCAAAACATATTGAGACTTTTAACTTCTTGTTAAATGAAAGTATGGGTGAGAAAAAAGTGGAAGCACTTGTAAAGGCCAAGTGTTTAAAAGAAAATAATTTATGTTTGCATGCATAATGGTGATAACATATGTCAGTAATGCATTGCTTGTAATTGCTTCAGCTGACAGTGTTTTATGTTTATCAGTTTTACTCCAAATAATCCAGATATGATTTCTATGATATGTCTTCAATAAATATGTTCTGACATTTTGCAGTTCTGTACATAACACCATTTTCAAAGTCCCTCTAAAATTGCCAAATTTATAATTCCGTGTGAAATATTAAAAGAAGGCAAACTGAATGCCTGCACAGTTTGAATATTTTGACATAAGATTCACAATACGGTCAATTTGTGATAGTATTTTATGAATATTTTCTCCCATCAGTCCATTTGGTTATTTTGTGTTTGCTAAATAACAGTTGTTATTATAATGTTTGAAAAAAACTTCCATTTCTTTTAAGTCGACCACACAAAGACTCTTTCAAGTTCTAAACTTTATAACCAGAGCAGTAAAGCTGATATAAGAAATGCTTCCACTATGAGTGGACAAATGCAAATTTGACTTGTCTCAACTGCCTGAAGTGCAACTCACTGAAAAGAACTGCAAGAAAAAACTGATTGATGTCCCTATACCCCCCCCCCCCCAATTATATATTCAACTCTATGGGTGGACTATAAAAGGGGAAGAGAACAAACACCTGGAAATGTCACTTAGTGCCTGCTCAATTCCATAACAATAGTTTTCAATGGAAATGTCAGCATTATTGAGTAACTGAGGTTCGATGAGCTGAGGCTTGAGATAACATTTGGTCATTAGTTTTACTGTGTTGTGTATGATTACTTTCAGTACTCAGATCCCTTTAAACTTTCTTCAGCTCCATAAAGACATGTCTGGATCGTGTTCATAGTAAATGGTACTAGCACACAACTCGTGCTGCGCTTATGAGCCAGGTCAAGCTACAGTTCCATTTAATGGTTCATAGTCGCCTACATTCCCAAAAGAGCAACCAGAGCTCTACCTCACTATTCTGACATCTCAACTGCCCCCATGATCTGGCAACCCCTCAACTATTAAGTTGAGGAGCAAAATAAAAGAAAAAGACATCCATTTTAAGAGTTAAAAAGAAAATCTATTTCTGCATTTGAAACTGTAACAAACTGGTTCCTGCAATGTATACTACAGACAAAGGACTACAGTGTTTCAGTTCTAACCATGAAAGGAGTATCAGCATTCATTTTAGTATTGATATTTAGAAATGCCTTGATGGAAATGAATGCTGACATTCCACTATTAACAGAACAGTATTTGACAATCTTGCTATCATAACACCTTGTGCATGCAGTAGCTGGTCCCTTTGCCCCTCTATAGCTCTATTTCTAACAGTGATATTTCATTACTGGGAATTTGCATGATTATGACTCAAACAACTGTACAGCTGGAACAACTACACTTTCAGGTAGCTGCTACGTATACTGTTATTATTACATTTATGTACTTATTTATTTATTTATTGCATTCCTTTAGCACCGCAGCTGACAATCAGTGTACCTTGGTGCGGCTCCTTCTTTCCCAGGTCTAACTACTCTTCCTGGCCATCCCTGAACTTACTCCAGTAAGGGTCAGGGCCGGCAAGCAGATTAAGGCATCTTGGGTATGTTTCATACTGCTTTGTTTTTTTTTTTTTTTTTTTTTTGCTTTTTTTTCTACTTTTTCCCCCACCATACACATACTCATAGCAGCATTCTGTGGATGGAATGTGCAATGAGAGAAACGTGCCAATCTATTATTTACTTCAGCAAGGAGCTGAAAATGGTAATCCATCCCATCCACCACAGCAAGCACTACGGTGTTAATTTCCCTGGCCTCCATCATGCAAATCTAACCACACTGTGTATCCCTTGCATGTGATTCACCTCCCAGGACAGGACAGGCTCACCAGTCCTCAAGTCCAGTGTCTCATATATCCAAGTTGCTTATCAAACCTGAGTCACATGCATAATATTATTTTTTTTTAATCCATCTATGCCTGAGCTGGTATTTTATATATACTATTATTAATACATGCACTAACAAGACAACATACAGGCCCTGGCAGTCCCCATCCAAAGATCTACACACACACACACACACACACACACACACACACACACACACACACACACACACACACACACACACACACACACACACACACACACACACACACACACACTCACTCACTCATATTAGCAGCCATTTGCTCATAGACTCACAGATCCTCTCACATGTACTCCCAGTATTGTCAGACACATAGTGGCAAACATGCACATACATACATACTTACATGTATACCCAACATACATTGCCTGCATACTCTGTGTGTATAGATTCAAGTGACTTGGCTTCATCTTGCACAAATTTTCACCATAGCTGTGCACAGATGTGTACTATAATTACTTTTGACCCCCCTCCCCCGCCTAGCACTCATGTAGTTCGGGTGTATGTGAATCCCATACTGAGCAAGTTCTTTACCAGAGCCATGCAATGGAATCGGCAGTTGCACTAATCTCTCACACAAACTATCACACAAGCACATGGTGCTACAAACCTTAAAGCACACAGTGGTAAATCTAGGCAGTGATGACAATCTATTCTTCTTCTTCTTTTGGCTTTTCCTGGTTAGGGGTCGCCACAGCGGATCACCTGTCCGCTCATGATTGGCAGTAGAGTTTATGGAAGTAAGCAAGACTGCACTCATGCATGCACGCGCACACACACATCTTGCTCAGTTTGCAACTGAATATGAATGTTGGCCTTTGTTTTCATTGCCTAATGTACTTGATGAAAAAACATTTTAACATCAAGCTATAAACTGCAGATAAGCTATCAATTCCAAATCCAGCATGCATATCTTTAACATCAAACATCATGAATTCCATAATG
Organism: Protopterus annectens; assembly: GCF_019279795.1. Lineage (NCBI taxonomy): Eukaryota > Metazoa > Chordata > Ceratodontiformes > Protopteridae > Protopterus > Protopterus annectens. The sequence goes on from NC_056745.1 coordinate 1,413,438,589, forward strand.
TAGCGTTATTTCCTGACATAAAAGAGGAATAATCAATACATGGATGGATTTTGCAGTGGTTAACATTGTCACCTCACAGCAAAAGATTCTCCAATTCGATTCTTGGGTGGGGTGCCTTCTGTGTGGAGTCTGTATGTCCTCCCTGTGTTCGTGTGGGTTTACTTCTGTTGCATCCCATGTTACAAAGACATATTGGAGCATGCCTCCCTTGAAAATTGGCTTGTTCCAAGTTGGACTTTCCTGGTTAATAAATAAATGATCATCTTGAATATGCAACATGGTTATGGTATTCCTTTAGAGGAAACATACTCCACAATGAGTGCAAAATCTCAGTTAGTACTCAGTTGTGAACTACGAAAATGACAGCTGTCATCTCATTGCTAATACTACATCATCTTTAATGAAGCATGAAGCCCAACCTACTAACTTATAATCAGCTCTGTTTCTGTCACTCTGTCTATTACTTCCCCAAAAAGTGTCCTGCCCTCAACAATCTAGTACAACAGCACTCTGCCACAAGGCCTCTTCGATCATCAAACAAACTATTACTAGAAGTCACCAACAGCAATAACAGCTTTGGAGACTCACTATATAGCACTACAGTGGCTAGAAAATGGAGCACCCTCCCAGTTAACATACAAATCACATCCTCTAAAGCCTCCTTTAAAAACCTTGTCAGGCATCATCTGAAGCAAAGCTGGCTGTGCCATGACTGCTCCCCAGGCTAGAGCAATCAGACAAGGAACATATACTATGCCCATCTTACTTACTAAATTCACATTCTCACAAACATATACTAACCCCATCAAGTTTAAAAAAAATAAAAATACTGATTTTAAAATTAAAGACATTAACTAGTGCTACCACTCTTCTAATTACAAATAGGTACCATGAAACTGTGTAATTATTTAAACTGCTAACAAAGTTTTAAAACTACTATGTTTTGCATTCTATTGTGTTTTAGAACGCAACTGGTTACCGTGAAATATATTAATTATTCTCATTATCAATTAACGTTTTTCTGTCAATTTCCCATGTACTTGTGTGGTCTTCATTCCTCTGGAAAAACATGTATATTTGTTTGTATTGCAATGCTTTTTTTAAACATCTAAATATATCTGTAATTTGTCTTTTATGTGGAACTTTTCTCCCCCGGGCCTCTGCTGAAAAAGGTCTTTTGGCCGAGTCAGACACCCCCAGCTAACAAATGTAAAATAAATAAAAAGTAAAATAAAAGCAATGAAAAATACTTTTTTTATTTCTTCAATTAATACAATCACTTTATCTGAATTCAGTTAAATGCTGCATCTGTTTTAAATTTGTTAATATGATAACATGTTAAATATTTATTTATCATCAAAGAACATATCATTTGATGGTGGGCTTATGGGCAATAAATAGTGCCAAATGAATAAACATATTTTTAGTACCGAGCAATGAAGAGAAAAAAATTGTACAGTGACTAACATGGCTGTCGTACAATGTTTGTTATCTTGTTTGATTCCCACCTCTGTTGCCCGTTCTGCAGAGTTTGCAAGTCTTTCATGTGTAGGGCTTTCCTGGGTTCTCTGGTTTCCTCCCACATCACAAAGACATGTAGGTAGGTTAGTTGTAAGCAAACAAGTTTTTCCTCTACATTTGTGTATGAGTGCATGTGTATATGTTTGTGTGTGTGAAAAGATAGTATTTATCTGTCCTATACTACAATAGCATCTTCTCGGAGTGTTCCATGCTTCCTGTCCACTTCTTGCCAGGATATAATCTGTTATCCTACTGACCATGAACATGAAAAAGGGGCATTTCAAAAGTCAAAAGTACTCACTATGCCCTTATTTGTAGCATAAGTAAAATGGGCACTTGTATAGTAACTCAGTTATCATCAGAACAGGCAGCCATTCAGGCAATGTAGAGTTAGTCAGTAAGCAAGATGTACTGCAAAGCTTAGTAACGTCACAGGGCTAAAACTGGATTCAGCAAACTCAATTGTATAAAATGGTTTTCTGAATCCAGAAACCAAGTGGCTCTTTAGGCTGAGGGCAACAAACAAGATGTGCTTTCCATTTTCTTTTGTGATGCAGAAATCTCAGAGCTTATTATAGTAATTAGCATTTGCATGAGGGAGGGGGTTAACCTCCCAACTTGAGTGTGCAGTACTGAAAAAGGTCATGCTTAATTATTAAAAAATGTGTCATTATTATTGACTTTGCATTCATTAAGCTGTCCTATTCACTAATAATTCTTAAATGTACATCTAAAGACTTAAAAAAATTAAAAGTAAAAGTCATGAGCATTCAAAAGCCATATAGCTGAAACACTGTTATGTCTTTAAGAGGACATTGGCATGTATCCTATGGGTCTCCAATATAGGTTCATAGGAGGTTACTAGGCTATGGGCTCTAGGGTCATTATAAGCTTAGCCATTTTATACCCTTGTTGCCTTATTGACCAAGTTCTATGGTCTATATTTCCAGCACAAGTCTATGATCAGCACTGACTGCCCTTATCCAAGAGGGACATAGGTGACACCCCCAGGGAAAATTTATGGTCTACAACCAGTTGTCTGTGTTACTCTTAAACAGACTCATTGAGCAGCTCTCTTTTATGTGAATTGGAAGTTTGTTACAGAGGAGTGTCAATCTCTGGGAGACATAACTGTCTCTCCATCATGTCCTGTTATTGTCTCAGGCTATGTTAAAATCCCGAGAGTGAGTGAATCTTGTCCCATTTGACTTGCAGATGTGCAGCATTTCCATTAGGACAGGGTTAGAGACTGCTCTGTAGGCCGGGTGTAAGTTGCCTCTCAGCAGCATATAACATACAGAGTACAGTGACAAGGCTTTCAGTCTGTTCATGTAGGTCATTCAAGGCCCTGAATTTTCTTGGTGAGAAACCTCAGATGTCTCTCCAGCTGCTACAGGTGTCTGGTGAGGTACATATAGAAGGGAGCATTGTACTCCTATTAGTGGTCTGATGAGGGATGAGTACAGGGGAGTTATAATATCCTTAGCTCTGGATGCGATGCCCTTACTTATGAGCTGTGCAATGTAGAAATCCTTCTTTACCATTGTGGAAGTTAAGGTTGTTATCAACCTGTGTTCCCAAATCTGTCACCACATGGTTTGAGCTAAGGAAGGTACTGTTAATATTATAATTTGCAGGGACTTTCCTTTTGCTGAATGGATGATAACACATTTTTTGCCTTTAGTTTAAGTCTGTGGCTTTGACACCAATCATTTGTCTGTGTAAGCCATTTTAATAGTATATCAACATCACAGGGGGATTGAAGTTATGGTTGCTATCAACCTGTGTTCCCAAATCTCTCACCACATAATTTGAGCTAAGGAGGGTACTGTTAATATTGTAATTTGCAGGGACTTTCCCTTTGCTGAAAGGGATGAGAATGCTTTTTTTTGCATTTAGTTTACGTCTGTGGCTTTGTTACCAATCATTTGACTGTGTAAGCCCTTTCCGTAGTTTGTCAACATCATTGGGGGACTCAGTGATTACACCCAGTCTGCAGTTTCAGCATATTTGGTACACCACAGACTATATATTTTCGCCTGGACTTCTGAGAAATAGATTCCAAACAGTAGGGTCCCAGCACAGAACCTGGTGGTACACCACTGGTAACTGGTCTGCTGGTAGAGGTGGAATCGCCAACTTTGATTGTATGCTTTCTTTTGATGAGTCAGTTGACTACCCATCTAGTGACATATGGGGTAATTCCCAGTTGGGTGAGGTTCTCAGTGATGCCTGAGTGTGGGATTGTGTCAAAAGCCTTAGCTAAGCCAAGATAGACTATATGTACTGTTTTGCCTTCATGCAGGTCTTTGATGACATTCTTGAAGAAGTCCACCAGGTTTAATAAGCATGATCTACCCTTAACAAAGTCAAATTGGGTCGGGTCAAGAATTTGAAGGTCATCTATGTCTTTGTTGATAAGGTCTGTGATGATTCTCTCCATGGCCTTGCAGATAAGGCTGGTTAGGCTTGTGGGTTTATAGTTCCCAGGGTCAGTTGATGAACCCCTTTTGTGCAAGGGAATTAATGCTGCTGTTTTCCACTTTGCTGGGGAAAAGTCAGTACTTAGACTGTGGTTGAAGAGAGTGCCAAGTGGTTCTGCTAGTCCTGTTTAAGACCATTTAGTAGGCAGCCATGGAAAGTGTGATTATGACCTGTTCTTTGTAGATACTAGATAGAGGTCTGGTGACAGGTATGTTTTGGGGTATGTCTGGTGGGGACACACGAGGGGGATAAAATTTGCACCAAATCTTTCTGCTAGCAGGTTGGCTATGTCCTCAGGGTCAGTATGAGTGGTACCATCCACTACTAGTTCAGCACAAACCTGAGCCTTCCCTTTTAAATTTCTGACATAGCTAAAGAATGCCGTGTGATTATCCTTAGCTAGGGATGCTAGTTTAGCTTCATAATTGGCTTTAGAGGATTTTACAAGATGTCTAAGTTATTTGTTCAAGCTGTGGAAGGTGTCCTTCTCCTGTTGAGTCAGTTCCCTCTTGTTCATTAGTTTCTTCCTCTTGTTGCATAACCTATTTATGCTTGATGTCCACCAGGGTGGCTTGTTTTTTGTGAGGACGTTGTTTTGATCCATTCAGGTACACCCGAGTCTATACATTTGTACAGGTATTTATACAGGACATTTGTGTACAGCTCTGTATAGGAGTCATTGCTGGCAGAGGTAACAGGGGTTTGAAACTATTTATGCCATCGCTTAGGAGGATATAGTTTGGTTTGGAGAAATTTTTCATTCTTTTTGCCCTTTTGGGGGGGGGTCAGGTATGATTTTTACTTTAAATGAGACTGATTTTTGATTAGACCTTACCAGGGAGGACAACTCACAGGGGGGTAGTGCAGAGACCCCCTATGTTAATGAGTACTAGATCTAGGCCATTCAAGCCCCTTGTTCTGGGTGCAGACTATCTGTTCAACAGCATTTGTATTAACAAAGTCCAGGAACCATAGGGTGACAGTGGTTGCTCATATATGACTCTGAATCAATGGAAGGATAGTTGAAATCACCCATGACCAAGTTATGTGGCTGTATAGTGAGTGACTCAAGTAGGTCCAGGTAGGCAAAGTGGTACTCATGGTTCATGGTGGGGGACCTACAGCTAACAATTATATGGAAGGGGGTTTTAACTAGAGTTATTTGGACTTGGAGTAGCTGTAGGGAGTCATACTGTTTGACCAGTCTTGAGGTGTATTTGTCTTTAATAAAGATGGATACACCTCCTCCTTTGGTTCTTTCATGCTCGTTTCGATGTCTGAACGTATGGAAGGCATTGCAGGTTTGCATGACTGAGGTGCTCTCTATGGCCTTGAACCATATCTCTGTGACTGCATAGACATTGTCATTTTCCAAGGTAAAGAGTGCTTCTGGTGAGTGCAGTTTCTGATTTAGACTCCTAGCATTAAGCAGCATAACCTTGAGTTTGTCTCGAGTGGATTTATTTTATATTGTGAATTTTGTTGTTACGACATTTCTTAAAAAAGGCACTATGGGGGAGGCAAGTACATCTGCCAGTAACCAAAAACCAAGAGGCAACAGGTAAAGACCATCTATGGCAAAGCAGTATGTTCTGTTGATCATATCTTCCCAGGCTGACAGATACTGGTTGCCCCTGGATTAACGCCAGAAGCTAAGCCAATTGTTGAAGTCAATAAGTAAGGTATGAAGGTTAAGATTTTACCTAGTGAAGACTCCAGATTTGCTAGTTCTTTCTTATAGTTCTGTCTTAGAGTTTTTACTAAATGGTTTATCTGCCTTGCCTTTTTTCCCTTTGATTTGAAGATAGAATTACAGCTCAGGTAGCCACAATGTTGGCAGATAGGTTATATGAGTAACGTATGATGCAATGGGCAGGTTGGCAAGGATCCCAGAATCTGACAAAGTTATATATCAGCACACCAGGCTCCAGGTCAGCCCTTTCACTGAAGATGTTAAGACATTCTTTATAAACACACCCCTCAGGGGCCCCTTGCTCTTTGGTCTGAACACTAAAGACTCCATAAAACAATCATTCTATGTTACACAGCTTACATACAAAGGTATGGCATCCAGATCCAAGGAAGTCATTGTTCCACTGTATTCGGTATTCATCAGACCTATCATTGAGTACAATGCCCCCATTGGTATGTACCTAACAAGGCATATCCAACAATTAGAACTCTCACAGAGGTTCCTCACTAAAATAGTACAGGGCATAAGTAACATGTCCTCTGCAGACCGTATCAAGGCCCTATCCATGTATTCTGTCTCTTACAGGCTGTTGAGGGCAGATTTATGACTGGCATTGTCAGACTGCATTCTGATGGACCTGCATATCCACAAAACAAACAGCACCAGAGTTAACCATTTTAAAGACTTAAACATAGCCTGTGATATAAATAAGACCTGCTGTAGAGACAGGCATGTATCACAGAGACTAGCCTATCTCTGGAACAGGCTCTCCATCCATGTGAAGCAGAATTCCTCCCTAATCCAATTCAAGTGTAACTTGGACAATTGGATGGTGAACAGGAAAATCATCTTTGGTTTGGCACCTATGTCTCTAATGGACTCAGGCAGTCTGTAAATGGTTCATCTCCCAGTCCCCTGATTGTAAATGTTTCATCTCCCAAGGCCCTGCTTACACTTATTAAGGATAACCAAACTTGTCAGAGATATGGGATGTGTGGTTAGGCTTATAAAGGCCGTGGTGGTCATTAGCCTAATAAACACCTATGAACCTAAGAACTTATGAACAGAAAGGGGCAAACCATTACTACTATATGTGATAGATTTCACTCTCAACAATGCTATTTTACAAGAATACAGAAGAGTCATTGGAGATGTCATGGTACTGGTTTTATGTGCAGTAATATCAAAACTGTTTTCTTTGAACTTATTAAGGCTTTATTGTGGGATCCCACAAGGACATGGGCCCCAAGAGGTGGATGTCCTTGATTAGCACCACAGTGGCCAGCAGCAATCCGGACTCCAATTACAATCACTGTCAGATGAAGGAAGGTTGTGTGGGGTGATGCAGCCTTCATTCTCCAGTCTAGTTCAGCATACTAGTCACGTCAGAGGTACGGGGCATGAAACTGAAAATCTGACATAAAGTTTTCTTTCCTCTTGCTATTTTTTTTCTTCATTTGACAGATGTCCCTCATTGGCAGAAAAATCAAAATTCTAGGTCAAGCTCAGGTTTAAGTGCCTCTCAGCTAACCACTATAACAGAAGCTCACAAAAAATAACCATTAAAAACATGATAAAATAACTATAAATACAAGATTATATAAAAGATGGTGTATGCATCTAAAGCAAGTAATCCCTAATGGCCAGGTTGGATAGGTCAGAGAGATATGTTTTTAAAGATATCTTAAAACCATTAAGAGCTTGGGTCAGCCTTAATATCCCAGATAAGACATTACAAAGATAAGCCCCCTGGAAAGCGAAACAACCCTTACTAAAAGAGTTTAATCTAAATGCTGTGACCTTGAGCAGTCCAAAGATGGAAGATCATAGGTTAAAGAACAGGCCAAAAGCAGTTAAGAAGTGTCCTATGTGAGTTGAACAAAGTTGTCTAGAATAACATGCATCAGGAAGAGAAATTCGTAAGTGATTCGCAACTGGACTGGCACCTGTGCTGACTGTAGCACTGGTGTAATATGATGGTATTTTGATAACATAGAAAGTAACTAGGCTGCTGAATTTTTGACCAATTACAGAAATTCAAGTTCAAAGTCCAAGAACCCCAGGAATAGGGCAAACCTGCACTCCAGACAGGAAGCAATTGATGCATTCAGTGCCAGTGGTTAATGTGCTGAAGAAAACAGTTGCTTAATTTGAGAGATATTCCTCACCCTCAGATGATAACATGATGACTTGAAAAAGGCAAACACTTGGTCCCTAAGGGTAAGCCCATCATCAAATATCACACCTAAATTCTAAAGCTTTGACATGAATTCCAGGTTGTTACCATTATATTTAATATCTGGGTACAAGATTGGATCAGAAGAATAATAAATAGTGACTTAAATGACCACAGCAGCCATGTTGCAGTTAGTGAGCTTCAATCATTTGAAGATTATCCAACTGTGAATGCTTTCCAAGCCAGAAGCAAGTTTTTTAGGACAAGCATAGAAACTTAGGAAAAGGGAAGGTAGAAATGCATGTCATAAGCAAGACAGTGATACTTTAACTTCTCCTTTGACAGACATCTCCAAACGGCAGCATGAGCCCATTAAACAATAGCTGGGATAAGACTGAGTCTTGCAGCACCCAACATGTCAGAAGAAAGCTAGAGGATGAATGAACTCAGAACTCAACCATCTGATTATTATCAGAAAAGGAAGAGGCAAATCATTGCCACACTATAGTTGCCACAAAGAAAAACATACAAACACTCATCAAAAAATATTCATCCAGGTGGTCCCATAAAACCAACAATGACTCAGATATTACTTAGCTGCTTTTCAGTGTCACATAAATTGTGCGATCTTAGAACCTGAAGAAGCCCCTTTATATGGTGACCCTTCATTTCCTTTTTTCCCTTACCGTCCACAAGAGGATTAATGTACGTTTTTAGACCTTTTGGATGGTCACATGCACATAAGGATCAGGAAGTGGTCAAGAATACTCCAACACATTCAAATAGGAGTCAGTCATCACCAAAAATTTATAACCTCACTGACTATCACAAACTAGCCACCAACTATGTTTACAAGCAAAATGCATGTTGACGATAGTCATCTACCTGTATCTACAAAGAACTTGTTTCCATGGCTGAATGACTGGATTGCAGTGCCTTACATATAAGGCAGCCTCATCCCATTACTGTGAACTATATAAAGTCTCATCTAATTCAGATCATCTATTCACCTTACAAAGATGTAGCCTGTATTCCAAGACATGCTGGGCATTTTTCATCACCGATGAGAACATTGAACATCCTTTGTTCAGCTCGACTTCTGTTATTAAGAAGCCCTTCTTTGCCTGGGCTATACCTCAGACTCTACAGCTATATTCACCCTTGATGTTGATGCTTTCACAGGTCATATACCTTGCAAAGGTAGTACATTATGCGCCCTACAGCTAAAAGTTGCAGAACTCAGGCTGCATTTAGAAAGAGATAACTTAGTACGTGGACTGCCACCACCAGCCACTTAATGTGGCAAGTCCATTCTACTCCTTCCACCAAACTACCGTCATGACATGCTACACTTCTCTGGATTGAGGAAGTTGCAGAAAGGCTTTAGTTTCAAAAATAAATGCTCCACATTAATCCTTTGGAAACTAAAGCAACCTTCCATTGTCTTCAGTCTTTTAGCAACAAATTTCACAAGGCCACATCTTTGTTCAGTTAGAGAGTGTGGTGGTTGTGTGATGCATCAATAAGCAATGATGAATACTCTTCATTCCCATCTACAGAGAGGTGATGACACTCTGGGAGTGAGCTTTGCATTCATTTGCTTCCATCTCATCCATGAATACCATTGCAAAGCATAATAAGTGGCATGTGACTTTTTGATTATTGACTTCCTTTAAGATTGCGATTACCAAAATAAAGCCCCCTTAAGACAGCCCTGAAAAAAGAATGACCTGAGGTCCTATCTGAAAGCAAATGCAAACGTTAGAGGTACTTACCATGACATTGGACCTGTGAGAAGTTGGGAGCTGGCATAATGGTTAAGGTGTTTGCCTCACAGACACAAGGCATGGGTTCTGAATAGCACCCATGCTCACTGGTTATTCGCTAAGCATGTAATATTCTGCAGGCTGATTGGTGGTATTAACCTATGAAGCTTCTTGCCCTATATGCACCTACTTTGTCATTCACATAAGTAGACCTGGAATCTTCTTTTAGAACATTATGTTACAAGGATTGTAGGTGGAGTTTAACAGCACAAGGAAGCTTTGTGTTCTGAGAAGTCATAACATCTGCACATACCTCTCAACTGCCCAGAGTTTCACAGAATGTCCAGATTTTTGGCTCATACTTTGGTCTGCTCCTCATAAAATTTGCATTTTCTGGCAAACCACTGAGATGGTCTGAGGACTGAAGTCAATAAGTAATGACACATATTTGAGTTTCAGATTTCAAATCCTTCATAACATGTATGTTTAAACAAACCCTGCTATTAGGTTCATAGGTAGGTATTAGGCTATTGGCCCTGGGGCCTATACAAGCCCAGCCAAAAAGGTACACTGGCTTTTGCCACCCAAGAAAATTATTTTCCTGTGCCACTGTCGAGCAGAGCCACAGAGATGTTCCCCAGGGTGAATTTCATATTTCCCATCCAATCATCAAGATTTTTCTTGAAGAGTGCTAATGAGGAGCTTTGTTTGATATAGATAGGTAGTTTATTCCAGAGTATGGGAAGTCTCTGGGACAGGAATCTATCCCTCCAGCATGTTCTGTTTATTGTGGTGACAAGGTTTAGGTCCCTAGAGCATGTAGCTCGGACGGATTGGGATTTCTTTAAGTGGAGCATGTCCAACAGCTCTGGCTTTGACATAGCTTTGTATGTTAGGCAGAGATCACCTCTGAGTAGGCGATATGTGATGGAGTAAAGCTGGAGTTTATTGAGACGGTCTGTGTAGGGCATCTGTTTGATGCCAGTAATCCTCTTTGTGAGGTATTTCTGCGGCCTTTCCAGTTGTTGTAGATGTCTTGTGAGGTACATACCAAAAGGGCATTGTACTCTATAATGGGTCTAATGAGTGATGAGTAGAGGGGAACAGTGACCTCTTTTTTTATGGATGAGAAACCTTTTGTGATGAGGTGTACCACGTAGAAGGATTTCCTGACTACTGTGGCGATGTGATTATCAAAGGAGAGACTACTGTCCACCTGTATCCCAAGGTCTCTTATCACACTTTCAGTGTTAAGTATACTACCGCCTATGTTGTAGTTCATGGGTACAGAGTTTTTACCAAAGGGGATGACAATGCATTTTTTGGCATTGAGCTTGAGGTTATGGCTTTGACACTAGGCATCTGTCTCGGTGAGGCCCTTTTGTAGGATGTCCACATCGTTAGGAGTTTTGATTATGGCTCCTAGTTTGCAGTCATCTGTAAACTTCATTAGCCAAAGACCTTCTGTGTTAGCCTGTACTTCAGAGAAGTAGATACCAAACAGGAGAGGACCCAGGACTGAACCCTGTGGTACTCCAATTGTCACTGGTCTGAAGTCGGATTTGGAGTCTGCTACTTTCACAGTGTGGGTTCTGTCAGTGAGCCAGTTGGCAACCCATCTTGTGACATAGGGATTTATACCTAGTTTAGTGAGTTTATCTATAATTCCAGAGTGGGGGATGGTGTCAAAAGCCTTGGCAAGATCTAGATAAGCTGTGTGAACCACATTACCCTTGTCAACGGCTTTGGTGACTGCTTCAAAGAAGTCTATCAGGTTTAGGAGACATGATCTGCCTTTTACAAACCCGAACTGGGTGGGGTCCAGAGTTTGCAGATTACCAACGTCTTTGTTTATAAGTTCCATGATGATACATTCCATGGCCTTGCAGACCAGGCTCATCAGGCTAATGGGGCGGTAGTTCCCGGGGTCCATGGTGGCTCCCCCTTGTGGAGTGGGATAACCATTGCTGTGTGCCATTCAGCAGGCACAAAGCCTGAGGTGAGGCTATGATTGAACATGGTACTTAGGTGGGGTGCCAGTTCGTTCTGTAGTTCATGTAGAATGCAGCCTGGGATGTTGTCTGGTCCCATGGATGCTGTGTTCTTGGCTTTGGAGAGTGTGGTTTTTACCTGTGCAGCCGTGATTAGAGGAACTTTGCATTCTTCCAGTATAGAGATGGGCTTTTAGGGGGTGAGAGGGGGGTAAAGTTAGCACTGGACCTATTTACCAGGATGTTGACAATAACAGTTGGGTCTGTATATTTAGTGCCATTGTGCTGTAACTCAGAGCAGATCTGAGTGTTGCCATTGAGATTCTTGACATAGCTATAGAATGCTTTGTGGTTATCTTTAGAATCAGTGGCGATTTTGTTTTCGTAACTAGCTTTGGAGGATTTTATCAGGGATCGCAGCTTCTTACTGAGGCTGACCAGGGAGCTCCTCCACTCATGGGATTTTACTCTCTTTTGCAACAGTTCTTCCTTCTGTTGTACAGTTTGTTTATGGCAGGGGCCACCAGATTGGCTTCCTTTTTTTGAAGGATAGCATCTTGGTTCTGTTTGGGATAGCATGATCCATGCACTCATGTAAGTGCTTATAACGTGCAATTGGGTAGGATTCAGTAGTCATAACTGTATTGTCCATCTACATGGATGTCATGAAGTTCACCACTTCTGTCTTAAGAAGCATGAAGTTGGCTTTGGAGAAATTTTTTACAATGGTTTCCTTAATGGGGGGGTGGAGGCAGGATGTGGATATCTAGGGTAATTAGCTTATGGTCGGATCGGACAAATGAGGCGTTGACTTCATGTGTGGAACACCGGTCACTCATGTTGGTAATGACTCGATCTAGGATATTGTTGCCCCTGGTGGGGGTGTGGATAAGTTAATCCAGGGCATTGGAGTTTATGAATTCCAGAAAGCGTTGAGCGAAGGAGTTGGTACATGAGTAGTTTTCCCAGTTAATGGTGGGGCAGTTGAAATCGCCCATTATTAGGGTGTTTGGTTGAACCCTAATATTTTCCAGTACATCAAGAAAAGAGGAGTGAGAATCCTAGGGCATGGTGGGTGATCTGTAGCAAGCTACAATTTGGATTGCAGTTTTGCCCAGTGTTAGTTGCACTTGGATAACCTCAGCTGCATTATGCTGAGAAACTAACCTGGAGGTGTGGATATCCTTAATGAATATGGACACACCTCTGCCTTTGGTGTTCCGGTCCAGGTTACATGGCCGAAAAGTGTGGTATGAGTTATAGCCTGGTAGTGCAGGGGTGCTTCTCTGGAGCCTTGAACCAGGTCTCAGTCACTGCACAGATATCAATGTTCTCCATTTTAAGGAGTGCCACGAGTGAGTGCATTTTGAGATTTAGACTTCTAGCATTGAGTAGCATCACCTTCAGTTTTTGCTTGCCTGTTCCTGTTATTACAATGGTGAATTTGTCATTTGAACATTGCCTAAAAAAGGCACTATAGGGGTGGCAAGAACCTTAGGCAGTATCCGGAATCCCAGGGGTGACAGGTGCAGGCCATCTCGGACAAAGCATCGTGGTTTGTCGACCATGTCATCCCAGGCAGACAGATACTGGATCCCTTTAGAATGGCAACAGAAGCTTAGCCAATTGTTGAAGTCAATCATTTTGTCCTTGTACTGCGGCATCATTCTGGGTGATGGCAGAATGCTACTCAGGGCTAGGGTCATACCTGCCAGTGCTACAAGATTGGAGAGCTCTTCTATGTCTCTTTTCATGTAGTGCAGGGAGGTACATATCAGGTCGTTCACACCAACATGGACAATGACAGAGTCATATTTGTACTTGTTGTGGAGTGAATTGAGTGCGTGGGTTATGTGGCGGATCCTGGCACCCGACAGGCAGCTGACAGTAACCTTCTACTTGTTTAGCCTGGTGAGTGGGAAATCAGTGTGCCTGACTATAGAGTCACCTATGACTAGTGTGTTGGGTACGTTGTTTTGCCTTATTGGCTGTGGTTGAGTGGCACACTGATTCTGCGGGCTATGTGTCATTTGGGTTGTGTTGGGGGGTGGAGGTTGCTTGCATTTCTGCTTTGGGGGGGTCTCTGTTGCTTGAGCAGATTATTATTAAGAGCCTTCGCGAATGTTTTTGTGTTTCTATGTGTGGATTTTGGAGGTGTAGATTTGGTGAGACTATGTGATGAGTGTGGTTTGGTGCAAGTGTTTGCCTTCTCCTCTTGACTGTCAAGTTCAGTCTTGATTGGAGAGAGCTTTACCTCCAGTTTGTCTAGATAAGTGCATCTCTCACAGGTTGTAGTGTTGGGTGGTAGGAGGAGAGGGTTGTCTGTGTACATGAGGCAATTTCTACATTGCCCCAAGATGCCCATATTCATCAGATAGACAGTAGAGAACACTGGGAGCTGACCCTTGGACATGCATGAATAAAAAACTATTTTCCTCTAGATAAGTGAGGAAAGTGAGTACAAGAGCTGTTTTTCTCTAAGCAAGTGAGGAAAGTAAGTACCAAAACTGTTTTCCTCTAGGTAATGAGGAAGGTTGAGTGCTGTAGTAATTAGTAGGTTATTTAGTGCTTACAAGTTCTGAACAAGTGCTGACCACGAATAAGTAAATTCAAGTGCTAAAACTAAGAATCTGTATCTGGACTAAACTAGTTACAGGAAAGGGGGAAACAAGTGCAAATGTGGGCTTTTAAATCAGAAAGTTGAGAGAGATGGAAAAACTGCCCAAACGGTCAATAACTACAATTTCTGGGCTAGAACCACGCCTTATGTGGTAGATAGGTTACCTAGTGCTTACCACTCCCACTGATAAGCTAGAAGGCTTCCCTCCAGCACAGAAGGCTTGGGGGGGCCCAGAAGCTTACATATAGTCCTGGATACAGTAAATCTGAATCTGGACTACAATAGTTACAGTAAAGGTATTTTTTTTTATTATATATATGTGTGTGTATATATATATATATATATATATATATATATATATATATATATATATATATATACAGAAAAGTTGCTAAAACAGCAGTCAAAACAATTCAAATGCAGTACAAGCTAGCACACTTGAGTATGTAGCAATGTTAGACCAAACAGTTTAAAAAATGCAATTAAATTAAAAATGACTAAAAAGTGCAGAAGGAATCTATTAGGTGGAATGAGGTAAAGAGATGGGACTGGGGGGAGTGTCCCAGATCAAATCTACAGTGGGGGCGGGCAACTGCAAAAGCCTTCAAATTTAAACAACAACACAGGAATAGGGAGTGTGGGTATGGGAAAACCAACACCTTCAGGAAAGATCTGAAAAACTATACAGTGAAGCAAAAATAACAGTTCACAACTCTGAAGTCAGCCAGCAGTGATATAAAATGAGTCAAACAACAATTGCCAGTACACAACTCTGAAGTGCCAGAAAATATACTCAGCTCTGTATATCTCCAGATAGTTTGAAGAGCACTCTGTCAGGACACAGGAAGGCTCCAGCAATGATTCTAACAACTTCTAAGTTTATAAGAGCTTTATTTAAAATATATCCCTATTTTGGGGCCTCTGTCTACCCATTTTGTCAGATTTTTTTGCACTAAGAGGTTGAGAGGTATGCATCTGCATTGTTACTCTCTTGTGTTCCTCCAGCTATAGCTACGTTCACAGATGCAATGTTACAGAGAGGACTCGTAGCATTTTAATATTTATTATAGGTTCATAGGTGTGTACTAGGCTAATGGCCCTGGAGCCTTTACAAGCCTAACCCATAGGATTACCCTGGCACTGTGCCAGCTGACCTTAGTTCCCAGTGCCTCTGTCGAGTAAAGCCACTGGAGTGATCCCTGGTGTGAATTTTCTATTTTCCATCCACTCATCAAAATTTCTCTTGAAGAGGGCCAGTGAGGTGCTCTGCTTGACATGTATGGGAAGTCTATTCCATAGCATGGGCAGTCTCTTTGTTATGAACCTGTCCCTCCAGCATGTTCTGTTGATTGGGGTAATGAGGTTGTGGTCTCTGGTGCGTGTGGTTGCGAGGGATTGTGATTTCTTTAGATGTAGCATTTCAAACAGAGCTGGGTCAGACATGGCTTTGTAAGTCAAGCAGAGATTGCCTCTAACTGGGTGATATGAGACAGAGAATAGTTGGAGTTTTTTTGAGTTTGTCCATATAGGACAATTTTTTAAGGCCTAGGATCTTCTTTGTGAGGTACTTTTGCGGCCTCTCCATTGTTGATCAATCAGTCCTTTTTACAAAACTGACTTGTGCTTATTTATAGTTATATTTATTTTTATAATTATCTTTGCAGGTGTATCTGAATCTATCTTTATATCTGTATCTGCATCTATATCTATACCATCTATAACTCCATCTATTTATCTATTTATGAATCTAGCTAGCTATATTATAGAGTTAATACAACAGATTCATGAAAAACATTATATAGATCAAGAAACTTTGGGCTGCTTGGAAAAAGAAGTGACTGAGGAAGTGCGAAACTACAAAGAACAACATCTAGAAATTTTTGAAAGGCATAAAAAAGAAATATGGCACAGGAAAGAAAGAGATATCCGATATGGTGCAATATTTAGGCAAAGGAGAAAGCCAAACTAATCAATACTAAAGAAGGGAGCTCCAAAGGAGTTTCAAGAGAAATGCGGGCAAAGTCACCCAGGTATGGAAAATTTCACAATACAAAAACTAAGAACACAATGAGGGAACATATAACAAAAGATTAGTAAAGTAGAAGTTAAACAAATAGAAACTGAAGTTATAGAATACATGTAAAATCAAGGATTCAGTGTAGAAAGCCTCATACAGGTTATATCACAGCATGATAGAACAATGAGTCCCCAAAATAAGGAGAAATAGGAGGAGCAGGAGACATCTGAAGAAGAAATATGGGCATGGGAAAAAAAAGAGATTTAATGTGGTACAATATTTGTGCAAAGGAGGAACATAACTAATCAGTACAAAAAAGCACCACCAAAGTTTTTGAAGAGAAATGCATGCAAAGACATTGGAATATGAAGATTTTTGCAATACTAAAATAAGAAAACGAAGAGGAAAAGTAAAAAACGATTAGTAACGGAGAAGTTAACGAAATAGAAATTGAAGTTATGGAGTACCTGCAAAGTAAAGGATTTAGTGTAGAAAAGCCAACTCTGATAACATCACAGCATGATAGAACAATGAGTCCTCACATTAAGGAGAAACTGGTTATACAGGAAGCATCTGATCAGTTGTCATATGAAGATACTTAGGAGCCTTCTGTAAGAAACCAGTACAAAGCTTTAGTTGGAGTTGCACAGTAAGGTAAGGAGTAGGAAACCATGGCAACTCTGATGCAGCCAGGATTGCCAGATTTCCAAACAGCCAGGTAGGGACAAAAAAAAAGGTCTCTCACGGCAAGTGAAGACCAAAAAAAAAGGTCTTTAATGTGGAACAGAGAACAGTAGCTCTGCACTAAGCACGGAGCTTCTCGTGTTTAATGCATTGCAGTTCCGCATTCAACACAAGTAGCTCCATGTTTAGCAATTTTTGATTGGCCCGTATACCGGCATACAGGCCAATCAAAAATCGCTAAACACGGAGCTTCTCGTGTTTAATGTGGAACATTGCAGTTCCGCATTCAACAGAAGTAGCTCCGTGTTTAGCGATTTTTGATTAGCCCGTATACCGGCATACGGGCCAATTAAAAATCGCTAAACACGGAGCTACTTCTGTTTAATGTGGAAAACAAGAAGCTCCATGTTTAGCAATTTTTGATTGGCCCGTATGCCAGGTATACGGGCCAATCAAAAAAAAAAAAAAACAAACAAAGCGGAGGCTGGCCGGGATTTAAACCGGCAGGGCGGGACTCGGGATCAGGCTGCTGATCTTGGGACAGACCCGCCCAAATAGAGACGTCTGGCAACCCTGGATGCAGCCTATGTTGTAGAGTTATAGACAAGTGAGTTCCTGTGTGAAGGAGTAAAGGATAACACAGGATGAAGCTGAAGAGAATATGTGACAGGAATATGTTCTGGAACTTTCTGTAGAATGTCCACAGGAAATGGAGAACAAAAAATGTGCCCTTTGTTTAGAAAAAAATGATCTAAGGGAAGAGTTGCTTGTTTTAATAGAGATGGCTAGACCTAGTAAGTTCAGTGAAAGAAATAAGAGTACAGAAAGTCAATAAGATCCAAAATGATAGAAGTTTGATAAAACAAATGAACACAGTAATCATGACTGTTTAAACAAATTCATGCAATATAACAGAATAGAGTAGAATATACTACTGCACAGCTAATTTAATAAAAGATAAAGAGGGTAATTCAATAAACTCTACACGGAGTGATTCGCCGTTTAGGAATAGTTTTGCAGCCCGAACACAAAATATGGCTGCCGAGCGATCTAGGAAACAGGGCTGGGTGTGTGCACAAGTGTGCAGACATGGTGCAGATACAAAAGTGATCGTGGAATGCAAATCACCTCATCTGCTTGTGAAAACCATGCAAATGGGATGATTTTGCAATCCAGGAAGGAGAAAGGCATCCATGTAGGCGCCGTGTCTGCAGGAAAAATGTACGTGGTTACTAACCATGTACAGGAATGTAAAAATAAAACAGGGACTGTGACAACTCAAATAAAAGCATGTATTAGGTGCAGTAGGCATGCAAATGGACAAAACTATGGCCATTGACATTAAAAGTGATGCAACATATGAAAAATTAAACTTTTTTTAATATATATCCCACATTTAAGTATAGCACAGCAGCACACAAACATGCTGTTTTTGCAAAAAAAAATAAATTTAATACGTGTAAAACATTAAATTAAAGGTAGGCAAAGTAATTGCATTATACTGTCCAGCATAAGAGTCATGCAATGGTAGGTTATAGTAGTAGCTAAAGAGATAGGGCTTGGTAGTGGTGCTGTATCTAGGGTATACGCAATTAGGTGTATGTAAATGAGCCAGATTTATTGAATAGCAAAAAGGGCCACCATGTCCATAGGTACTAACTGTGTTAGGGCTACAACTGTGTTGCTGTAGGCAGAACAGATACCGACGATCAAAAGGGGGTGTGTCATGGCTTTTTTTAAGCTGATTGGAGCTTAGTGGCGCTGGTTTGTGCTCAGCTAAGTGCAGCTAAGTGGGGGGGGGGGTTGGAGGCTGTGTGCTTTAGCTGGTTAAAGAAGAGCTAAGTTTGCTCATTTCCAGGGAAGGCTGCTTTCTTCTAAGCAATGTTTACACTAGCTCCACGTGTTTGCACGGAGCACTGCTGGGCTTAGCAGGGGAAGAACAAAAAAAGGGGAAATAGTTTGGGAAAGCCAATCAAGCCTAACTGATTGATAAGCCCAGTTCCACTGACACTAGCCCACTTGAAACCCCTTACTGAAAAGCCTTGCAGCTGAAATGAATCATAATCAGCCAATCACACAGGCTGCATCTGCAGCACACCAGTATAAAGTATGCATGCACTCTTCAATCTGATTTTTCCCACATACTCTGTACCTTTGGAGTACACATTTGGGAATTTTAATGACAAAATGATAGGGGCTTATGCTGCTTTGCTACATTTCTATGTGCTACAGGCTGGGGTCAGTGATGATGAGGATGATGCTGGCAATAGGCCCAGACTGAGGAGGAGGAGAAGAGTGTTCAATCCCAGGGTAACCTTTCAGGGGCTACATGAGCTGGAGATAGTAGAGAACTACAGGAACTCACCAAGCTCTGCAGCCCTCACCTCAGACCCAGAGCCAACAGAGGGGAACCCATCCCACTGGAAACAGATGTATGTGTAGCCTTAAGAATCCTAGCTACAGGTACTTTCCAAATACGTACTGGGGACATCACGAGGGTCTCACAGGCATCTGCATCCAGGGTACTCCAACAGTTCCTGGATGTCATGCTAACACATGCCCATGAGCACATTTATTTCCCCTACAAACCTCAGGAAAGGACCAGCAATATGCATCTCTTCCGCTATGTAGCAAACTACCCAGAGGTACTGGGTGCCATAGGCTGCACTCATGTGCACATAAAAGCACCACCTGGTGAGGAAGGTAGAGTCTACATCATCTGTAAGGGGTATCACTCCATCAGCTGCCAGGGCATGTGCAATGCTCAGGGCATTATCCTCAATGTGTGTACTGGCAGCTCTAACAGTTATCGTGACTCACACTTCTGGCACGCATGATCACAGCTGTACCAGGCATTTGCCAGGGGGGACCTCCCATACAGCCATCTACTGGGGGATGCTGGCTATGCACTGGAACCGTGGATGATGACTCCCATCAGAAATGCACACACACCAACTGAAGAATGCCATAATGAGGTACATGCTCAAACTAGGAACATCATAGAGCATGTGTTTGGACTGCTCAAGTCACGGTTCCACTGCCTCAACATATCTGGTGGAGCTCTGCAGTACTCTCCAGCCACATGTGCACATATGTTTATAGCATGTACCATGCTACACAATATGATCCTGTAGAAGCAGCTACAGCAGGAACAACACAGGCAAGGGACACACAGCCCCCAACCATTGCCAAGGTCCTTACAGGCACAGGGGGACTCAGAAGAAGAACCCCCTGAGCCTGTCCCTGTAGGCAGACATAGGCATGCCCAGTACGCCCTGGCCTTGGCAAAGAGGCAATGCATAACACATGCACTGACAACCTAGGGTCCCAGGGACTGACACCTCACTCCGACTTACACAGTAAAATGGATGCCAGCCCCAACACACTACCTATACCTTACCATGTATAGGCTGTGTACTGTGTGCATCTGACAGAGTCAGCACTCAATCACTGTCCCTTAACTGCTGCAGGCAAAAGGTAAGTCACTCTTCTTAACAATAATTGAATGAGGTAGTAGACTGTGGTAGCATATCTATGGAAGTGATGCATGTATGCAAGGGAGTGGAGTGGGATACTGAGATAGCAGCAGACAACTGACAGATATGTTGGACAACAGAAAATCCCTGCCAAATACTGTCTGCCCCAGAATATGCAGTAGGCCCCAAGCCCCACAAACCCACTGCAATATGTGAGGGACCTACAAATAGTAGGCTCATAGGACAGATGCATGCATGTCAATGATGGAGTCCCCTACATACCTCTGAGCCTCTTGGAGCAGGACATATGGACAAAGACAAATAAAATGTGGGGCAAAGGTCCAAACATGGGGACAGGTTTTATGTAGTGCTCCTACAAATTTAGAAAGTGGATAGAATAACAGCGTATGCACTAGCAAGAAGTTTGGAAGGATATGAAGTCTGAAACCCAAATGTATGTCATTAGTTTCTGACTTCATTCTTCATTGGTATGCCATTAATGTCCCAGGAAAAACACACTTGAATTACAAATGGACCCAAAATAGGAGTCAAAATCTGGACATTCTGGGAAAATCTGTACAGTTGAGAGGTACCCCCGACACACCCGTATTCTCATTCAACTGCAATAACATCTATGTTTGTAAGGTAATAGCAGCAGACCACACATTCCCAGGGTTGTCCCAATCAACTTGCTAACATGTTCCAGTTCCACAATATGCAGGGCTCAAAGTGCTATGTATAACCTATAGGATGGTTAACTGCACATACATCCTTGGGATACAGCCTGTGTCCCTGTTGGACAGGTGCTGCCTTCATAGACATGGGCTAATATCTGGCCTAGGCATATGGCTGCTCAGGGCCCGTAGCCTAGTAATGTGATTTGGCACCAGGACTAGCAGATATGGACTGAGTGGTGTAACAGACTGTGTTGTTATGTGTCCATACCCATCACTGTCATCGACTGCTGGGTGTTCCTTATGGGCAGCATGTTAGTACCATGTCATCTAGCCTACATCCGAAAAATAGGTGATTGGTACTACAAGTGCATGTGGACATTCCAGCAACATCTGTGCTACATCAATAACTGAGAGAAGTGCAAATGTGGTGTAATGTGTCCTCCTCATACCTGTATGACTTCTGCAGTACCTGATTGTGTGCAGAATGTGTACATGTGCCTCATAGATGTAGACCCCCTGACACACAAATGTGTACTTCCAAACACCGGTTGGACAATACATGATGGTTGTCCCCAGAGTTTGGGGAAGGTATCTGTGACATAGCAGACCCCTGGGAACACAGTAATGGTACATGAATATCTGGTACTATATGCATTCCCTTACATTGTATGCTCAATATGTATGCACTGCTGCTGAGCCAGAGCCAGTGTCCCCAAACTACTAGTACCTATAACCTGCTGTCCCACTGCAGGGTGTCAACAGGTATGCTAGCCATAGATGTCAGATAATGAGATGCAGGTGTGAAGTACATAGTGATCTTGCCAGAATAGCTCATTAATGGTGAGGGACACCTGTACAATCTTTGAACTAAGCCTGAATGACATTCAGAGATTGAGAGGGGCTCACTGACAGTACATGATGTCATACGCCACCTATATCCACCTGTTATTGCTGGCAGTATTGTACAACAGACAACAAACTCATACTCAATGGTCATATGCGAGCTGACCATTACTGGGGTGAGTCAGCGGCCAGAGCTGTGATCTATATCACTGCAGACAGACACGTACAGGAAGGTCATAGGTGCTGGACAGCAGACTAATAGCAACACATCAGTCCAGGCAATGCTGTTGAGACCTACAGTTTAAATTCTTATTTTCCGTGACTGCTTCCCCCCATCTGCATTCCATTACCTGCTTCATTCAATGACATACCTGGTATAGTGCTGTACTCCTTTGAATGAAGAAATCCAGTTGTAGTATCCTAGTGAATCGCAGTCTCTCTTCATGAATAAAGGTTCAGACCTGTTTACCATAGGCAGCAGCTTGCCTTTTGTAGGTAATGCTCATGAACAGATGATTGCCTGTGCACTATTCTGTGCCTCCCACTTGCTAATTGCATCCAGGACAGCTGGGTTGTCTTTCTATTAGCCAATGGCACGGCTACACAGTACTATAATTAAGGCCTTCATGTAGGCCTTGCCCCTTTTCCTTGCCTGTGAGGAGGACATTATCGAGTTGTTGGAGCTACAGCATCACAGAGCGTAGGTAGGGCTACTGTCCACTGTTTGGATTGATGTGTTATGTCCACAGTTTGGATTGATGTGTTATGTCCACAGTTGTTCATGCTATGTCTGGCCAGTGTTAACAGACTTTCAGATTGTGTAGCAGTGTACTATTGAACAATGTGTGTTGGGGTCAGTAAGGAGACAGGCAGATGTGAGTGTCATAGATCCTTTTTATCTGAATCTGCATGTTGCTACAGTTGATGTTGTTCTATCAGCTGTGTATGTTTGTAGGGGGGAGACTGTGACACATGTCCCTTTCACATGAGCACCCCACAACCCTTGATGCTATGGGTGTTGTGTGGATACTCTGTTCTAGGTGTTTGGGAGGTATGATAGGTCTGTAGCAGGTAGCTGGACATACTACTGGATGTGTAGCAGGCTGCAGCTGCTGCATTTTGGCCAGGAGTCAGACTAGGGATTGTGAAGACATAAGGGGACAGCAAGCTCATGGCTGAAGGTACCCATAACAGTCCAGGTGAAGCATGTGCCTCTGGTACGTATGTTACATAATAGTAATAGTGCCAACCAGAGAGTGTTAGGCAACATTTAGAACACATATTCATAATTGTGAAATGTGTCCCACCCTGCAGGCCTTTAATGTGCTACTGTGGGTGGCCGTGAGTGTGGTGGGAGCAGCCCATTTTGCTTGACACTGCATGGCTCGGTTATTCCTATGTTGTATTGACATGTTTGGCTGTGGATGCCCAGATGTGACACATGCTAGAAATGTAATAGATGATGTACAATATATTAATAATATATATTATATATTCATAATAATAATATATTTTATATATATATATATATATATATATATATATATATATATATATATATATATATATATATATATATATATATATATATATATATATATATATATATATATATATATATATATATATATATATATATATGTATATATATATATATATATATAGATATATATATATATATATCATGATAATATATTATCAAATTATATTATGATAATATATATTATATGCTATATTACTAATAAGCTATTATAGTATGTCAGGTGTATTTGTAAGACATATGTGCATGCATACAGTGTGTTACACTTGATTGGCATGGACATGTGTGTTCAGATGGGTATGATGTGAGATAATGAGCTGTCTGTCATGGTTTGTAACCTGTCTGCTCTGCATTGCCAGTATGTCAGCACACAGAATAGGTTTTATGGCAACCCTGCCATAAGTAGGGGACACAGCTATGTTCATTCTGCAACAGTCTGTGCATTTGTCAGCTCTACTTGATATTTTAGGCCTCCCATATATCCATCAGCATTTAATTGTCTGTGTACTGGTTTGTTGTCTGTGTCAAAGGCCCATGTTAAAGTTGCCACCTTTTTAAATGGCCAAAGTGGGGCATTTTTGGTAAAAACATCAGATTTTGCAGGGCAAAACATACCCACGGCCCGTACAGGGGACAGACCTTCAGTTTGTTGCCTAAATAAAATCTTATTTTTGTAGCATTTTAGTTGCTTATTCTGTTTCTTATAACATTTAGGTGTTTCAGATACAGAATAACTGTTGTATGTAACTATTACATAAAATATAGGAAATATATTTGTCCTAACATGTAAGGGCATTTGCCATTATTTCTATTTATTTGTAGGACATAAATGGCCAGAGGGTTTGTCCTTCGTAAAGTGGGACAGGTGGTCACCCTAGCCCAAGTACACTGTGATTTGTCCCAATAAGAGTAGTGTGTCAATGGCAATCAGGATATGTTTGTAAAAACACTAACTAATCTCCAGAGTGCTATTGACCTATTGGTGTAATGTACTATGTTGTAGTTAACAAGGTCCTGGGTGCAGTAGTTGGCAATGATGTCTTTTTTCCCTAATGTTACTTCACTGTACAGCATGATATATTTAGCCAAAATGCATTTTTTCTCTAGACCTGTGTTGGTGTAGTGACATGATTCTCTGAAAATAGTTCAGAAGGGCCTGTATCCAATACTTGGCAGTGGTATCTTTTTTCCTCCCTAATGTTCCATAACTGTACTACATGCGGTGGTGGTGCTGAGGTAGCATTGTTGCCTCACAGTAAGACGCTGTCTGGTTCGATTCTCAGCTAGAGCGTCTTCTGCGTGGAGACGTGCATGAATGGGCATACCTTCGTTGAAGGTTGTGCATCACGGCTGGTAACTCGGCATGTAAAAATCAACTACCAATCATTAGTGGACCGGAGTTCCGCTGTGGCGACCCCTAACCAGGAAAACCCAAAAGACACAAACAAACTACATGATATATTTACAAAAGCAGTACAAACTCCCTAAAACTGGTTTGGCTTAGGGGTGCATTTCTCTGACTCTAATGCAGAAGGTCCTGGATTGGGGAGTTAGTAGTGATGTCTTTTTTCCCCCTGATGTTACATGGTTGCACTGCATGATATATTTACAAAAGCAGTACTAATTCACTGCAGGTGATTTGGCTTAGTGGTGCATTGCTCTGACTCTAGTGCAAAGGGTCCTGGGCTTGAGACTTGGCAATGATGTCCTTTTTTCCCTAATGTTACATGACTGTACTGCATGTTATATTTACAAAAGCGGTACTAATTTCACAGAGCTGACTTGCCTTAGTGGTGAATTGCTCTGACTCTAGTGCACAGAGGCCTGCACTCAAGACTTGCCAGAGCTGGTCATTTTGTTACTTGGCATAACAATGTCTGAATCAGATAGGGTGATTAAAGCAGTTTTAAGCAGTTTTATGTGGGTTTGCGTGAGTTTGTGTGATGCAACGTGATGCCTAGTGGCATTTAGTCCCACTTAAACTCGTGCTATTTCCAAAAAAAGAAAATAAAAAGAGGTTGATAGGAAAGTAGTGAAATGGGGCAAGCAGGCGAAAAACATTATGAAAGGCAGCTAGGGATGTGCAGGTTGGCTGTAGGAAAGGACCTTATCTCTCCATTTCTTGTGCAGCAACAGCTGTGCATGATGTAGACAATTTGGAATTTAGAGGCTCACACCCCACAGGGAGGGATGTGGGTGACATAAATTTGTTGATTAATTCTTGGGGAAATTGATTAATGTCAGTGTACATGGGCGCATGGTGTATACACCTATCCAGCTGTCATTTGTAGGCATGGGGTTGGACACTAGTATGTTTGTACAGTTTATAAGTATACCCTTCATACAGCTAATACAAAATTTCTTTACCTGTATGCCCTGTGGAGAAATTATCTGTTAACATTTCCTGATTGTTTCTACAAATAGTCAGTATTACTTGTGTGTAACTGCAAACACATCTTAGTACCAGTCCCTGGATTCAAACCATGGTCTGTGTGTGCAAAAATGAAGAACATATCCATTTCTTATCACACAAAATTACTGAGCCATGGCTGTTGGCTGCTTGACTGATTTCTGCCTAAAAATCACTTGGTTACAAAGTCTGACCTTGTAATATAAGTAGAGTGTCACAGAAAACTGTAGTGATAGTTGAGCATACATGCATGAGATTCATGCATGATAGTTAGTGAACTGTGTATTAATACTTTGAATGCAGGTGTACACATGTAACCACTAGTGGGTGTGAATATTTGTGAACTGTACAGTCCATAGCAGGGTGCTGGGTTGCATAGCCAACCCATATACATTTGCACATCATATATTTGCAGTCTCCACCGATTACAGTCTCATACTTGCCTGCATCAGCGTACCTACATTCAGGACTACATATAGCTGAAATGCAAAGGTTAACACAAGGCAATGCTGCAGGGAACACACTATAATACATTACACATTACTATTCAAGTTTCAGATCTTAGTGCAGGACATATATCAAATTTCATTGTATCTTGTTTTACAGCTTCACATATACAGTTTAACATAACAGTTGGTTATCAGCCAAACCTCACTCAGTTCATGGTCTCATAGCCATATTTGCTGTGTAGCACCTGTACAATTGTATTTCCTCAACAACAGACCAGGATAAACAGTTTGTGGAAGCAACCTTTATTGAGGGTGACATGACCCAGAGGTTTATTACGGTCAAAATTCAGTTGTACTGCATATCCTGTAGATGATGAATGAATGTCATTTATTACCTTCACAGTAGCAATCACAGCGTACTTTATTACCAGATCCTTAGTATTCATATTGTATATACTTATGTCATTCCTACACAGTATTACTATAGTATTGGCTTTCGTTCATCAATATTATCTTGTTTGCTGCCTTCATCTGTATTGCACAGTACCTGGCATTAGTCACTTATAGTGGATATAAAATGTTTACACACCCCTGTTAAAATGAAAGGTTTTTGTAATATAAAAAATGAAACCACAATAAATCATTTCAAAACTTTTCCCACCTTTAATTTGACATATAACCTGTACAATTCAATTGAAAAACAAACAAATCTGCTAGGGGAAAAATATAAAAAATAAAAAATGTACAATAAGCTGGTTGCATAAAAGTGAAGACTCTTAACCCAATACTTTATGTGTGCATAGTATTAAACTAATACTTTATTTTTTGTTAATTTATGGACCTTAACAATAAGGACATAACTGACCTTCAGTCTCTAGATCCAACCCAATTTGGCCTCATTAAGGTTAAATCATGCTTATTAAACCTGGTGGACTTCTTTGGGAAAGCCACCAAAGACCTTGATGATGGTAAGACAGTGCATAGTGCCTATCTTGACCGGCCAAGGACTTTGGCACAATTCCCCATTCAGATATCATAAAAAAACTCTCTCAGTTAGGGAGCAACCCTTATGTCACTTGATGGGTAGCCAATTGGCTCACCAAGAGAACACATGCTGGCAAAATTGGTGACTCCACCTCTACTAGTAGACCCATCACCAACAGTGTACCAGAAAATTCTGTGCTGGATCCTTTACTGTATGGAATCTAATTCTCAGATGCCCAGGCTAAATTAGATGGCCTTTGACTTACCAATTTCACTGATCATTGCAAATCGGGTGGAATCACTGAGTCCACCAATGATTTTAACATACTACAGGACGGTCTAGCACAGAAAAATGGCCGGTGTCAAAGCCACGGTCTAAAACTAAACACAAAAAGTGCATTATTATTCTTTTAGCAAAGTAGGATTCCCCGCAAACTACAGTTTTCACAGCATCCCCCCCCCCCCAAAAGCTCAGACCCAGTGGTGTGAGACTTAGGAACATGTGTAGATAGCAATCTGAACTTCGACCACCAAGTTTCCTCTGTGGTAAGGAAGAAATTCTAAGATGCACACATCATAAGTAAGGTCATTGCATCCAAGTCTAAATATGTTATAGCACCCCCCTGTACTTGACCCTCATTAGAACACTAATATAGTACAATGCTCCCTTTTGCATGTACCTCAACAGACACCTGTAGCAACTGGATAGACCACAGAGATTCCTCACCAAGAAAATCCAGGGCCTCCAAACCATGACGTTCATGGATAGACTAAAAGCTCTGTCACTGTACTCTGTATTGTATAGGCTGCTGAGAAGAGGCTTGTGCCTGGCCTACAGGGCAGTCTCTGACCCTGCCATGATGGATATGCTTCACATACATAACTCTAATGGCACAAGAGTCACTTGGTCTAGGGATCTTAACCTAACCTGTGACATTAACAGAACATGCTTGAGAGACAAATATATCTCCCAGAGACTGCCATTCCTCAAGAACAAACTTCCAATTCATTTGAAGCGGAGCTCATCACTGACCCTTCTTAAGAACAACCAGAATAAATGGATGGGAGACAACAAATTCACCCCAGGGGTGGTACCCATGTCCCTCATGGACAGACGGAGTCAGTGTTGACTATAGACTAGCTCTGCAAAATGCGTTCACTTAATAAGGACAGATTGGTAACTTGAGATTAACATGGCTAGGCTTGTGAGAGGTCAGCTAGCCTAGTAACTTCCTATGAATCTATGAACCTATAAAAAATATGCAATGCATTGATGACCCAAAATATTTTACAGAGATTTGAGAATCAAGGGAAAAGGAATAGAGATACCACCAAAAAAAGAAGAAATAGACACATGTTGGAGAAATATGCACAGAGATTCTGTGGAACACAACAAAAATGCTGAATGGATAGAAGAAGTCAAAGAAACAGTAAGTTCAAATGTACAGGATAGGAAATGGGATGAATTAGCAGCCAGAGAAATTGCAACAAAATTAAGAAAAGCTAGTAATTGGAAAATCCCAGACCTAGATGCAGTACATAACTTCTGGATACAAGTATTAACATCTTTACATGAAGATTTAGCCCTGAGTAAGAACTATTTATATGAGCATCCCAAACAGACACCAATCTGGTTAACAACAGGAAAAATGACACTCCTCCTTAAGAGTGAACCTATAAGCTACCCTAAAAACTATAGACCAATAACTTGCCTTCTGACAATGTATAGAGTATATAATGGTATTGATGATGATAGAGTTTATAATTAGTTAGAAGAAAACTCAATCATGGCAATAGAACAAAAGGGTAATAAAAGAAAGTCATATCGAACAAAGGATTATTTGTTGTTAAAGTCATAATAGAGAATTCTAAAATGGGGAAGAATCAAAGTATGGAATGAATACAATACACAAAATCATTTGACAGCAGCTCGTATTCATGGATAAAGGAGTGCTTTCAAATACATAAGACACACCCTACATTGATCAATTACATTATAGTGACCATAAAACAGTGGCAAACCACTCTGCAGTTAAGCCACAATAAAGGAGACGTTATTATCCCAGGGATAAAAATTCAAAGGGGGATATTCCAGGATGACTCTTTGCCACCACTGCTTGTTTGTCTTGTGCATAACTCATTAAGCTGTCTACTTAACAGATAAGGTCATGGTTACAATGTGGCTCACTGAAAACAACAACGTGTAATGACATCTTCTTTTTGTGGATGATTTAAAACTGTAGAGTTCATCAGAAGAGGAACTGAAAGCACAACTGAAAGTGGACAAAGATTTCTCAAATAATGTAAGAATGTCATTTGGTCTTGATAAATGTGCAAAAGCAACCTTTAAAGGAGGAAAACTGCAGCACCAGGAAAATATCAATCTCGGACAGGAGTGTGATATAAAGGAACGTGAGCAGGAGGGAGTGTATAAATGTTTGAGAATTGATGAAGTATTGGCAATAAAACATGAACAGATGTGAATAAAACTTAGTAAGTAATATTTTAGAAGACTAAAATTAATACTGGAAACAGCCCTGGCATCTAAGAAAAAAGTCCAAGCTATAAACCGTTTTGCTCTTCTTGTTCTAACGTAACAGTTTTGGGGTGAATGACTGGCACCAATATTGGACCAGTTGGACAGGAAACAACAAAAATGCTTCACACATCAAATGATTTATAAAAAAACAGTGTATACCAAGATTATATATTCCCCATTCTGAAGGCGGTATAGCCCTCAAAACTGATTACATGTACAGATCTGCAAATGTAGGGCTGCATACATATCTGACCTGACCTTACAAGATCCAAATACAGTGAATATTTTAAAACATGAAAAGAACAAATCTAAGGTTAATCATGTGCTTAGTTTAGCAGAAGCATATTAGTGTCAAGTGAGAATGGATATCAAACCAGAAGTAGACAAAAAAATCAGACAGCAACTGAACGTGCCAAAAAATAAAACAAAAGTATATAAGGCAAAGGATTACATGAGAAGGCAAAACATGTGGAAAAGGCATACATATACAGTACAGGTACAAAAGATAAATGTTCGGGTGAAGCACTCTGTTATAGCAGTCAAAATGAGAACATAGAAAAAACAGATAGTGCACCAATGGCTGTGTTGAATCGTAAAAGTCACAAAATCACGAACTGCTGCTGCTGGTTGACCTTTTATTGTAAAATGACAAAGACAGGATCCAAAAGTAAGCGCTTTCACGTCCAAGAATGACGCTTCATCAGACTTCATGAATCACTGTAAAAAACACACTCTTTATATATACAACCTAAGTCATGTGCTGATCACAATTAATTGATTAATTAATCAAAACACCTTGTTTAAAACACAACTCAGGTTAACTCATTCATTACTGACAAACATTTATTTAAAACCTTGGCTAAACCAATGTGATTAAAAACCTGTATGACTAAAACCTAATTTGTATATGTGTATGTGTGACTCATAGATATAAAATAAGAATGTATGTTGTAATATATATATATATATATATGAAAAATATATATGAAAAATGTATAAATAAAACTCTATGAACATAATGTATAAAACTGATGTGTGTTATTTTCATAATAATTATAACTAATGTTTTAATGGACGTCCCGCTAGACATGGTTTAAGTGTAACTTTGTCATTTAACCCATATATATGTGCTTGTAATCTCACTATCCATCTATTCTCCAACTCTTCCAACTTATTTTTGTAGTTACCTAACCTATGTGTCCTTTGTAATTTCTCCAAAACTTGAAATTTAAAGATGTGTTTGGATCCATTCTCAAGAACATGTTTGGCTAGTGCGTTGTTGGTATTCTCCTTGTGTATCACATATATATGTTCTCTTACTCGTTCTCTTAACGTCCTGTTAGTCTTGCCTATATAAAACTTGGAGCATTCTTGGCACTGAGCTAAATATATCACATCAGTGGTCCTACAATCTGCATATCCTCGAAATCTATATGTGCGTTTGGTAATGGGGTGTTCAAAAACTTGATGGACATCAATAAATTGACATTGGTTACAGGAACGGCAGGGAAATGTGCCTGCTCTATCAGACTTACAAGAATCACCCTATCATTGTCATAGCATAGAATCCTGTTTAGGGATTTTTGTAAGTTATGTTGGGTTGGTCAGTTACCAGCTCCCTAATCTTATTGTCATGTGTGAGTAATCTCCAGTTATTACTGATGATGCGTTTGATGTAACTATTTCTGTTAGTGTATGAAATAGTAAGCCTGGTCTTAGCTGGTGGCTTTGGATTCACTACAAAGGACGATGGTTCTTTGTCCATCCTATGAAGGAATGGAATTCCCTTGTCATTTCTATGTCTCTCATTGTTCATCATGGCTCCCTTAACCTCTCTACTCTTATAGCCTCTACATGTAAAATTGTTGGCTAACACAACGACCTGTTGATCATAGACTTCATCTTGGGTGGTTAGCCTGGATAACCTCATGGCTTGATTGTCAACAATATTACAATACACATGAACGGGATGCATGCTGGTTCGGTGTAACAAACTGTTCCTCCAACATTTCTTCCTAAACAATTCTGTGTTGATACCCAAATGTGATTTGGTTAGTCTCACATCAAGAAATTCAATGGCTTGTTTGGAATAGGTACTCTCGAACTCTAAGAAACTGGTCGTACCATTGATATATTGTACAAACTGTTTTAACTGATGTTCAGTTCCCCTCCATACCACAAAAACGTCGTCCACAAAACGACAATAGTATATAAGATGTTCAGTATAATCTGAGTTCCCCAAAACGTATGTTTCCTCCCAATAAGCCAAAACCATGTTGGCATAGGAGTTAGCACACGGGGTCCCCATGGCTACCCCCTTCCTTTGTAGATAGTATGTTTTGTCATATAACATCACATTGTTCTCTAGGATGATCTCTAACAATAACATCCATCTAATGATCAAATTGTTACTTATATTGTTCTCTAATAAAAATAATCTTGCATATTCAATATAGTACAATGCTCCCTTTTGCATGTACCTCAACAGACACCTGTAGCAACTGGATAGACCACAGAGATTCCTCACCAAGAAAATCCAGGGCCTCCAAACCATGACGTTCATGGATAGACTAAAAGCTCTGTCACTGTACTCTGTATTGTATAGGCTGCTGAGAAGAGGCTTGTGCCTGGCCTACAGGGCAGTCTCTGACCCTGCCATGATGGATATGCTTCACATACATAACTCTAATGGCACAAGAGTCACTTGGTCTAGGGATCTTAACCTAACCTGTGACATTAACAGAACATGCTTGAGAGACAAATATATCTCCCAGAGACTGCCATTCCTCAGGAACAAACTTCCAATTCATTTGAAGTAGAGCTCATCACTGACCCTTCTTAAGAACAACCAGAATAAATGGATGGGAGACAACAAATTCACCCCGGGGGTGGTACCCATGTCCCTCATGGACAGACGGAGTCAGTGTTGACTATAGACTAGCTCTGCAAAATGCGTTCACTTAATAAGGACAGATTGGTAACTTGAGATTAACATGGCTAGGCTTGTGAGAGGTCAGCTAGCCTAGTAACTTCCTGTGAATCTATAAACCTATAAAAAATATGCAATGCATTGATGACCCAAAATATTTTACAGAGAATTGAGAATCAAGGGAAAAGGAATAGAGATACCACCAAAAAAAGAAGAAATAGACACATGTTGGAGAAATATGCACAGAGATTCTGTGGAACACAACAAAAATGCTGAATGGATAGAAGAAGTCAAAGAAACAGTAAGTTCAAATGTACAGGATAGGAAATGGGATGAATTAGCAGCCAGAGAAATTGCAACAAAATTAAGAAAAGCTAGTAATTGGAAAATCCCAGACCTAGATGCAGTACCTAACTTCTGGATACAAGTATTAACATCTTTACATGAAGATTTAGCCCTGAGTAAGAACTATTTATATGAGCATCCCAAACAGACACCAATCTGGTTAACAACAGGAAAAATGACACTCCTCCTTAAGAGTGAACCTATAAGCTACCCTAAAAACTATAGACCAATAACTTGCCTTCTGACAATGTATAGAGTATATAATGGTATTGATGATGATAGAGTTTATAATTAGTTAGAAGAAAACTCAATCATGGCAATAGAACAAAAGGGTAATAAAAGAAAGTCATATCGAACAAAGGATCATTTGTTGTTAAAGTCATAATAGAGAATTCTAAAATGGGGAAGAATCAAAGTATGGAATGAATACAATACACAAAAGCATTTGACAGCAGCTCGTATTCATGGATAAAGGAGTGCTTTCAAATACATAAGACACACCCTACATTGATCAATTACATTATAGTGACCATAAAACAGTGGCAAACCACTCTGCAGTTAAGCCACAATAAAGGAGACGTTATTATCCCAGGGATAAAAATTCAAAGGGGGATATTCCAGGATGACTCTTTGCCACCGCTGCTTGTTTGTCTTGTGCATAACTCATTAAGCTGTCTACTTAACAGATAAGGTCATGGTTACAATGTGGCTCACTGAAAACAACAACGTGTAATGACATCTTCTTTTTGTGGATGATTTAAAACTGTAGAGTTCATCAGAAGAGGAACTGAAAGCACAACTGAAAGTGGACAAAGATTTCTCAAATAATGTAAGAATGTCATTTGGTCTTGATAAATGTGCAAAAGCAACCTTTAAAGGAGGAAAACTGCAGCACCAGGAAAATATAAATCTCGGACAGGAGTGTGATATAAAGGAACGTGAGCAGGAGGGAGTGTATAAATGTTTGAGAATTGATGAAGTATTGGCAATAAAACATGAACAGATGTGAATAAAACTTAGTAAGTAATATTTTAGAAGACTAAAATTAATACTGGAAACAGCCCTGGCATCTAAGAAAAAAGTCCAAGCTATAAACCATTTTGCTCTTCTTGTTCTAACGTAACAGTTTTGGGGTGAATGACTGGCACCAATATTGGACCAGTTGGACAGGAAACAACAAAAATGCTTCACACTTATCAAATGATTTATAAAAAACAGTGTATACCAAGATTATATATTCCCCATTCTGAAGGCGGTATAGCCCTCAAAACTGATTACATGTACAGATCTGCAAATGTAGGGCTGCATACATATCTGACCTGACCACACAAGATCCAAATACAGTGAATATTTTAAAACATGAAAAGAACAAATCTAAGGTTAATCATGTGCTTAGTTTAGCAGAAGCATATTAGTGTCAAGTGAGAATGGATATCAAACCAGAAGTAGACAAAAAAATCAGACAGCAACTGAACGTGCCAAAAAATAAAACAAAAGTATATAAGGCAAAGGATTACATGAGAAGGCAAAACATGTGGAAAAGGCATACATATACAGTAGATTCAAGTACAGAAAACTCCTGGAACAACCTCAAGTGGATCAGAATCTGATACAGAACTGGTTAAGGAGAGATGAATTTAAAGCAAAAGACAAAGGTTAATATTGGCAGCCCAGGATAGCAGACTTTGCACATGTCAGTTTATAAAGTCCATTAAACATATCAAAGAAACAGACAAATGCAGGTTTTGTGAAACAGTCACATATCTTATTGCAGGGTGTGCAGAGGGCCTGTATACTGAAGGCCATAATAATATAACAAGACAGTTGCATTGGAAACGTGACCCACAAAGCATTATAGAAAATGATAAAATGTATATCCCATGGGATCACATGATGCCAAACGTTCAAAAAATAGATATGAGAAAATGATATATAGTAGTCCATGAAAACAAGACAAACATAACACTGATCAGTGCAACTGCTACACCTAGTTATTACAGTGTCTTATGTACAGAGACACACAGTCATAAAATACCAAGGTTTCAGGCAGAGACTAGGGCATTGTGGAAGAAGGATACCCTAACTGTTCCGATAGTAGTAGGAGTAATGGGTCTCATAAAATAGAATTTACAGTTGTATTTAAATATGCTACTGATACATGTAACTTCATATGAAATACAAAAGTACCCAATTCTGGTCACATTGTGAGTGCTGCAAAGAGCACTTTTGGCTAACAATAATAATTTCATGAACTTTAATCATACTTTGACTGTGGAACGGGGTCC
>NC_056745.1:1413479017-1413524017 GCF_019279795.1 Protopterus annectens
CCATGTTGCCCTTGTTGAAGCTGTTTCCTGACAATAGTACAACATGGCACTGAATATTTGTTCAGAGGTGGCTGGTTCATATTGCAGGCACCTCTTGATTTGTCTAGACACCAGAAGCTTGATATGAGCAAGCCAAACACATATTCTGTAATATTCCTAGTTTGAATATGGGCATCAGTATAGCCCTGCTCATAAGTGTCATGAGCCAAGGTTCCATTGCATAATCTGCATCCCCCACCAGATGCCGTTGTGGAAAGTCACCCCTGGCAAACCTTGTGTGCAGCTCACAATTATGCCATGTGTATGAGTTGTGAAAACTACCTCAGTTACCTGGACACACACTGTAGATGAGCCCTTAAGCATTAGAGATAACCTGATAGTTTATAACGTTGCATCCTTTCCTGTTAATATAACTCCTTCCCTGTTCACCAGGTAGGAATTTTTTTTCTGTGTGTGCAATATATGGCCTCCAAAACTTCAAAGAAGTGTGCTATTGCATAAAATTATTTCATGGTTGTTGATCTCACCTCTAGGGTATGTGGGAAAGACATATGATCCCTTGGGTGTAAAAGCAATACATTTAAAAAATGATGTAATATTCTTGATGCTGAGGCCTGGGACACCCTTAAGATATTTTCTGTTGATCTCTGAAAAGTACCCATAGCTAGTATGTGTAATACTGAACATACCTTTGTTTTCACTAGGATGGATTCTCCACAATTTATCTGGGGCCTCAGATGACAGCAGTAGAAATTGAATATTTCCTCTAGTGTTATCCTGCCCACTCTGTATTGCACTACACATTCTGTCTCATGCAGTCCATGATAAGTTAAACGGAGTCTAAACACTACTCTCCTTTCTGGTCAAAGTTTTTCAGCAACAGCAGCAGCATCTTAAATTAAAGCCTGTTGCACATACAGGTTAATGATGGCAGCAGCAAACCTTAGCATGCTTGTATTCCAAAGCAATTTGGAATTCAAGGCAAAATATAGCACTGAGTGCACAAAATTGCTTTATAGCTTCCTGAATAGCTCTCACATGATGGATTGGTTAATTAGCATGCAATTTGGCAACTTACACATTCATTAGCATATTGTGCCACTTACCCTTGCTTTGAGGTTCTGCACTAAGTGCAGATCTGTTTAACGAATACAAAATAGTGCTCCATCGTGTGCTCAATTCACACATGATAACAGAACTAAGTGCAAGCATTCAGGAATCAGTCTGTTAGTGTCACATGACTTATAGCAAATAAAGACAATCACTGTTAGTAAATGCAGCTATGGTAACCAGCGGGGAACCAAAATTCAAAAGAACCATAATGAGGAACCATAGAAAGGAAAACTGTTATTAATCAAAATGTATGTAGAGATGCTTTACTATGTTGTCTAATATCTCAGAGAAAAGGAAAATCTTTAAATAAGATAAAAATATAAAATAAATAAGTGATTAAAACAATCCACCAATCAATGCCTCAGCCTTCTTTTAGCCAAAAATGGCTTAAGGCTATAGCATTCCCTGACTTCCAAGATGGCTGCACATTGAGCAACAGCTTACTTCTAGCTCTCCCAGTGTGAAAACAAACTTAGCAGATATAGCCAGTGGACCTGGATTTCTGAGTAAATCTCAGTAAATAGCTAGTAAGTGTGCTATACGTATACCAGAAAAAAAGAAATACAGGGGACCTGAAGGAAAATCAGCTACAAAAGGTGACAAAAAACACTAACTAGGAAAAGTACTGTAGCTTTTGAGAAAAAAGCAGTGCAAGCTCCAGACATGACTTCTAGCCTTAAGGAAAGTATAAAGCAACTGCACACAGACCTGACTAAAATATATGAAACACTGATGGAGTATATAAAACTCAAGCAATAAATCACTAGAAAAAAATGGAATAAGCGTTAAACAGATACTCAGATAAGGTGACAAATCTACAAAACATAGAGGCCAAAATGAAGAAAAAGCTGGTTGAATATGGTACTGCAGAAGATTAAAAAAATAATTGAATTAAAGGATAGAGCACATAGGGAAAACCTGAGATTTTCTACTGTACCTGAAAACCTGGAAGGAACAGATTGTATTAATTTTATGAAAGCACAAGTAAGCAACTGGACTGGTATTCCACCACAGGAATTGTTAATTGAAAGGGCACATAGTGTGTATGCTGCAAACCTGGCTATGAAAAAAACAACCTAGACCTTTAATAGCAAAGATGCAATCCGACCAGCAGAAGGAGTTGATTCTGATCAAAGTGAGGCATGAAGGGCAAAGTACTAAAAGTGGGAAACAGCAGAGTGTTTATGAAGAATGACTACTCATTGTACACCAGCCAGAAGAGGAATAAATGTATCCCATTATTCATGGAATGTGAAGAAGCGGGTGTGAGATTCAAAATGCTATACCCAGCTATCTCCAAAATATTTTTCTAGGAGGAAGAAAATCATTTTGAATGAAGTGCATGCTAAGGAAGAAATACAAAAGTTTGTCCAATAAAAAGTGAGCTGTGAAACAGAAGAGGATTCTTTTTGTTCTTCAGGTAATAAAGACCACAGAGAGGCTGTGTTAGTGAAACCTTCTCCAGTGTTTCAATGGAAAATTCTTGAAAAAGGGAGAAAAGCACAAGACTTGACTAGAAGAATCAAGACTATAATGGAAATGAAGTAGAGACAGGTTTTAGTAGAAGGAGATGTACAGGAAGAGAATAAGAAAATCTGGAAATATTGGACTTTCTTGGGCTTTGTTAAACTTGTAGGGGACCTGAAAGCATATGCCCTACTTTAGGTCATTAATGTTTGGAAAATAAAATCAGTAAAATGTGGGAATACAATAATTATATTTGTGAAACGAGACAGAACAAAAATATCTGGAAAATATTGGACTTTTTTGGACTTGTTAAACTTGTAGGGGATTCAAAAGCATATGCCCTACTTTATGTCATTAGTGTTTGGAAAAAAATAGTCAGGAGAGGGGAAGAAGAGGGAGAACGTTAGCTGTAAGTAAAATATTTTTTTCTTAATAGTACTGTTTAAATGGTGCATGATTTTCTTTGCATGTTATAATGTCATGTTTTTTTTCAGTTATTTGTAAGTGTAACGTGGATACTAATGTAAATAGGTGATCCTGCTTTTTTTTCTTTTTTTTCTCCCTTCTTCTGTCTTTCACCTTGTTGAGATTTAAGAAATGTAGACACTGCAATGTAAAAAAAAAGATCTGGTTATAAGAGCATGGCAAAAGAAAACAGTGTACTTTTTCTCATTTTTGCATTTGGGAATGACTGGGTTAAGGCCATTTGCTTTATATAGTAACAGGTTTTAAGGGAAAGCAAGTAAATGAAAAATATTATAAGGCTTTTTTTCTAGTAAACAGATTTTTATCTGGTTCTCATGTCTCTAGCAGACAATCTGATAAAGATAAATGGCTTAGAGAAAATGTTTTCTGAAAAGATTCAAGGGTTTTCTCATCTGTGAGAGCTATACAGATAAGACAAAAACAGACAGCATTTAACAAAACCACAGGATCTATCATGCATCTTAGCATGGATAGGCTTTCTTTTAGTTTAGCTTGCATCTGTGTGTGTGGCTGTGGCTGTCCGTTTGGAACATTTATCCCTATCAGGAGGGTAAAACTTCAATATTTGAAGATGTACATAGTTTTGTGTGTTATTATTAAGTTAATATGTTTTAGGGAGATATTAGGGCATTTGTATTCTTGTTTGAGAGTTTTCAATAAAACAAAATGTTTTGCAAGATGTGACATAGGCACAAATGGAAATGACAAGAAGCAATTGTATAAAAGATTAACCTGCCAAACAGTGCATGCATGTAACACAAAAGCTGGAACTAGCCATTTAACAAAAAAAGCTGTTATACATAAAAGGTGAGAATAATAATCCCTCAGGAATACGATTCTTTCTATAATGTCTCTAAACATTAATGGTCTCACAGATAAATACAAAAAAGAAAGAGCAGTGAACTATATTAAAAAATCTCCAGTGCAAATTGCTATGCTACAAGAGACACACTTGGAAGGAACTGAATATGTGAATGATAAAGAAAGGTTTTCAGAATAGTTATTCACCTGAATACCTGGGGCAAAAGAAGAGAGTAGTACTTATATTAATTGCAAGAGGAGCTCCAATAGTAATAGAAGAGATTAAAAAGATAATAATGATAAATTTCTTGTACTTAGGGGCTACTGGAAAGGGAGGTGGATTATACTGGTATGTATTTATATTCCGCCTAAAACTGCTATAATGGAGCTTAAGAAAATTCTGGTAGAAATAATCAGCTTTCAGAAAGAAATATTACTTATAGGTTGGGAATGGAATTTGATTTGCAAAAGTGAAGATGTGTCTGAGGGGCCCAGAAGGAAAAATATAACAAGGAAGATAGATTTTTAAAGAAATTTATGAAAATATTTGGCATGGAACATGTGAATTCAGTACTAGGAATTCAAAGTAAATGTACATATCATTCACCAAGATATAACAAAATGGGCTAGACTAGACATAATTTACATTGCACAAGAACATGTGCATTTAATTGAAGGTCTTGATATGCATCCAATAACCATCTGAGATCATGCACCAATAATAACTAAAATAAAAGCACAAGATAATGAAATAAAAATGAGACACTTGTGCTTTCCCACCTATCTGTTGAAAAATGAGGAATTTAAGGAATGGGTTGTAGAAATTATTCAGTAGCTATTAGAGAAGATAGAAATTTCTCCTGAAAATATAGCTAGAGAGTGGGATAAAGTTAAAGTAGAATTGGAAATAAAGAAAGGGGATATGGTTAAGAAGTAACAGAAAATATTTAGAGAGACTGACAAATATGAAAGGATTGCAAAATACAAGGAATGTCACAGAACAAGAAGAGGATCAACTGCGGAATGCTAAACAGAAAATAAGGGATTACTTCGATAATATGCATGAGTTTTGCTGTGTAAGCAACTGTTTTTGATAATAACACCGGAGCACAAAAACTATTAGCACAATGACTCAGGCAACAGAAAGTAGAAAGGGCTGTCACCAAGCTTAGGGAGCATATAACAAGGAAGATAGCAAGGGATCTGTGAAGTATTAGAAATATTTCAGAAATTCTATGAAAGTCTGCATAATGCAGAGAAATATGGAAATCAAGAAAAGGTACAAATGGAAATGTTTATGGAAGAATTGAATATGCCAAGGTTAGAGGTAGATGAGCTCAATTACTAACAGTTAGGATAGGAGGAGATGAGATAAAAATGGTGATGTATAACCAGTCTACAAGAAAGTCCCCAGGAATAGAAGGTATTCCTGTGAAAGTTTGGAAGCTAGGAGGGACTCAGAGATTCAAGGATATAATTGGTATGGTTGTCAAGAAAAGCTATCTCTATTTGCATATGGCATTGTTGTATACCTGAGAAAACCAGAAAGGGACATTACAGTGCTGTGGAACATATTGAGACAGTTTCAGACCTTTTGGGGATACAAAATTAATGAAGCTAAAACAAAAGCAATAGTGGTAAATTATGTATCCACATACAAATTGGTTCAACAATATCTATATTTATGGTGACATGATATAATGAAGTATTTAGGAGTATGGATTAAAAATGATAAAGGTGTGACAGCTAAGGTTATGTGGGAAGAAACTAAACAGCAGATAATACAAAAACTGAGAAAGTGGAAGCTCTGATATATGTATACAGTAGCAGAAACAAAGGAGGCAATGGAACACAGCAGTAAAGTTTAAAGATTTTAATCCCAAAACAAACAGTGAGCACTTTTGCAGCCAAAGCTGCTTCATCAGACAAATAAACCTCCAAATTGCAATATTTTTAAAAGACAGAACATTAAGGAGCAATTAAAAGCCCTTGATTCTATATATATTGTGTTGTTTTTTATATTAAGTATTTATAGAATCAAGGGCTTTTAATTGCTCCTTAATTTAATTTTAAAGATGTTTCTCGTTTAAAAAATCATCAGTAAAAAAAAAATATCATGAGCAAAATTTAAAAAAAGCACTAGCAGTCCTTTATACCAGGTTTCATCCATTTGTCCTGGTAATCCAATCATATTCAAATGCTTCTATATTTCTCTTGATGTCATCTTCTCTTGTGCTTACTGGTAAAACTCAAAGCATCATAAATTTAAAATTATGTGCTTCACCCTCTTCAGTGATATTTCTGAATTTCCTCCTTTTATCCACTCTTGTGCATTTTCAGAGTTTGTGTAAACACAGAAACAGAAATGTGGGGATGCAGGTTCTTGCCCCCAGGAAAAATATAAGTTTTTCTTTTTCTATTTTTTTTTTTTCAAATTACTGATCCTGTGCTTTTTATAATATATTCTATATACATACTAACATCATGCCAGTTACTGAGAGAAGTGAAATGTATAAAGGTGTTTGTGCTACAACTCTCTACATAAAATCTTGAGACATCATCTTTATATATGGAAAAATATACCAATTTTTGGTTTCTTTAAACTTTATACATGTGTGCCTAATGTTTTCTTCTCTACTCCAGATCTGGCCATACCACCACAACACCATACCTCTCAACCTCTTAGTTCAAGAAATCTGGACAAAGCCTAAGATAATGGGGGTACAAAGACCCATAAATAGGGACATATTTTAAATATTGCTCTTATGAATTTAGAAAGTTGATAGAATAACAGGTTTTGTGTTAACATACATTTTCTTAAAGCTATAAAGTCTGCAACTGAAATGCAAGTAATTATTTAGTGACATTAATCCTCAATGAGTTGCCAGAAAAGTACAGATTTTATGACAAACAAACCAAAAATGTCAAGCAAAATTCTAGTCATTCTGCAAAAGTCTGGACAGTTGAGAGGTATGCACAACACGTTGCCAATGCATGTCAGCACTGCTCTTCCCTAACCTTCTTTTGGATTTGGACAGTTTTGATTCACAGATATGAGTTTGTTTAGCTTTGCCAGCAGTTTACTAGAGGTCAGCTGATAAACCGAACAAAAGCTCACTTATCAGATAAAGTGAAAACTATAGTAACAGCAATGAATCTGAATAAAATTCATATAAATTGTGATGTCCTGGACTCTAATAAGGCTTTTAAGAGGGAGCACTATCCTCTTAATATTGTTGAGGAAATAGTAACAATGATGTGAGAGTCTAAATCATTTTTTGTTGGACACCAACCAAAGATTTTAGCAGGTGAAGTTAGATAAAGAAAAATGAAAACTGTGTACATTTAACAACCACTTGA
Organism: Protopterus annectens; assembly: GCF_019279795.1. Classification (NCBI taxonomy): domain Eukaryota; kingdom Metazoa; phylum Chordata; order Ceratodontiformes; family Protopteridae; genus Protopterus; species Protopterus annectens. The sequence goes on from NC_056745.1 coordinate 1,413,486,245, forward strand.
ATAATATTGGGTCCTGTTTAGGATTTTGTCTGGCACACAGACTACAATTAGTGAGGAAGGCCTGGATGTGCTAGTAATTGATACAGTGACATATATTTGCCCCAGCCCTGAGATATGGATAGCTGACATTTGAAAGTCTCTGCTAGGAGTTGTTCTAAATCATCAGTAGACCAAATGTCGCAATAATTTTTACTCAGTCTGTTTTACTACTGACAGACAATTAGAACCACACCCATTCAATGAAAATGTTTCTCTCTGTGCATGCACAGTACAAAATTGCAAACACAAGTACAATTACAAGCACAAGTACAACCTATATTGAAATTTGCAAACGTTTGTCCTACAGATATGGTGCATTGCATGAAACTGCTTTTGAAAGGCTTCAAGAGGTGAAAGACATTACGTTCTTTGTCTGACTTTAAATTTACCAGCAGACTATGTTATTGCTTTTGACTGTACCAAATAGATCTGTAACTGTTTTCTCTTTTATATATTATTTCCCACCTTCCCTAAGTTTTCATATAACAAGTGAAGTCACATTCTACAAATACATCCCCTTTCAACTGGATCTGTACTCTAGTGCTGAACATTTTTGTTGCCTCAGGATGTATGCATCACAATATTCATCTCTACTTTGGGACTGTTATATTTGTTTTAGTTATGATAAGGCTGCAACAATAATGACCTGTGTCCTAGCCTCACTATTTAGATTTTTAGCCACTAATCAATGCATAAGTATTACTAAAATGTTTTAGACTTGTACAGAATTTGATATTATTAGTAAAAGTGTTCATTTTTGCAGTCATTGTATTCCTCAAATCATGTACCTACTAGGAGCCTCAGCTCCAAGTAAAGTCAAAACACCACTCTGCAGATTATTTTTGTCTTCGGTATTATCGGTTGAGAAACAGTGATCTGGGAAATTACTTTAAAGATAAAACTTTTTTGTAACAACTCCATCAGAAAAATGGAGAAGCATCTCACATATTAGAGTCAAAATTTCTAGCATATTAATTTTTGTTTCATTTTGTATGCACGGATGACTATGTCACATAACCAATTCTTTTCTCAGGAAGGTATACTTTTACATGCTTTATGAGTGAGGCTTACATCAAAGTATTACTAAAACCAGATGAGCTTGCTGTATAGTCACATAGGACATATTAAGGCTTATGCATGATGCAGAACAAAACTAGTTTGTATCTAATCTGTCTAGTGTAGCACCACAACACCAATAATGCAAAAAAAAGACGGTAACCTCACCGTCACTGTTATGTTGAAGAAAGTAGCTGCTGGCTCACTCGAATAAGGGGTCAAATGAAGATCTTCTTATTGTATAAATGTAGAGTTTAATAAACACCAACCACAAGATAAATGTACACATTTACAATATTTGTTAAGTGCTTTCATCTGCTTATCGCAGACTTCATCAGAACAGCTGATCAGTATGCTTAGCAATCCATTTAAAAACATTTTGGCGCCAATCTGATCACCATTTTTAAAGAGCCCTTACACCATTTTACTCAATGTACAAAATTATAAAATATATGAATCTATAATAGTTGTAAACCCAAGATCCCTTAATTATAATACATTTCACAAGCACTCCTAACTAAAATATATTATTAAAACCATATATTTTTATGGTTTTAATAATATATTTTAGTTATAATATATTCACCTTACTTTCTTTTATTTAGCCAAATGTATCTGCTCTCCCTTACATCCATCACCGTGAATTCACATGCCCTCTACTATACTTTTTTGCACCTTACTCTATTTTACCATCACAATACAATCACCACCTAAAACTATTTTATATTAACTCCAGGCTTACCACATTCTCTTCTACTATACACACAAACTAGTATTGCACCATAATTTTACTACTGACCAATCACATCTCCCCCACCCATCCTTATCACAAACTGCAAGGTAAAATACCTAACCAAATTATCAAAGCCCACTCTGAAGTCAAAACATTTCCAACCGTACCTTCAGCTGCACACATATCACATTATAACAATTTTATTTACACCTGATACTACATTCAAACACACAAATTCCACCTTTGCTATTTTTAAACCCACTTTCACAGCTGACATGCTCCTCATAACTTGTCTAGCATCTTTAATCTTAATTCTCAACCTCACTACAGCTATATCATTGCATACCCCCACACACCAATACACATCAACAACCTCCTCTAACTCTCTCCCCAATAAACAACACAGCTTCTCACGTATCTCCTCCCAGCTTTTCCCCTATACCCCCCCATTTTATTCAAGCCACAAACCAGCCTCCACACTCCTATGAAACCACATTTGACACCAGTATCCTCACCTATGAATAAAAAACACTTCCCATGGTACGCATTCCTCATTACCTATCTACTCAAATGTGGAGACATACATCCTAACCCTGGCCCACCCTCTAATACTAACCACAAGAGTAACCACAAAGATTTAAACATACTTACACTTAACCTTAAAAGTATATGTAATAAAATAGTCCCACTGCATGCCTGGATTGATAAAAAAAAACCTGACATACTAGCCCTTACTGAAACATGGCTACACTCCAATATAAAAGACTCAGAAGTAATACCTCCAAACTTTGCAATAACCAGAAGAGATATATCTAAAAAAAGGGGGGGGATAGCACTTTTATATCCCTCTCTGCTCAACATCACACCCTACACCAGTAATACACCCATCTTTTCCACTGCTGAGGTACTAATCTCTTTTTTGAACCTGAACATATCAAAAAGAATTTGCATAAGGGTAATATATATCCCACCAGGTAACAATATACCAGTGTTGGAAGATAGTTTATCCTGGACATCCCAAACAATAAACCTTGAAACAATAATCTTAGGAGACATAAATATAGACTGGCAAACCATAGCTTATGACTTCCCCACAAATAGTATAAATCTGTATGTTTTTTTCTCAGCTTATCAATGCTCCAACAAGATACAGCAAAGATCTTACCTGCCAATCCACCTTAGACTGGATTCTAGTATCCCATCCTGCAAATTACCCCTCTTCTGGTACACTGTCTCGCTCCCTGAGCAATTGTCTACCAGCTTATTCCCTTAGAACAAATTCCCAACAACTAAGAGTGCACACAATAAAATCAGTTAGGAACTCAACTAATTTTTGTCAGCATAAATTCAACAATCCCCTTCAGGAAATAGACTGGACACCCCTTAAACAGCTACCCCTTAATGATGCTGTACTATACTTTAATAAGTCCTTCCTTCGCATACTTAATACACTAGCTCCCATTCATATGAAAAGAATAAAAAATAACTCAGCACCATGGGTTTCTAAGGAATGTAAACACCTGATGAAGCAAAGGGACCTAGCTTGATCAACCTGGAAACTAAACAAAAATGAACAAAATCATGTTAATTTCAAAACACTACATAACAAAGTGACACAACTAAACAACAGAGATAAGAAGTCATATTATTTCCCAGCTTCAACTCCAGCATAAAATCAACCCCAGTAAATTTTGGCACGTCATATCTTCTCTACTTAACCCTGGAAGAAATGGAGAGCATACCCTATCACCTGATACCCCTCCATCACAGATAGCTGAAAACTTTAACAAGCACTTCATAAAATCAATTTCAGACCTACTAACTAACACCCCTAATGCTGGACCCCCCCCCAACCTTCAGCCTATTCAGACATTGACCCCAGGCCATCAACTACTTCTAACCCTGTCATTACTAACCCCCCTACTCAACAAAATGTCATACAAACCCCATTCTCATTTCAGCCCGCACCTACGGACACCATTAAGAAACTGCTACAAAACCTAAAACCCTGCTCTACCTCAGCTGACAAGTTTTGGTAAGAGAGATGTTCCTGCTAGCTACAACATCAATAGCAACAGCCTAGGTATGCACTTAGTGGTGAGAGACCTCGGCACACAGAGTAACAACAACTTTACCTTTGATCACCATGTCTCCACAGTGGTAAGAAGGGCATTCTGTATTGCTCATCTCATAAGTAAAGGCATAACCTTCAGAAAAAAAAAAAATTATAACCTCCCTGTACTCTTCCCTCATCACGCCAATAATTAAGTACATTGCCTTTTTTGTATGTACCTCTCCAAGCATCTGCAGCAGTTGGGGAGACCACAAAGGTTCTTCACAAGGAAAATTCAAGGTCTTCATCATCTGTCCTATGTGGATCATCTGAAATCACTGTCACTTTATTCTATTTCATACAGACTACTCAGAGGTGATCTCTGCCTTGCATATAAGGCAATCTCTGACCCTACTTTATTGGAAATACTGCATATCCACAAGTCAAATGCTACATGGGTTACTCTCTCTCTAAAGCCCTTAACCTGGTGTGTGACATTAATAGAACCTACTGGAGGGACAGATTTGTCTCCAAGAGACCTTTGGAAGAGACTCCCAATCCATGTCAAACAGAGCACCTCATTGTCCCTCTTCAAACGCAATCTGGACGATTGGATGGGTCACTGTAAATTCACCCCGGGGGTTCCACCTGTGTCCCTCTTGTACAGTGTCAGTAGGTGCTGATAGTGGAAATAAGGGTAGAACTTGGCTAGGCTTGAATGAGCACTCGGGCCATTAGCCTAGTAAGTTCCTATGATCCTATGAAGACTAGGCATTTGTACAAATAAGTAGCTGGTCAGCACAGAGAATAATGTTAATTAGAATATCTTGGAGATGGAGATTAAGACCTTCTGTATGGAAAAACATTGCATGGAAACACAACACTTGGGGCTGGCCTATTTAAAATGAGATACCTGTAAACCAGGCACTAGGTATCATTTGGTATTCTCCACCTTCATTTAGGCCAGGAAACCTATAGTATGACAGATTAAGTATGATTCTGAATCTAGAGAAGTCTTGAGCAGTTTCACTAAAGAGAAACAAATGGAGGTAAGAGTTCTAAAGTCCAAGTTCTGCAGGGAATTACATTTTGTTAGTGCAAGTCCTTGCACTAAGACCCAGAATTGTCGAAACAGAGAATGCTGTTAGTAATGGATCTTATTTGTTGCAACTTTGGATTGTTGGCCAGAAAGGTATCAGAAAAACATGATTCACCAGTGGAAGTTCTGGTAAAAGAGTCTTTGAACTGCCTTTGATATGCATTATTAGTACAGTCCATTTACCTGCAAGGTGCACTTAATAAATATTAGATTGGAATCTGTGTATGCACCTTAAGTAAACAATGCTACTGCAGTGGCCAATAAACCGACCTGTTGCGATTTTTTTTGACTGTTGCTGCATTTTCCTTTTTGGCAAAGCTACTTTATTTTTCTTTCTTTTGACTAAAGCATTTACACTAGGCTTCCAAGGAAAATATATATTTTTTGAATTAGTGGCTGTATTCAGTGAAAACTGCAGATTGGTTTAAGCTTGAGGAGGGGTAATGATTCCCATACTTAAGAAGACAGAGTGGAAAAACTGAGGTCTTTGTTGAGGAGATTATTTAAGAGGTTAGCGAAGATCACGTAGATGTCACATGGCCTTTCATGTCATCATAGGTGGAAGTCCTTTATGTTGATCTGTCAGCTGAAAATCAGAAGCTTTCGGATCCAACCTTTTTTGAGGTAAAGCCCTAAACAGAAGGAAAAATAGCCAAAGACAGTCATGAACTCATGGAAAATAAGTCATCAGTAAACATATCTGGAGTGTTTCTCCCCGGGCCTCTGCTGAAAATTGGCTTCGTTCCAAGTTGGACTTTCCCAGTAAAGAAATGTTAAATAAATACATAAATACATACATACATAAATAAATAAATATCCATTATATAATAATATATTGAAACAAAGAGTGAGGAGGTCACACTGGAAAACCAATCAGTAAAAACTAAATGAAAACTCCAGCCAGGCTAGAACTTCCAATGAGTGACCTCCCAAACCTCCTGTGACAGAAGTACATGGGATATATGCAAATGACCTTTATGAACATCAGGTGTTTCAGCTATATGGTGATTCGAATTGCCCATGACTTTTACGTTTGAAGTCGTTTTAATGGACAATTTCAGGCCAATAAAGTCAAACCCCACTAGCTATGGATATGCATATTTCGGCCTTGTTATGACCTCGTCAACATAGCACAAGCAGAGTGTTTGACTAAGCATAAAAAACACAGGGTTGTTATACCCAGCTGATGTCCATTATCACTAGGGTGATTGTAAAATATCCCAAATAACAAATTAAAACAAAGAGTGAGGAGGTCACACTGAAAAACCAATTAGTAAAAACTAAATGAAAACTATGGGCAATCAGAATCGCCATATAGCTGAAACACCTGATGTTCATAAGGGTCATTTGCATATATCCCATGTGCCTCTGTCAAAGGAGGTTTGGGAGGTCACTCATTGGAAATTCTAGCTTGGCTGGAGTTTTCATTTAGTTGTTATTATATAATAATATGAAATTTGAGTGCATTTCACAAAACTGGAGTTTGTAGAAGCATTGCCTTCATGCCTCCATTTTCTGCAGTGTTTTGAGTTCTTAAATATGTGAAGGAATATCTGTGCTGAGATTAAAGGGAAAAAAATTGAATAAAAATAAAAAAGGTTGGTGTCTATTCTGAGGGCCTGCTGCTTTTTCTAATTCAGATCATGTGATTTAGAATAATGGACTGGTCTACAAGATCACAAGCATGAATGAGATTGCTAAAAAGGGTTTTGGTAAAGTTTTCCTTATCCACGTTAAGCAAAATGTCATAAGTTAGAGTCCAGAGAGTTGTCATGGATGCACCTACCTGACCAGAAGCCATGTTGTTTTAGGGAGAGGAAGTACTATTGCTGTATGTGGGAGGAGCATCAATTGCATAAATCTTTCCCAGGATTTTGTCTAACATAGCTAGAATGGAGATGGAGCACAAGTGGGAGGCCTTAAATGACATATCAAGATATGTAAATGCTTGTGACATCCCTGATTATTTAATACTTTGCAAAGTTGTTTTTATCTATTTTTGACCAGATTAAACATTGGAAATGGGAATATAGGACAGAAAGGAAAACAGGAAAGCAAGCAAAGGGCTGAAACAAAAGGTAAGCAAATAAAAAATGAACAGAATGAGGTGGGATAAGAAGAATAAACTTTTTTTATCTCTAAGAGAAGGGAATGTTGGGTAAGTAAGGGAATTAAGAGGAAGATAATATGGGTAGGTTAGATAGCAGGGAAAGACAGACTAAAAGCATGTGGGGTAACACAGTGAGGGAGGGGAACAAAGTGGTAAAGGAGACATCAAACAAACTGATGGAGGGCAATGGTGAGTGAAAGATTGTTAAACCAACAGGGGAATTATGGATAAAAGGGGGTGGACTCCTGTCTGGAAAATAGGATTGGGTGCTCATAGATGCAGTCTTGGCAAAATGGGTTACAGTGGGAGATTATTCATCACCCTGAGTACTGTCACCCCTGGATCCTGGGTGGGGTCAGTACTGAGCAGGGAAGCAGCTGAACGAGTCACCAGAACATGGTCTCCATCTGGCCAATGAAGGCATTCTGCCTTCTGTTGATGATGACCTCCACACTGTCAGCTAGCTACTAATAGGTGACAAAAGTGTCACTCACACTTGCAGTATTCTCACTGGGTACCACTATACCAGTCTTTGTTTCATGGCTGCCTGATTCAGGTAGTGCAGATAGGGCAGGAGCTGTGAAGCCAATTGTGGCATGCTGGGACCTAGATGCATTGGGTATTTCACCTTGTAGAAGTGGTAGTAGCAATGCTGCTACTGCCCCTACTGGGGACTAACAGGCCTTGCTAGTGGGCCAGCTGCAGGTTGCTGTGCTGCTGATTACAATAATAAACCAAGTGGAGAGAAACAAAAAATAAATCAAATATATGTATGTTAAGAGAAAGGATAGTGACAAAGAGGGCAGATGAAGAGAAATATAAACACAATGAAAACTGCATTCTAACTATTGTTGCTAACAATACAATTAGAACACACTTTGCAAAGTATTAAATAATCAGGGATGTCAAAATCCTTTACATATTTATATCAATATATATATATACATATGCATATATATATATATATATATAGAGAGAGAGAGAGAGAGAGAGTAAGAGAAAGAGAGTGTGTATTTGTAGGCCTAAAACCATAGCCACATTGGCATGCACTATTACAGATAGAAGATTAATGGCTGCAGCGAGTTTACCCAGACCATTGTGTGATTATGGTTAGGGATTAATTTCAAAGTGTGAGAATACTGTACATGTACAAAGTAAACATGCTGCTTAGGCACATATATTCGAATTACTGGTAACAGGCAATATACACTTAACGCTACTGTAGGTTTCTAAATGTACAGTAAACTGATAATAATGATGCACTACTGCAGTTGTACTAATCAACAGAAAAAGATGTATGAAATGTTTTTCATGATCATAGTAGTGGAGAGGGGGAGGAACTGAACCCACTGACATCCTCATCAGTGTAGAAACAAAGAAACTTAACATGAAAATCCACTTGTCCGCATATACTGGAAGACTCAAGAAAAAAACTAACATTACAGAATCATACTAATACCTTTAATCTTTACCACTAATGACAGATGGGCCATTGTTTTTCTTAACATTTTACTTCACTATGCAGTACCACATACTGTTACTATTAAACACATGACAGCATGCATACTCACCCTGATGCTCTCCTGTGCATCTGCCTATTCCTTTCAATCTTTGCAGGGGCTAAAGATGTAAAATAGGAAGAATAAAAAAAATGAATGGTGGCACGCAGTGGCAGGTAATTTGGGCAACTAGAGTACTGAGGTATTGACAGCACCTTAACTACATCGCCCCTTTAGAGATAGAGGTCAGGTAAGTAACAACTCCTGCTACTGTACTGGTTAAAGCACTGCTCCTCCATTTGTGGTATGTGAATAGCATGTCTGGCAGCGTTGGTCAAACTATGCTACACATCAGCCTTATAATGTCACTTGGTATAGACCCCCAGCAGAAGCCTCTGCTTGTACTCCTTATGGAGTATCTCCAGAAAAATCTTGAACTCCTTCACTCACCACCACTGTGCTCTAAAACAAGCACTACCCTCTCCTTCTCCAGCCATGATGTCTCATTCTGAAAATGGTACATAATTGCTGCCTAAAACAGTTCTCACATTTCACATTTCACATCCTCTACACAATGATGGTCATCGATGGACAACTTACTTGTGTGATGGATAGACAATTGTGAAAATACACATATAGCATTTTTGTGGTTCCAGTGGCACTTTAAGGTATGAAACATGTCAGTTTTCTTTCCCTGTATGAACTATTGACAATGCATGTTGTACAGAGACTACAAAAGAAGATGGTTAAATTTGTGATAACAGTTCCCATACCCCTAAGATACTTTGCAGCCTATGAATGTGTGGTGCTGCCCACCAGTGCAAAGGTATTTGCATGGCAAATTACCGCAATGTTTGTCAGTTTTGATCATTGTGCAAATTGAGTCATTCAGAAACAATAATGAGCTAAGCCCTAATTAGCATAATCATCATGCTCAGAGGTGGGCAGAGAGCCTCTGTGAACTAAGGAAGATTTGCAGTGTAACCATCTAGCCAGGGTAGGGGTTCATCCAGTTTGTATCCTGATAGTGCCTGCTCCCTTTCTCACCTGTGTAAATGAGGATAAGTATCCCCTCACCTTTGTACTTTCTTACCTGGTTTACCTGTGGGTATGCATAGCCTGCTAATAGTTTTCCACACACTTAGAGTTTATACACACACACACAAGCACACACACACACACACACACACACACACACACACACATACACACAGACATATATATATATATATATATATATATATATATATATATATATATATATATATATATATTTATGTAGGTCTACCTCTAAATTTTATGCTTTCAAAACATTGACTTTTTTATGGTAAAGAACATAATATTGAAGTTTTGAAACTTCAAAATTTAATTAAAAAAAATAAAAACACATTTTGTTTTACATTTTTGCAGGGTCATGCTCCCCTGCACCCCCACACCCCCAGCTAATTAAATATACCAACTCCAATATTGCACTATAGCGAGGAAAATGGTAAATATATCATTCCGCACTGTACAGCAATCTCCATTTAAACAGTTCAAGGTTTCAAAACTTCGATCTTATGGTTTCAACCATATGAAAGCAATGTTTTGAAAGTTTGAAATTTAGAAGTAGACCCATATAAATATATATATATATATATATATATATATATATATATATATATATATATATACACATTATTTGGCCTAGCTATGTCTCCAAACTGGGCTTTCTAAGTCACACTCACCCTACACATGGGTGTTGTCACAAAAATTCACTTTGAAAGATGCAGAAAATTTTTCTGAATCCTGCCCTCTGCTTGAATGCATTTCAACTGAATTAAAGAGATTGAATGCAATACAGTCTGCCCAAAATCAGTGTAAGTACATTATTTATCCAAGATCACTGAACACAGGAGGAAAGTCAATATTCCCTTTGCTCTTATATCGTAGTATCTTAGATAATGTATTTTACATGGGAGAATGGAATTTGAAGTAAGTGTACTTCACTCAGTTGTCATGAAACTCTGTATAGCGGCGTGTGTGTGTGTGTGTGTGTGTGTGTGTGTGTGTGTGTGTGTGTGTGTGTGTGTGTGTGTTTATAAATCCATATAAATAAATTTCCCTCAAAACTAAAACATTTTCAATAAAATCCTAATTCTGTCTATAATACTTGCCTCTAAAAATGTATTTTCTATCTTAAAATACCTCTCCATATTCAATCTGTATGGAAAAATAGTAACTAAAAGTGTATGGCTTTCTACTTCTGCAATTTTATGAAAAATAAATTATCTCTTCTTTCAAAATCATTCCTTTTGTAAGAATAACTTTCCTTATTGTTTCACAATGTCTTTGTCATCTCCACCTCCGTTTTCCACTGTCTCATCACAATGGGTATTACCATACCATTTCAAGCCACTTTTCACATATAAAAAAATGTTTTATACTTTTATTTATTCTTTCTTGAGTAGGTTAGTCCTACTAGGCTAGTGGATTATTTTTAGGGGAAAAATAAGGTTTTATTTATTCTACTAGGAAGGCTAGGGCATTGGGGAACTTGCCACATCTTTTCCGATAGGTGCCATGGGATCTTTTACATCCACCTGAACTACTTTGAACTCAAGCAGATGGGACCGCAGTTTAATGTTTCATCTGAAGGAGACACACTCAAGAATGCAGCCCCCATGCTGTATTATCACCAAACCAATAACCTGGAGTGGGAATGAGACACACAACCTCTGTCTTTCCAGCACTTTTTGTGCCACTGACACTGTACTTTGATTAATTTTGATAAATTCTCTGCCTGTTCCTACTACATTAGTATATGTAGGTTTATTTATTTCCCATGCTAAGAGCTCTGTCTTTATAATAGTCATAAACAGCACCCTGATTGGAGAACAAACATTCTCAAGCAGGGTATTAATGTGCAAGTAATACCCACTGAAAAACGACGCCACTGCTTAATGACAACATATCAAGCTGCAGTAACTACCACCATTATTTTATGCTTGCTAAGCAGTACTTTTTTGAGTGTAAAAATAAAGAAAAACATTAAAATAAAAAAGTGTGTTTCTGTTGTGTCTGTGTGTGAGAGCATATGCACGTATGAGAGTGAGAAATCAATCGAGCTGTTATCTTGCACTGGCTAAGCAGCGCTTTTGCTGTTTAATGAGTGTAAAACAAATGAAACTAAAAAAAGTGTGTGTGTGTGTGTGTGTGTGTGTGTGTGTGTGTGTGTGTGTGTGTGTGTGTGTGTGTGTGTGTGTGTGAGTGTGTGTGTCTGTTTCTCTGTGTGTGTGTGTTGGTGAATGCATGCATAAAAGCAGAACAGACTGTGGTGTGTGTGTGTGTGTGTGTGTGTGTGTGTGTGTGTGTGTGTGTGTGTGTGTGTGTGTGTGTGTGTGTGTGTGTGTGTGTGTGTGTGAGACAGAGTAGAGTGAAAGTGATCCCTGGCAGCAACAACATCAGTTAGGAGGTTTGTGTACTTCTTGACCAAACATCTCAACCTCTTGGTATAAGAAATCTGGACACAGCCACAAATAACGAAGGAAAAACGGCCCAAAAATAAGAACAGAATTTAAATATTAATCTTATCAACTTAGAAAGTTGCTAGAACAGCAGGGTTTCCATGAGCATTTATTACCCGAAGGATATGAAGTGTGAAACTCAAATGTCTATCATTATTAAATGACTTCAATCCCTACTGATTTTTCTGAAAAACTACACATTTTATGAAGATGGGACCAAACATACCAGCTAAAAATCTGGACTTTCTGCAAAAATCTGGACAGTTGAAAGGTATACTTTGCTGATTCTTAGCTCAAAATATCTGGATAAACCTAGAATAAATGGGGACAAAGGCTCAAAATAGGAACATATTTTAGTTGATTATTAGGATTTGTGTTAGCATACATTTTCTGCAACAGAGGTGTGTGTGAGAGACTGAGTGAGAGCGACAGTAAAGACATTTGCATTCCTCTGGACCATTCAGATGAAAAAATCTGGATAAAGCCTAAAATAAAGAGGGAGCAAAGGCTCAAAACTAGGAACACATTTTAATTACTGCTCTTATAAAATTACAAACTTGCTTAATTGAAAGGATTTGTGTTAGTATGAATTTTCTGAAGAAAATAATAGTCTGAAAATCAAATGTAAGCCATTGTTTAGTAAATTCAATTTCCAATGACTGGGAACAAACCAAACGTTTTAGGAGTAAGGGAACAAAAAATAAAGTAAATGCCTGGATATTTTTTTACGTGTTTATTTTGTATGTAAAATGCTTCCTCCAGCACCATTTATATATATTACAGCAAGTTTGAAACATTAGGCGAAGGATTATTTCACATCAAGAATACATAAAAAAATAATATAGTTCTTAAAAAAATAAATAAGTAAGTAAAACACAACAATTTCTATAGGGATCCCATTCTCTAAGTGCAATAATGCCCTCAAGGGTGTGTGTTAATGTGTAATTAATGCCCTTCGAGGGGTGTAGAAGCCCAATACCACAGCGTTTACACACACCCTGTTGGGCATTATTACTTGCTTGTTTCCTTTTCTATTAATGTATCTGAGCCTATACTGCAACTTAAAATGTGATAATTGATTAAAGATGGTTAAAACAAACATAGCATGGCTACATCAAAGACCATTTGATGGTCATGTATTCATTCTATAGTGGAGTATTTGACTGCTGACATTGTGAATTTCTTCCTGAAATGACGCATTGGATAATCCTTGTCACTCATCTTTTGAGTTATCCCTTTCGCTCACCCAACCTTTGAAGTACATATGCATACACTTAATAATTTCTTAAGTCAAGGGACAGCAGGACTAGCTCTATACAAAGGCTTTGTTTAAGCCTCTTTGGCTTGCAGTGTCTGCATGACACATTCTGGCAGCTTCTACTTGGTCAGAATAAAGTCTGGAAAACTTGCTATGGTTCTTAATACTAGTTCCAGAAGAACACATATGACATGAGAACTCATGTTAATAATTTCAGATAGGCAGTCACTATTTATTACTATTTTTGTATAGAAGTTTCATTACTGTTATTGTTTTAACGATAATGTGGGGAGATGATTGTTGTTAATTATTTAATTGGCATACATTCTGATAAGGATTGTGTTCCATCCTATCCAATAACAATCTGAATGACCATGTGGCAGACACATAGACTACTACAACACTTGCACAATGTGAAGATATCATTACCTGCCATGTAAATCATTTAAAAAGTTGTGCATATTATGGTGATATTCCTTAAATAGTTTCTGCATTGCATGTTGAAAATAAAATGTCTAAAATCTACCATCAAAGTCAGATTCAAATTTATTTTATGGTTTGAAACCAAGCACCACAGAAAATATCAGATACAAAACAAAAGAAGTGTAACAACCCGTCCTGGTTAAAAGCTGAATATGTGAACTATTTATAACAGGAAAAGAAAATTAAATAGTATAAAAAGTGTGTTACAAGATGACAAGACTCATCTCAGAGCATGGCAGATGACAACGTGTCCGCATTATTTATCTGCAAAAGAATATTTACCTCTCTTTCCATTCAGTTTGACAGTTAAAAAGTATTCTCACACTAACAATGTCCTTTATCATATCTGACTTTAAATCCATTGTCTTTCCCTCAAATCTCTTTCTTGCATCTGCTGTTTGTGAAGTGGTTATATAGTGCTGGGGAATTATGAAAGAATCTGTCTGACTATTCATCATTACTTGTTTAAGTAGTATTGTTGCCACCCATGGAGAACAGCGAAATATACATCGATGGTAACCACTGATGATGTTTAGGCCTTTTGTAATATTGCTATATAAATAGCAGTGATCCACTTTAATGGAAAACAACGACACTTGTTTAAAATTCCACAACAACCAGCTACAGTAACCTTGGTGACCCTATCTGAAGTTTACCACTTCATTAGCTTTATACCTCTGTGTGTGTAGGTTAAAATACTGAGCAAGAATTGCAGCTTTCTTATTTTCTGAGACAGATGTCTCAGTATCATCATTTGCCTTTTATTCGTGTGCTGTGTAGTTTTATAAAATATATTAGCATTTATCAACTTAAACTTTCCTTTACACCTCTGTGTAGGGTTGGAAATCCTGCTGTTCACAACCTTTAAAAATACTATCAAAAACAACTGCTATGTTACAAACAGCACTCTTTTACATACATTTGAAAAAGAAGGGAAAAAAGAAAAAAATAAAGAAATAGGCTATACATGTACTTACTGCAATAACTGTGTCAATCATCTTATTTCATTAATAATTAAAAAGTAATAATGTAATATTTAAACTAGATAGGATTTTATGAGATTAGCAGTGTTTGTTTAATCTTGTAAACCCATAAAGGTTTGCTGCACAGGATTAAAAAATATTAGTTTCTTTGGAGCTGTTAAACATCTTTATAATATACTCCAGCACAAGTTCTGTTGCTGTTTTGTTATATAGTGAACATTCTCATTTAGAAAATGAAATGTGACTACTTTTTCTTTCATCTTCTTGCAAAGAAAATGGCCAAGATTCATAGATGACTGGTACATCATGCAGCACAAATTAGCACAGGTAGTGTCCACTTGCAGTGAGTGGTCAGTTCTAAGATGCAGTGGGGTTGCATAAGTGGTAAACAAGCAGAGGATGCAGCTCATGCTAGTAACTGCATAATGACCTGGAAATAAAGAGTCTCATGCAAACAAGTCATGTGGTTTATGCACATGACATGTATAAAACAAGCACACTGTGCCACGGAGCACAGCATTTTTGTTTTACACAACCACACTGTGCCACGGAGATTACCCATTTTAAACATCAAGATTTATAATATCTGTCTTAGAATACTGGTAGGATTAGTAACAGTAGCAGCTCGGCAAGATGTGTTACTGGCCACTATCAGAGCCATTGTCAGCAATGTTGTATGACACAGACAACAACACAAAGGGAGGAGGTAGACAAAATGCCTGAGATTCTACCAGCTCAAAGTACAGCAGATTGTGGACAATATTCATGTCAACGGGTAGTCTTTAAGGGACCCTGACAAGCTATGTTGTTGACAAGCAAAACTAAGAATATTAAAGTATGTGTAGCTTTAACCAATGTATCTACAGGGACCATCTTGCAACCTCATGGGTGTACCATACTAGGGATATTGCAGGCATCAGCCCCATTAATCTTAGATAACTTCCTTGACTTCATTCTGCAGCATTAAGGATGAACATATCTACCTCCACAGTACTGCAGTGGGGACAGTCAGCACCATGTAGGTAATTTATGACAAAATCTGATAGCATGAGGTCCTAGAAAGCAATAGATTCCACATGCATTGACATCAAGGTCCCACCTGGTCCAGCAGGGCTGACATTTATTGACAGGAAGGGCTGCCACTTCCTGACCACCCAAGCAGTATGCACTGTCCAGGTCATTATTTATAACGTGCTTGTGCACTATCAAGTCAATCATTATGATTCACACATTTGGCACATGTGGATTTCCCACAGGCTCATCTGGTTGGTAGGTGCACATGTATGCTAAATGGACAGGTTAATGCATGACGATGCCATGCAAGTAGGATGTAGTCAACAAGTATGTTATTTGCTGTGTATGGCAGGCAGTGCCAGATATGAGCTAGAGCTCTGCTTGATGCACCCATTCCACATCGACCCAGACAATGCAGGAAAAATGAAATAAAGTGGAGCATTGGTCCAGCTTACTGAAGGGTATCTTACATTATCTAAATATATCAGGAGTTGCACTGCAATGCCAAAACAGTCCAGACATCTTCAAAAAGATTATTGTGGTATATGCCATACTGCATAAAATGATATTGCACACAGACATGAAAAAAAAAAGGTAATTATCCTTGCAGAGCATTTCATAACCATTGTTGTAGCAGCAGAAGGCATGGCAGATGACCACACAGCAACAACAGCAAAACTGAGACAGATGTGGGTGTAACACCTTGTAGTACTAGCAAAGAAGTGGCATTTGGGTGGCAGCTGCGAGCTGTAACACAAACAACACAGAATAAAATAAAGCATGTGTTATAATGCTGAGGTTATGCAGGGTAGTACATGGATTGGCCATTCTGTGCAGCAAGCATCACAATACCCACAAAGGTTATAGGTGCTTAGAACGTAGCCATCATCACTTGTCCAAATTAGGGGAAACAGTGACAAGTGACTGAAACACTACAAAATGGGCTAAGGTCATTGGAGAAGAATAAGTATCCATATACCCTTGGAGATTTTGGGTAACTAGGGATTATATCCTCACTTCATGGAGTCAAGCTGCCACAACATGACCTTTTGATAACCATGTCAGCATGTGGTGCTAGGACTTCAAAGATCCTTGACAAGATAGGTGTAAAACTATTGGATTTTGAGCATCTGCCCTGACATATCTTACTTTGTGTTAATCACAGTAAGTGTGCAGCATCCCCATTGTGATCTGTAGCCATGCAATATTAGCTGCAGTTAGTGCTATGCATATTACCTTACATTTATGTTCAGTAGACATGCCTCAACATATGGCCCTGAAACCCTACATCCCTTATGGCATGTCCTTTCTTGGTTTCCTATGTTCTCTGGACTCCTCCAGCCACAGAGAATGCAGTCCCAAGCTATTGTCATAGATACTCAGTTACATCTACGTGATGCTGTTTACATCACTGAAATTCGTAAAAGGCCGTGGTAAACATCACTTAGGTGCCTTACCAGGCAGAATTTTGTTCCTCATCTTTGGGAAGCTCCAGACCTACAGAATGCTTTAATAAAATTCCTCTACTTCCAAGTTCTACTCTTCCAAGCATTGCTGTAAAATGTTGCTAGCACTTTATCTCATGCTAAGAAGAGTCACTTAGTGTTAATTAATCCATTTATCACCTATATGTCTGAACTCCCGCCAGTGTACAGTACACTGTATATACATGGTTGCCTTAACCAAAAATAAACATGCGACCTTGTATGCTCATGAATATGGAATATGCATATCTCTAACACCATGATGCAGCACTGAAGACATGTCTTGGTACTATAGTGCATTGCTGCCACCATGTCTTCATGCTGCAATGCAGTGCAGTGCTACACTGCATGAAATGGGATTCAGAAATGTGTATCACCTCTTATAGTACTGACCACCCATGTGATTGATGTCCAGGTATGTTGCCTTATGGGCTGATCTGGCATGCGACCATGACATACCAGGACCCCACCTTGTCCTCATTTTGGTGCTTCCCCTACTTTATGTCTCGTCCACCATTCTTTTTTCATTGTCCCAACCCCTCCATTAACATTTGTCCATCATCTGCCTGCTTATGTCCATCCTCTATGCTCACGTCCTTTTATCTTTTTACTGTCCCTCCTGTGTCTGGGGTCTCTCTTTGTCTGTCTGTCCATCCCTTTTACTTGCCCTTCTACATCTCTCTCATCCACAACCATTCCACACTACCTTTTCCACCTACCCTTCTTTTCTATAACTTACAAAATGGTCTTTTTCTTGACAAAAAAATACTCTCCACCCACCTTTCCTGCTTTATAGCTACTCTTCTGTGTCTACCTGTATGTGATATTCTCCACATGTACATGAAGAAAAGTCACCCCTTTGCTGTGAACACTTATGCATATGATTCTTTTGGTTGTTAAGGTGCCAGTCTCACTACATGTGGCTATTTAACTCTGCATTAAGCAATTGAAAATGTATCACTCGTCTTCATCTTCTCGCCTAGCATGCGACATCCGACACACAATGAGCACTATTATAATAAGTCACTTGCCATATGGGAGCTTACTGGAGTTTATTGAGTTATCATGATGACATCTGTAGGTATAAAGTCCTTTTCTCAGACTGCTGGGGCTATTCAATGCCTTATCTGTGTCTGACTAGCTGTGTGGATCTTTGCACAGTGACATACTCAAAAATGTGCACAGTGTCTGCAGCATTTATTTAGAAATCACAAAGCATGTTGTGTGCTTTCTTGTAAATTTTCAAAAAAACATCAAGGTTGCAAAACTACTTTAATTATATTTCTGAGCTTCTTAGGATTTTCAATCATCTTTTCAGCTACTGCTTCTATGGCAATACTGCCACAAGGTGACATTACAAACATTTATGGATTTCATATACCCTAGGATTCTATGTAGTTTCATGACGTTTCTGTTTCCCAGGTATGTGTTTTATGACCCCTTACTCTCTGACTTCTGCAGTTTTTCTCCTCACCAGCACACTCTAGATATACTGGCATGTAGATTGAATTGCTGGATTGATGCCCCTGTCCACGTGGGACATAGTTGATTCCCCAGATCTGAATTTATGATTCCCCATCCATTGATTCAAATTGCGTTTGAAAAGGGCCAGGAAAGGGCTCGGCTTAACATGAATAGGACACCTGTTCCAAAGAAGGGGCAATCTCTGAGACACATATTTGTCTCTCCAGCATGTTTTTTCTGTGTTACTAACTAAGTTTAGATCCCTAGATCAGGTGACCCCTGTGCTGTTTGTCTTGTGGATGTGTAGAAGCTCCATCAGGCCTGGATTTGTGAGTGCATTGTAGGTCAGGCATAGCTTACCTCTAATGGTAGGAGACAGAGTAAAGGGATAGGGCTTTTAGTCCATCTGCATAGGACATGTTATTTACACCCTGTGTTTTCTTTGTGAGGAACCTCTGAGGTTGGTCCAGCTGCTGTAAGTGCCTAGTCAAGCACATGCCAAATGGTGCGTTGTACTGAATTATTAGTCTAATGAATATGGAGTACAATGGGACTATAATTTCCTTGTATCTGGATGCCGTACCTTTACTTATAAGTTGTGCCACATAAAAGGACTTCCGAAACACTGTGGTATTCAAAGTTCAGACTTCCTTCTATCTGTGTACCTAGATCTCTCACCTCTCAGCCTACTCTTAGAGTTGTGCCATTGATATTGTAATTTGCAGGGTTATTTGACTTCCCAAACAGTATGATAATGCACTTTTTTGCATTTAGTTTTAGGCCATGGTGCTGGCACCAATAATTTATCTGATCTAGACCTTCTTGAAGGATATCACATCACTGGAGGATTCAGTGATTGCCTCCTGCTTGCAGTCATTAGGAAACTTTGTCATCCAGAGGCCTTACACATTAGCTTTGACTTCAGACAACTATATTCTGAGCAGGAGTGGTCCCAGTACTGAGCCCTGTGGCACACCACTAGTAACTAGCCTCTTGCTGGATCTGGATTCACCCACTTTAACCACATACGTCCTGTCCATGAGCCAACTGGCTATCCATCTTGTGCCATAGGAATTTACGTCCAGTTGTGTGAGTTTATTTATAACATCTGAGTGTGGAATTATGTAAGATGACTTGACCAGGTCAAGGTAGGTGGTATGCACTGTTTTACCCTTATCCATGGCCCTAGTGACTTTTTCACAAAAGACCCCCAGAGTTAGATGGCATGACCTGCCATTGACAAAGCTGAATTGGGTTGGGTTTTGAGCTTTCCTATGTCTTTATTTATCAGGTCCATGATCATTATTTTCATGGCCTTATATATAAAACTAGTCAAACTTGTATGTCTGTAATTACCCTGGTCAGTTAATGGCCCCCTTTGTGCAGAGGTATGAAGCCACTCAAGAGACTGTGGTTAAATAGATATCCTAATTGGCTTAATAGGCCCTGGTTTAAGCTGTTTACTGGTATATCATTGACCCCATTGAAGCCATGCTTTTAGCTTTAGAGAGCATAGTGGCAACCTGTTCTTTAGTGATAATTGGAGATAGTGTGGTGGCAGGAGTTTCTTGGGGGAGGACTGGGGCTGATGGTGAGGTTAAATTTGATCTGAATTTATCAGCCAGCAGATTAAATACATCTTCTGGCTCAAAATAGTTGTTGCCATCCACAACTAATTCCACATATTGTTGGCTGTTGTCCTTAAGACCATGGACATAATTGAAAAATTCATTATGGTTATGGGAATATACTTGTCTGAAGTTAAAGCTAATGTTGAAGACTCTGGATGACAAACTTGGCAGGTGACTGAAAGCTGAGGAAATCATGGAATCCTCTAACATGGTAGATATCTGTCAGGAGGGTCTAAATCAGACAATTGATTGGTGCCAGAGCCACGGCCTAACACTTAATGCAAAAAATGCATCATCACACCCCTTGGGAAGCCAAAAACCCATGGAAATTACAACATTAATAGCACACCCCTAAGATTAGACTCAGAAGTGACAAATCTAGGCACACAGATTGATAGTAGCCTATACTTTGAAGGACATGTGTTCACAGTAGTGACAAAGTTGTTCTATGTGGCACAGCTTATAATATATATACTTTGAAGGACATGTGTTCACAGTAGTGAGGAAGCTGTTCTATGTGGCACAGCTTATAAGTATAGGGATGGCATCCAGATCCAAGGAAGTTATAGTCCCACTGTACCCAACCCTCATTAGACCAGTAACCAAGTGCAATGTGCCATGTGACATGTAATTGACTAGGCACTTACAGCACATAGAGTTATCCCAGAGGTTTCTCACAAAGAAAATACAGGGTGTTAACAAGATGTTGTATTCAGATAGACTTAAAGCCATATCAATTTATTCTGTCTCCAAATGACTATTAAGTGGTGACCTATGCCTGACCTACAAGACATTCACAAATCCAGCCATGATGCAGCTACTACACATCCACAAGACAAACAGAACGAGGGTCACTTGATCTAGGGAGCTTAACCTAGACAGTGACTCAAACAAAACATGCTAGAAAGACTGATACAGGTCCAGAGATTAACCATTCTTTGGACAGGGTTCCTATTCACACTAAACAGTGTCCTTCTCTAGACCTCTTCAAATGCAGTTTGGATCAATGGATGGTGAATCCCAAATTCACACCTGGGGTAGTGCCTATGTCCCACATGGATAGGGGGAATCTGTAAAATACTCAAGGCAAATGCACAGACCTATGCCATCTTCTTGCCCCTAAGGACCACGTATTGTGTAAAATCATGTTATACTGGTTAGTCTTGTAATGACTCTTCAGCCATTAGCCTAGTGATCTCCTATGAACCTATGAAGTTAAAGACAGAGGTGTTTGAGGGTAATTCAGGGTTTGCTCTTTTAGTTTGTATTACCGAGCAGTGGTCAGATTTGACCAATGGTAGAGAAACTACAGGTGTAAAGTTTAGTGGGGTTATATTGGTGTTGACTAGTTCCAATATTTATTTATTTTATTAATTTTACATTTGTGGACTGGGATAGTCTGACTGGATATATGTCCATTTTCAGTGGAGGCCCAGGGAGAAAAGCTCCAAGATAATAATACACATTGAATATTTAGTAAATGCTAGTTTCAAGCAGATTACAGTCATAAGCAATACCAGCATTTAGCAAATATAGTACTTATTATAAAACACTTTACAAAACATAACATTATTTTCAAAGTTAAACATACATAACATTACATTCAGGTTTAAGACACACTGAGCAGCAGTTATACAATTGACCCTTCCTGAAATGGAGTGGTAGAAAAAAGTTAGAAGTAGTTGAAGGTAGGGCACCTAAGAAATAGAGAAGTCACTAGTCTGGATTAGTGCAAGGATATAACCATGAGTTTTGAAGTATTTCTTGAGTTTGTTTTTTGAATTGAGTTAGTGAGGGCTCTAGGGTCAAGTCAGCTGGGAATCTGTTCCATATTTTTCCAACAGTTTGCAAACAGAGAGTTGCCAGCTGAGTAGTTGGATTTGTATGTCTGAACTAGGAGTCTAGTGGATGATCTCAGTGGCTGGGTGCTGGTGTAGGGGCTGATAATATTTTTTTATTGCAGCTGTATTTTCTGGTTGGTAAAGGACTTTATGTGCCACTATTAGCTGGTTGAACTGCAGTAGGCTTGGCAGTTCAAGCCATCCTAGGCAATTTAGTTTGTGACAGTGGTGTGTCCAGTAGGCTGTGCCAGTAGTAAATCTGGCAATGTGGTTATAGCAGGATGATAGTTTATTAAGATCTGTTTTGTTTAAGTTGGAGAATAGAGATGAGGCATAGAGAAGAGTTGATAGCAGATGGATTTTCCTCTACTATTTGGGAAATGAACTAGTTGGACAAAGGATCTACCATTTATGAAACCTAGTATGCATTGTGCAAACTTATTTGTTGTTTTGTAGGTTTAACAGTTAACATAATGATAATTGAATTAACCTAGCAGAATAGTGTTACACTAAATAAGGAGGGATTCTGTCTTGTTTAGATATGCTTTGTGGATAGAAAGTGACATGGGTGGAGGGTTTATGTTACTTAGGTATGCTATAATATGGGTTTATATTGACAGTAAGTAGAATGTGGGGGGAGTCAATGTCATTGTCCTGACTTATGAGTCTATGTGATTTGCTTTTTTATGAATATGGACATGCCCACTCCAACAGCATAGCCATTTTCAGCAACGTGTCTGAATGAGTGGTAGGCACTGTGAAGGTGCTATCATTACACTGAAAACATACTTCAGTAACTATGTAGATGTCTCTTCTTTTGAGGGTCAGGAAAGTATATAAGGTGTGTTACTTCTTATGTAGGACTGTAGCATTGAGCAGTGCAGCTTTTAGTTGCTGTGTCTTTCGGCTTTTCCCGGTTAGGGGTCACCATAGCGGAACTCCAGTCCGCTAATGATTGGCAGTTGATTTTTACATGCTGAGTTGCCGGCCCTAACGCACAACCTTCAACGAAGGTACGCCCATTCACACATGTCTCCACATAGACGCTCTAGCTGAGAATCGAACGCCCTTTAGTCTTGCCAAAAAATGTTATGGAGTAAGAAAAAGTATTGGCTAATATAAAAAGCCACAAAGAGAGAGAGAGAGAGAGAGAGAGAGAGAGAAGCCATTCATAACAAAGAAGTAAGGGCTGTTATCTATCACATTCCAGAGTAATATACATATTGAACCCACTTAGCATGACACAGATAATTAAGTTTATAATAAGTCAATCTTTTGTCTGTATTATATTCATATATATGTCAAAAATATACACTTTCTATTTTATAGTTTAGGTTTGTAGCTGAAACACTAGAATGACCTTAAGGGCTCATTACTTATAATCCATGGGTCTTCTCAACATGAGATTTGAGGTATTACATAGTAGCAGCATATGCATCATTTGATCTTTCTTGTAGTTTTAACTAAATGGCTTTTCTATGTGACCTTTTCTCCTTTTTGTTTGGATATTTAGCAAACCTGAATCAGTGGCGGCTGGTGACTTCAAATCAAAGGGGGGGCTGCAGGAGATAGCCAAATGGGTGGGATCAATGGGAAGGGGTGCGGACAACTAGAAAGGGGAGGAGCAATGCTCAAAACCACAGAAACTAAACATTAATTAAATATGCTGCCCTGGGTGCCAAACCCTCATTATGAGAGTCCAATCAAGACAAATGAAGTGTAAAAGAATAAAAATATTTCAATGCATTGGCTGCTTGACAGCTTACTTAATACCTAGATGGAAACAAAAAGGTTGTGAGGCATGAAAAAATAAATTACTTTTAAATACATTACTGGAATGCCAGTCAAAATCAAGTATAAGAAAAACATGCAGCACTCAGCTCAAACCGCTTCTCCTTGCACTGCATTATAATTTATATTCAGCTTTATTAAAGTACCAAGTAACATGCTGAAAGTAGCAATCTCTGTGATACCCCCACTTGTAAAAATGTTTATCCAAAAAAGACCTGCTGCCTGACAACTATCTACTTGTTTCATGGGGAAAACATGATCAAAGTAAAAAAATGAAAAGCAAACAAGCTCAAGATACATTGCTTAAAGGATTACTGTACAGGTTATGGACCACACATGAATGGCATTCTGTTTAGTTTATGGGTAAAGCCCTCAGAGATCACTGGAAGTCTCCACCAAGTGTAATGAGCTTCTTAAAATAATGTAATCCTGTCCTTTATTACAAATACTGTCATATGCATTTCAATACCCAATGCTTATACATTATCTAGTTAAGTATTCTCTGCATGGCAACAACAGAAAGGCTTCAATGTTGGCAATTCTTTAACAGTATGCTTATTAAAGCTTACTTGCATGTTATGATCTCAGACAAGCTTACCTGGTGGTCATTAAAGCATTGCTACTTAAAACACAGAGCAACAGGCACTTTCTGAGTAATAAGCATAAATCAACTGTACAAAAATATGACAGAAACCAGACCATTCTGCAAAATCAAGAACAGATTAAAAGCCACTGTAGTACTTGTGTCTACCTTGGATGGGGGGATACCCTGCACATTTACACTGCATGGGGGGATACCCTGCACATTTACACTGCACAACTGCTCCTTGCCTTGCTTGGACACATCCAGAGTCACTACATGGGGAGTGGGGTGCAACAAGTATGTCACAATTTGAAATGTCTCTGGCTGACTGATGGCCCCGACACATTTGTCATACCTCACCATCAGAGCAAAGCCATACATAGAAGTGGGACAAAGGCCCAAAAATAAGGACAATTTTTAAATATTGCTCTTATAAACTTAGAAAGATAATAGAATAGTAGGTCTTGTATTAGTATGAATTTTCTGAAGGATATGAAATCTGAAACTCAACCATGTCTGTCATTATTTTCTAACTTCAGTTTTTAATGATTTAGTATTACCTCAGTGTCACTGCGACAGAGGCACAGCAAAAAATGGGTATAGTTCCCCATACTAAAGTAAATGCCCTCGGGCAGATAGCCTAGTATGAACCTATGAACCTCAGTTTTAATGAACCTATGAACTAATTTGCCAAAAAACAATTTTATGAAAAATGGACCAAAAATGTGATGCAAAAATATAAAATAGCCACACAATACAGCTGGGAACCTGTCAAAGAAGGGACATTTTTTTAATAATAGTACTGCTAACTTGAGTAGCTGACAAAATAAAAGAATCTACATGCATTTCTGAAATAAAAGTAATCTATAACTCTGATTATTACAGTTATTTCTAAATTGTAAACCCTCCATGTTTTCTTCCAAAATTGCTATTTTGCGGAGGGATTATTAGGGGAAGAGCAACATTTTGAGCCAAATTAGGGGACAGTTGAGAGGTTTGGCTATGCCTAATTCTATAAAGCAATTTATTTGTATGTACCTCTCAACCTGTTAATGCAATAAATCTGGACAAGGCCAAATATATTGGGGGAACATAAACAGTACTAAAAATTGCTCTTGTATAAACTGAGACAGTTCATAGAACAGGTCTTACTTCAGCATGCATTTTTCTGAAGGTTATGAAGTCTGAAACTGAGTGTCATTAGTGACTTAATTCCTAAATGATTTTCCAGAAAACCACAAATATTATGAGGAACAAACCAAAAATAAGAAGCAAAACTCTATTCATTCTGTGAAAATCTGGACAGTTGGAAGGTATAGTTCAGCTGGGGCTGTCTTTGAGTTTGCCGCTCTTCCCCCTCACAAAACCATGGTTGAATGGAGCCCTCCCCCCTGCAGCCATTCCAATGATCCATTACTTGGCTATATCACTCCATTTACCATAAACACTAATGTGCATACTGCTTTACTTCTATGATGATCTGGATTTCATTTGAAAGTTTTATTTTGCATTTTACAGCACAAACACTAAGATATCTGCTAAATAAAGCAACGCAGTCTCACAATGAAAACAGGCTTAGCATTAAAAACTTCTCTGCCCTTGAAATGCAGGTTCAATGAAACAGCATTGAAACCCACATTCAAAGAAAATACATTTTGCCAGTGGCAGATAAAGATTAACTTTGGGCTGTTTTCAAATCATAGGCCCCTTGCACATGAAACATACACGTGCTCTTTGATGCACCTTCCTGATTCTACTCAATTATATTCCTTGTACAATACAGTACAGTTGTTAGACGGCATTTTAAATGTATTGTTTTGAACATTTTTCCAGTAAACAATGAAACAAAATGCATGCACCAATGACAAAACTACCCAATTCAGAACATTTCCATCATAAAAGTCTACTCAACCTTCTACAGTCCACCAGTATCAGTAAATATGCACAATCTCTGAAGTAGTAAAAGTCATCTAAATAATTCCACATTAAAGAAATCTATAACAGTGAAGAGGTTGCTGCTAGCAAACAATTTTATATGTCACTGTTTATTCATCTACAAGTAAAGTGCCTGTTGCCCTAGAGGAATAAATTGCCTATGTTGCATGCATTAAAAAAAAATAAAAATAAGCTAGTAATATTGCAATAGGGACTGTATGGCAAACTGATAACAGGTTCATAGTTACTACTCTAGGTATCTTTACCAAAAAGACTGCAGCATCCAGCCACTTTACAACACAGTACAGTATCAGCAATGCATCTATCTACTGTGGGAGTAGAACCCACAGCCTTCTGCATCAAAAGCAAGTACACTACCTGTTGTGCTATTAATGCAAGCCAACTCAGAATAAGCAGCACTAAAGTTTTGTTCCCCTGCAGCTCTCAGCTCCTTGTAAAATCTACTCGACACGCAGTTGTATCTCTGAACTTTGCAGCACAAGAAATCTGGAAAAAGCTGAAATTTATTTGGGGGGGGGACAACCAGGGACACATTTTAAACATTGCTTGTATAATGTTGGAAATTTGCTAGAATAAAATGCTGTGTTACCACCATATATTTCACTGCCACGTCTTTAACCCAGGGGACCCTGTGCAAAACAGTCAGAGAAACATACCACTATGCCAAATCAGCTGTTTTGTGAAAGAGAGGAAGATAAACTTAAATGGCTACCATTTAGTGAATTCAATTCTCAGCATAGCTGTCAACCTCTTGGTACAAAACACCTGAACAAAGCCAATAATGGGGGGGAATACAGCCCCCAAATATTCAGTGAATTCAGTTCTCACTATAGCTCTCAATCTCTTAGCAAAAAACATGTGGACAAAGCCAGTAATGGGGAGGGAATACAGCCCCCAAACATTCAATGAATACAGTTCTCACCATAGATAACTCTCAACCTTAGCACAAATACCTGGACAAAGCCAATAATGAGGAAATACAGTCCCAAAAATAGGGACAGATTTCAAATATCCATGTTATAAACTTAGACAACTGCTAGAACAATTTTGTGTTGCCATGTACTTTCTGAAGAATATGAAGTCTGAAATTCAAATGCCTATTTTTTAAACTTTTAATGAGGAAACTAGTCTGACTTGGAGCAAAAGACAATTTTCAGCAGGGTAGAGAGAAATGCCAATCACATCTTTGCAAGTAAAGAGAACATGCAGACACCACACAGAAAGCACCCCAGCCAAGAATCAAACCAGAGAGCCTGTAGCTGTTAGGCAACAATGCTACCAGTGCACCACTACACTACAGACTTTGCAAGGAAAAATGTAGATACAGAAACCACAGATTTTATGAGGAACAGAACAAATATGAGGCAAACATCTGCAAGTTTTTTTTTAGAAATGGTGGTGGATAGGGAATTCAGGTCCTTGCCACCTGCATCCAAGGTACAGGGTTCAAGCCTGAGTCTCTATCCACCACCATTTGCTCTCTCTAGCCACCAGTATATAGTAACTGGGGCATTTCACACACACACACACACACACACACACACACACACACACACACACACACACACACACACGCAAAACAACCTAAACTCCAGCCAGCAGCAAAATGACCTAAACTCCAGCCAGCAGCAAAATGACCTAAACTCCTCCAAGCAGCAAAATGACCTGAAGCAACACACACACTCACCTGATGTATGTCTGACCAAGCAGCAAAACCACCCGAGCAATCCAGTGACCTGAAGTAGCAAAATCCACCTGTGACATGGAGCAATCCAGCCAGCGACCAAAACCTGCTACACCTACCTCCTGAATGAGCCTGTGCAATGAAAGTCCCGTGAGAGCAGCTCACCTCTCTCAGTTCTGATTGGATCTGCCTGCAGCTGAAGCAGTCTGGACCTCCTCTGCTGTGCGGTTGTCCCCGCACTGATTCCTGGGTGCATTTGCAGCAATGATCGCTGGGTACCTGTGTTTCTCTATCCGGACTGCAGTCTAGACTCATTTTTTTTTTTTCTGTTTGTTTTTTAGTTTTACATATTTTTCTTTTTTTTTCTAGGTGGGAGGGCTGCAGTCCAGCAGTCTGATACCACGAGCCTCCCCTGACCTGAATAGCAAATTTGCTTTATGATGTTAAAAATGTACAGTCTTTCTCCTGCTAAATTTTAGTTAACAAGCCAAGGAAAAAAATACTGAATATGTCAGTCAAACCAGAAGGGTACAGTACTCATCAAAACTGAAGCTGATACTAAAATGTGACCTATCTATTCTGACAGAAGCACTGTAAAACCCATGACTCACTGTGGCTGTAACTATTTGACTAATTTTTATTTATTATTGTTGCCAACAGAGAAACATTTTCAGTCTACTGTAATTTAACCAGCCTCAAAATACTACATTTCTATTGTTATTATTTTCACCTCTAGGATTATTTTGGTTCCATTGATGTTTCTTACAAGTGATATTTCTTTTTAATTTATAGCTCCTGCTATGCTTCTTTAATTAGTACATTGCTGACTTCTTTCTATCCTGCCCTTCCTTTCTTCCATCCTCAGTTTCTTTCCCTGCTTCTTCTTCTCTGCTAGGCAGTTTTGTATTGTTGCACATTAGTTTATTATTCTACACTAGGTACCTTGACTACTTTAAGTCAAAATCCTCTTACAAACTATTGCAAACAATTCATGTGGGGTTTTGATTAAGGGCAGCATTATGGCTTATTGTTTAAAAAAAAAAATCTTCACTTTACAAGTGGAGTCAAGGTTCACCCCTGATTCCTTAGTCACTGCCTGTGTGGAATTTTTAAGATGTCCAAAGGTATGTGAATGTTTTTTCCAAGTACCCCAGTTTCTTCCAAAACATGCTGTATTATTCCAAAGCACCTGCATCGATATTTGCCTTTTGAACTGGCCTGTGGCTGTAAAGGTACAGTTCACTTATCCTGTTAATATATAAATAAATTAAATTACATTTTGATTAATGTAACCATTGTTGTCTTGTAGACAAGGGAAACATTTTGGACTGTATAGAAGAATCTTCGGATATCCCATTATTTAATTTCTTCTGCAAATATCTTTGAAATAGATATACAAGCATATTAATATTGGAATGATACAATTACCAAAAGCATGGTTTTATACTTAAGAAAAGCATGTATACTTGTCAGTCATTAGGTCTCACTCAAAAAAATCATTACTGAAAAGTACTGCTATCACATAAATTTGAAAGACAGTCACTGAATAAATTTCTTATAAAAGAAAGTGGATTAGAAGACTTTAATTACATGCTTTCTCATTTTCCCAATTTTTAAGATATTCTATTTTCATTTCTAGCATTTTGCCTTTAGGCAAACCTAATATTATGGACATCTTATTAAAAAAGAGATTTGCTTGAGCTGTACTGAATCATTTTTTAGTTAGCTTTATTTTGAGTAGCCTCGAAGGTCCACCATGTGTACATTTTCTTTCGCATTTACATAAGGAAGATAGTAAATTGTTCAGTCTTTTTTGAATGTGCAAGAATAGACATAGCTGAATTTTGAACCATTTTTGGTAACCTTAACAACTATAATGACTTACGTCATCTCCAGATAACAAAAAAATTTCCTGTCATTATTTCAAGGAAATTATAACATTTGTTCATCCTGAGAGCCTTTAGCTTTTTTTTGTACTCGATCCCTGCAAATGCTTTATCTCTTCCTTCTAGGAATCATTTCCTTTCTCTTCTGTTTTAACACAATCATTAGGCAAGAGAGACAAGGGCACAGTTGTATATGTGAACAAAAGTATATGTTGATCAGATGTGAATTTTAGTTATGCTGTCATTAGAAAATTGTTAAAACACTATTACATTTGCATAATTGCGTGTTTTATTAAATCTGATTTTCTTATAACTTTATTTTACTCTGCCATTCTAAGGTTACCTCTCCTTTTGATAGTCACATGTATCATTCAGTTTTTGAGATGGATAAATGTCCTTGTATGCTTGCTACCACATCTATATAATATTGTGAAACTGGAAATGAATTTAGGTTTTGTAACTAGATAGCATCCTGCAGAGCAGTCACCCAATGGACTGCATTATGGTGGATGCGTTGATGCTGAATATTTTATTTAATTTGTTTACCAGAACAGCACACTAATCCCAATAGGCCATCTGCAGTTGCAGCCTAGGTGAAAAAGTTCACAAGAAAAAAAGAATTATAATCACAAAAATGAAAATTTTCACAGAAAATACAAAGTACATACAGACAATGAACAAGTATTAGTTACAGTGGCGAAAACAAATGAGGCATTATTTTAGGGAACATACCTGGGAAATGAACAGCAGGTAAGAATAAAAGTAGGCTGTTGTAAAAGTTATGCAAGTGAGTGGAGGGGGGGTCAGGTGATTTGTCTAGTGGTAAACCATTTCTGGTTTGTCTTCCTCATGAGGTATTTTTGAGATGTGCTCCAAAAGAGGAGAAAAGAGATATTTATTTTTGATGGGTAGGTTGGGGGGATTCCCAAAGATTGGGTGCAAAAATTGAGAAGCAGTGATCAGAACATAAAAAATTGTTTTTGGGTCTGTAGTGAGGAATTCCCCTGTAAGAGGTTGCAGTAGTTGCACAGGGTTGCTTTACTATGGAGTTTAAAAGAGCTAAGAAGCCACCTAAATGAGAGTTTGAAAAGTCCATAAGGAAAGCAACCACACAATCCAACATTCTGGTCACTGGAGACTCCATTATGAGACAGACTAATGTCCATTATGAGACAGACTAATGTCCTTCTCACTAGACAGTATCCACCACATTAGGCATGCTGTCAGGTTATTGGACAACAAGTACCAATATGACTCAGTCATAGTCCATGGGGTCGTAAATGACCTGAGATGTACCTCCCTAGACTATATGAAGTGAAACATCATGGAGCTCTCGTAATGTGTTTCCCATCAACTTAGCATTGAGCAACATTTTATATTCTCCAATGAGAATGCCACAATACAAACAGAAGATGAATGAATTTAATAATTGGCTTAGTCTCTGGTGTCATTCTAAGGGGGTGCAATAATTGGAACCATGGAAGGCAATGGTCAAAAAATCATGCTGCCTTGTAAGGGATGGTCTGCGCCTCTCCCCTCTATGCTTTCAAATATTTGCTAAAGTATTATCCTCCCCCATAGTGTCTTTTTTATGAAATGCCAAGCTGAAAGTATTTCCAACATAGCAAATCAAAACCAACAAAATCTAACCATGTTACTGCTCAGTGCTCAGACTTCAAGGAAGAACCTTCACTCACTACAAGCTTTCTTCACCCTAGAGAATGCTGACATCTCTGAGATCACTGAGACATATTTTAAAGTCATGGAAAGCACACTGGCAGTGCAAGGCTATAATGCCTTCCACAAATTTAGACCAGCTACTACACAGACAGTGATTAAAGGTGGAGTTGTCCCAGTTTAAATAAAACATAAATATACCTCAAGTCTGGTCAAACAGGACTATGCACTTGAGCTTATCCACATTCCAGTCACCATAGGCCTAATTCCATACCTCTTCCTTGCAAGCTGTAGATCACCCTCTATGACTCAGGAAACCCATAACATATATTTATGCTTACTGGAAACACTTGGCATATAATCCAATACCATATTCACCAACAACTTTAATTACTTCCCACCTCCCATTAACTGGGAATGATCTACAACACCAAACATGGAGGCACAGAGATCCCTGGATTTTTTAAATATGAACTCCCTGAACCAGTTTGCCAATACGCCAACCAGGGGAGCAAAAATAATAGATATGGTCCTCACTAATATGGGAGAGCACTGCACACTTTCTTCTGAAATGTCTTTCCTGGTAAGGTTAGATTCCAAAATGGTCTCCTTTGAAGTAAAAATGAAACCTGGAATCCCAGCTAACCCTGGAATGTCCATAAACTATTCTAAGGCTAACTTCCCACTATTAAGTGATAACTTAGCAAAATTTCAAGCCCACATAAATCCTAAGAACATTGCTGTCTATGTGGAGCTGTTCACTTAAACCCTATGCAAGCATGTTAATTTCTGCATATTGGGAGCTATGCTCAGCAGGAATAAATACAAAACTTACTCAAACTACAAGCCATCCTGGTGGAATCACAAAATTAATAGGCTGTATAACAAATGGAAGAAAATCATGTTAAAAAATAGAAGGTGCAGCACCCAGCAGGATAAACGCACTCTCAAACCAAACAAACAGTTCAGACAACAAGTAAAGTCTACGTTATATGGCTCCTACACCAAGAACAAACACAAGGCATTTTTAGCTATCTCTGCAACCTCAAAGACAATACACAATTGTGTGGAGAGCTCATTGATATTGTAGCCACCTATACTGAGCCAGAAGATATAGCAAACCTACTGTCACACAAATTTAGCTCTAACTTTACTCCTCTCTCACTCTCACTCTCAATCTCCCCTCAGGAAATAGCATTAAATATACCTCCCCTACTATCACTAGGGAACAGGTCCTCAATGCTCTAAGGCCATGATCACACCATGAATGGGCCCAGACAATATCCCAGGATGCCTCATAAATAGCTTGAAACATGACCTATCAGAGCCTCTGGGATCATCTTTCAGCTGTAGCTTCCTATTCTGTACAGTTTGGTGGTCGAGAGGGATCTAGACTATAAGTAACCATGATGCTGTCATTGTGCTCTGACCTGCTAGAATCCATGGTATTAATAAGTGACGAGTGGATGCTTGATGTAAGTAGAGCGCTGCTGCTCTGACCTGCTAGAGTCCATGGTATTAATAAGTGACGAGAGGATGTTTGATGCAAGTAGAGTGCTGCTGCTCTGACCTGCTAGAATCCATGGTATTAATAAGTGACGAGCGGATGCTTGATGTAAGTAGAGTGCTGCTGCTCTGACCTGCTAGAATCCATGGTATTAATAAGTGATGAGCGGATGCTTGATGTAAGTAGAGTGCTGCTGCTCTGACCTGCTAGAATCCATGGTATTAATAAGTGACGAGCGGATGCTTGATGTAAGTAGAGTGCTGCTGCTCTGACCTGCTAGAATCCATGGTATTAATAAGTGACGAGCAGATGCTTGATGTAAGTAGAGTGCTGCTGCTCTGACCTGCTAGAATCCATGGTATTAATAAGTGACGAGCGGATGCTTGCTGTAAGTAGAGCGCTGCTGCTCTGACCTGCTAGAATCCATGGTATTAATAAGTGACGAGAGGATGTTTGATGCAAGTAGAGTGCTGCTGCTCTGACCTGCTAGAATGCATGGTATTAATAAGTGAAGAGCGGATGCTTGATGTAAGTAGAGTGCTACTGCTCTGACTTGCTAGAATCCATGGTATTAATAAGTGACGAGCAGATGTTTGATGTAAGTAGAGTGCTGCTGCTCTGACCTGCTAGAATCCATGGTATTAATAACTGATGAGCGGATGTTTGATGTAAGTAGAGTGCTGCTGCTCTGACCTGCTAGAATCCATGGTATTAATAAGTGACGAGCGGATGTTTGATGTAAGTAGAGTGCTGCTGCTCTGACCTGCTAGAATCTATGGTATTAATAAGTGACGAGCGGATGCTTGATGTAAGTAGAGTGCTGCTGCTCTGACCTGCTAGAATCCATGGTATTAATAAGTGACGAGCGGATGCTTGATGTAAGTAGAGTGCTGCTGCTCTGACCTGCTAGAATCCATGGTATTAATAAGTGACGAGCGGATGCTTGATGTAAGTAGAGTGCTGCTGCTCTGACCTGCTAGAATCCATGGTATTAATAAGTGACGAGCGGATGCTTGATGTAAGTAGAGTGCTGCTGCTCTGACCTGCTAGAATCCATGGTATTAATAAGTGATGAGAGGATGCTTGATGTAAGTAGAGCGCTGCTGCTCTGACCTTCTAGAGTCCATGGTATTAATAAGTGACGAGCAGATGCTTGATGTAAGTAGAGTGCTGCTGCTTAGAGATTATTTTTTTCAAGTATTTTCATACTTTAGCACTGAGTTTTCTATTTAGCTCATGGATAGCTGAGCCACAAGCATATCTCTCAGCTATATTAAGAGGAGGAAAACAGTACATTTAGAATGGCAAACCTGATTAAGTGACTATCTACAGTCACTGGGCCAATAATGCTTTAATTCTGCAAAGATAAAAGTGTTGCTTGTTGAGAGAAACAATGCAAAAAAGACAGTTCAAAAATGCAGACATCTCTACATAATCATTAGATTATCACTAAAAAACAATGTGGATCAATGAGACCCCAGATGGAGATGCAGCAGATGAAGCAGGATGCTCCAGATGAAGATATGACAGAGGGTGATGTTCTGGAACCTTCTGTAGGAACCTTTCATGAAAGCCCAAATAGAATTACACAGCAAGGGATAAAGCAGAAAACAGAGGTCAGACAGGGTATTTTCAGTTCAGGAGAAAACAATCTAAGGGAAGACCTGCTTGATTTAATGGAGATAGACAAGCATAGTAAGATAGATGAAGGAAACCTATTACAGAACGTAATAAGACCTAAAATGTTAGATGACTGGAAAAAACGATTAATACAGAAATGTTGATTATTAAGAGAAACTCATGTGATATAACATAAATAAACAGGATATACTATTGTGCGGCTAAACTAATAACAGTTGACATGTTACCACATAAATATAGAGTAAAAAAGAAAGGCAGGGAACAAAATGAATGCCAATGCCACCGTTGGAGCATTACACAGAGAAAACTACAAAGCAGCTATTACAAGAAATAACACTGTTAAAAGAATATACATAAGGGAATATATAATCAAAACTTCTTAGAAAGAAATGTGGTAATAGCAACAGATAATATTAAAACAGACAAGGATTTATTATACACTATTTTCAATATGAAATTCAAAATATCAGCAAAAGGAAAAAAAACATAGTAGGCATATAGATAAGTACAAAAGAAATGTACAAATAAGCCATTGATTAATGAGACAAAACATTGTATAGACAATTGGGAAACAAAACAAAGGCAGTGTAAACACATGGTAGTGTGTGTTTCAAAATGCACAAAAGTGAATAAAAATGAATATAAAGATTTGTGACTGGAAGCACTCCATTTGTCAATAACTTCAATAAATGTTCTGGCTAAACTTGTATGTCTACATTACCTAGTCAGGCAATAAATGTGACAGGAAACTTTCTACAAATTGATGAGGTTTCAATCCTGTGTGATGGTAAAGCTGGGGAATGATAAGCCATCATTACCATATGATATTTTGTCCCCAAACCAGAGAGTTTCCCAGTCATGCATGCAGTCACTTGGTACTGATGTTCAATTTCCCTACTGTTCACAGATATAGGTGTCATAGGTGTCAAAATATCAGTTGAAACGAACATGTTATGCTGGAAGCCAATTACAGAATCATTCCTTTTTATACAGAATAATGAAGAATTACTTTAATGCAGCTTAGCAATTATATATATATATATATATATATATATATATATATATATATATATATATATATATATATATGTGTGTGTGTGTGTGTGTGTGTGTGTGCATGTGTGTGTGTGTGTGTGTGTGTGTACAGACTATATATACATATATACACACATATATATATATATATATGTGTGTGTGTGTTTGTGTATATATATATATATATATATATATATATATATATATATATATATATATATATATATATATATATATATATATACATATATTTTTTTTTACATTGGATGGTAATAAAACACCAAATGCTCCAGTCATTCCCATGTTTAAAATTGAATTATACTAATTACAGTTTGTTTGTTTTACTTCTGTAGTTCTAAGTATAGCATTATATTACTGTACACTTGAATATGGGACATTTGCAAGACTTGATAATCTTTATTAGGGCCATTTTTTTCTTTAGTTATTTTGCATCCCTGTCGGATAATCATTAAGCTTTTCTTTATGGATCTTGAACCCCTTCATTCCCCACTCTGCTGAGGAATCCCCAGCATAAGCATGAGACATGATCAGAGGGGACATTATCCAAATAGCCATGTGATGCCCTATGCCCTCACTGGCATCCCAAAAAATCATGTCATTTTTGTTTAGATTTTAAACCTCCCCCTGGGGCCACCTACTCCCCTCACCTTGTTTGCACACTATACCAGTCACATGCAAATGAGAGCTACAATCACAGGACTTAACTCAAGTTAAAGTCCATAATCCTGGCACTTTTGTCCTTTAAAAGCCTCTGTTTGCTTGGTAGAGATTGGCTAACTGGAACTACTATTCCATTCCTCAGATTGGTTGAGCAAGTGTTAGCCACTCCATCCCATCCTTCTATGCCCTTTTCTTCCAGCACATGAGCTGCAGTGCAAACTTGCATGATCTTGGTAGTAGTGATGAGATCATCCTTCTAATCCATAATGTTGGAACTTGGTGCACATTTTCATCAGAACTTTCAAATGGCTGAAACAATCTTGCTAACATAGTAAAAACGCTTAACAGCTAATAAAGTAATATCAATGCCATTTTCTAAGCTCAATAATACCCTCTAGACTAGACTGTATGATATATGGAAATAATGGACTTACAAGTTGCAGTGGCTTTTACCTGTTAGCTTCAGATCTCACAATATCCTTACCCAGTGTGTTATTTCTCTATAATGTTTCTGCTGCAAGGCAGTATTGCATATCTGCATCACTCATTTAATGTCTCAGAAATTATCTGTGCTATTGGAAGAGAATACACTGCAGAATGATAGCTTAAAACATAAATTACTTGTAATTTATGATATTCTTTAGTTCACAAACACTGATGTGTTTTACACTCTAAAACACTCTAGTATATTCATCTGGATTGTATTGTGTATTTTGTATTTCCATTCTTTGGTTTGGAGGGACAGGTATTTCTTGCAGAGGATACCACTGCTATGGAACAGACTTCCTGTCTACATAAGGTTCATCTGTGTTAATTTTCAAGCACAACTTAGATCTGTGGATGGGAAATAGAAAATTAACCGTAGGACTGTTCCCTGTACTACTAATAGACAAAGGCAGTTCCTAAATGATTTATCCCATGCATGGGTCCCTTCAAATTGTCTGTGGTATGAGCCCATTTATTCTTATTAGGGGTAATATATAATTATCAACCATGGGATGGGTAAGGCCAATCTATTATTAAATTGGATGGGCTATTTCAAGCAAAAAAAAAAAAAAGTGGATAGGCTTAAAATGGTC
>NC_056745.1:1413529017-1413571517 GCF_019279795.1 Protopterus annectens
TGTTCTATCATGGTGTGGCTGGAAGGAGAAATGGGGTAGGGGTTATCCTGAAGGAACAGGATACCAAGAGTGTTTTGGAGGTGAAAAGAGTATCAGATAGAGTGATGTTTATGAAGCTGGAAATTGATGGTGTAATGATGAATGTTGTTAGTGCATATGTTCTGCAAGTTGGGTGTGTGATGGATGAGAAAGAAACATTTTGGAGTGAGTTGGGTGAAATGGTGATGACTGTACCCATGGGTGAGAGAGTGGTGATCAGAGCAGATTTCAATGGGCATGTTGGTGAAGGGAATAGAGGGGATGAGGAAGTGATGGGTAGGTATGGTGTTAAGGAAGGGAATGCAGAAGGTCAGATGGTAGTGGATTTTGCAAAAAAGATGGACATGGCTGTGGTTCATAGGTTCATAGGTTCATAGGTTCATACTAGGCTATCTGCCCGAGGGCATTTACAAGCCTAGCCCATAGTGAATACATATTTTAAGAAGAGGGAGGAGCATAGGGTGACATACAAGAGTGGAGGGAGATACACACAGGTGGATTATATCCTATGCAGGAGGGCCAGTTTGAAGGAGATTGGAGACTGTAAAGTGGTGATGGGGGAAAGTGTAGTTAGACAGCATAGAATGGTGGTCTGTAGAATGACATTGGTGATCAAGAACAGGAGGAGGAGTGTGAGGGCAGCACCAAGGATCAAATGGTGGAAACTGAAAAAGGGTGATTGTGAGGTGGAGTTCAGGGAAGAGTTAAGACAGGCACTGGGTGGCAGTGAAATGTTACCAAATAGCTGGGTAACTACAGCAGAGCTAGTAAGGGAGACTGCTAGAAAGGTGCTTGGTGTGACATCTGGACAGAGGAAGGAGGACAAGGAGACCTGGTGGGGGAATGAGGAAGTACAAGAGGGTATACAGAGAAAGAGGTTGGTGAAGAAGAAGTGGGATTGTCAGACAGATGTAGAAAGTAGACAGGAGTATAAGGAGATGGGGTGCATGGTAAAGAGAGAGGTGGCGAAGGCTAAGGATAAGGTGTATGAAGAGTTGTATGAAAGGTTGGGCACTAATGAGGGAGAAAAGGACCTGTACCGATTGGCAAGACAGAGTGACCAAGCTAGGAAAGATGTGCAGCAGGTAAAGGTGATAAAGGATAATGAGAAAACATACTCACTGGCGAGGAGAATGTGTTGAACAGACAGAAGGAGTACTTTGAGGGGCTGATGAATGAAGTGAATGAGAGAGAGAGAAGGCTGGATGATGTGGGGTTAGTGAATCAGGAAGTGCAATGGATTAGCAAGGAGGAAGTAAGAATAGCTATGAAGAGGATGAAGAATGGAAAGGCTGTTGGTCCAGATGACATATCTGTGGAAGCTTGGAGGTGTTTAGGAGAAATGGCATCTTGGAAAGTGAGAGGATGCCTGAAGAGTGGAGAAAAAGTGTTTTGTTAATGGTTTTTAAGAATAAGGGTGATGTGCAGAGCTGTAGTAACTACAAAGGGATAAATCTGATCATTCACAGCATAAAATTATGGGAAAGAGTAGTGGAAGCTAGGTTAAGAAGGGAGGTGATGATTAGTGATCAGCAGTATGGTTTCATGCCAGGAAAGAGCACTACAGATGCGATGTTTGCTCTGAGAGTGTTGATGGAGAAGTACAGAGAAGGTCAGAAGGAGTTGCATTGTGTCTTTGTGGACTTAAAGAAAGCATATGACAGGGTGCCTAGAGAGGAGTTGTGGTATTGTATGAGGAAGTCAGGAGTGGCAGAGAAGTATGTAAGAGTGGTACAGGATATGTACAAGGGTAGTGTGACAGCAGTGAGATCTACGGTGGGAGTGACAGATGTGTTTAAGGTAGAAGTGGGATTACATCAAGGATCAGCTCTGAGCCCTTTCTTATTTGCACTGGTGATGGACAGGTTGACAGACAAGATTAGACAGGAGTCCCGGTGGACTATGATGTTTGCAGATGACATTGTGATATGTAGTGAGAGTAGGAAACACATTGAGGAGACCCTGGAGAGGAGGAGATATGCTCTAGAGAGGAGAGAAATGAAGGTCAGCTGGACTAAGATGGAATATATGTGTGTGAATGAAAGGGAGGATAGAGGAATGGCGATTATGCAGGGAGTAGAGTTGGCGAAGGTGGATGAGTTTAAATACTTGGGATCAACAGTTCAGAGTAATGGTGAATGTAAAAGAGAGGTGAAGAATAGAGTACAGGCAGAGTGGAGTGGGTGGAGAAGAATGTCAGGAGTGATTTGTGACAGACGAGTACCAGTAAGAGTGAAAGGGAAGGTCTACAAAAGGGTAGTGAGACCAGCTATGTTTTATGGGTTAGAGACAGTGGCATTGACAAAAAGGCAGGAGTCAGAGCAGGATGTGGCAAAGTTAAAGATGTTAAGATTTGCACTGGGTGTGACAAGGGTAGACAGGATTAGGAATAAGTATATTAGAGGGTCAGCCAGGTTGGACAGTTTGGAGACAAAGCAAGAGAGGTGAGATTGTGTTGGTTTGGACATGTGCTGAGAAGAGATGCTGGGTATATTGGGAAAAGGATGCTAAGGATGAAGCTGCCAGGTAAGAGGAAAAGAGGAAGGCCTAAGATAAGGTTTATGGATGTGATTAGAGAGGACATGCAGGTGGTTAGTGTGACAGAGCAAGATGCAGAGGACAGGAAGAAATGGAAACAGGTGATCCACTGTGGGGACCCCTAACCAGGAAAAGCCGAAAGAAGAAGAAGAAGAAGAAGAAGCATACATAAGAAGAATCATTAAATGACTGGAAATAAATGTAAAACAACAGAACAAGACTGTTGTATTTCTTCTCTGTACATATTTTTTGAGAGGAATGAAAGATAGATAAGACAGCAAATTTAAATTAAGGAAATTGTAGTCAAAAGTTAAAATGTGTTGATATATGATTGAGGCAATGACAGTTAACAAACAAGCCAAAAGACAGAAGTGACTGTGTGTCCATTCATATGCAGGACAATTACCCATTCATTCATGCACATTAGAATATTTTTAGCATACTAATTGTATAAGACAGTTATTTCTTCCACAATATTAACTGCACACACAAGATGCTTGAACTCAGTCAAGCACCACACTCTGGCCTGAGTGGAGTGAACGTTCCTGTGTCAAGTGAATGACCAGCACATAGTTTAGTGGGAAATTAACAGTTGTATTACTTCTGAATGCATTTTAAACAATCCCCTTATATGCTTACTGTTAATAAGCAGAAAACTATCAAAGCACACATTAATTGTCCTGAAGTATACACTCTGCATCCATCTATAATGATATTATATTTTACAATGATGGTTTAATTGAAACAAAGTGAAAGCTTCCTTCAATTATCACATTTTCTGTGTGTATACAGCTTCTGCTTCTGCCTGAAGAACATTTTCAGACTGTTACCTGAAACTGCAGCTTAGGTATGCAAACCTTAACAGTTTAAAGTAGAACCTAGACTGAAAGTATATAGAAGGATTCCAGACAACACCCCTTCCTGAAACAGACAATTGTCCATGCATATAAATATGTACAAATTTGAAGGAAGATGCAGCCCTACTAATTATAACTTGCATTAAAGGAATATTGGCACAGTGTTAATAAATATTTAACAAACATATACTAAGCAACTACAACAGTAAATGAAATGCCTTGCACAGTATTACTAGTGATATCAGAAATGTTAAGTAAAAAAGGTGGCATACAGGTAAGGAAATATGGTTTTATGTCTTCCTTATCTAGCAGTTGAGAAAATTAGTTAAAATGACACACAGTACAGTAGAAATCAGAAAAGACTGGTTGAAACTGTTGGAAAGTATGAATACATTAATAAATGCAGTATTTAGTCTTTAGTTGATTTCATTACTATATGTAACTAGAAGTATTTATAAAGGATAGCAAATGAAGGCCTAGGCCATGGTGGTGCAGCGGTTAGCATTGTCACCTCACAGCAAGAGGTTCTCTGGTTCGATCCTTGGCTGGTGTGCCTTCTGTGCGGAGTCTGCATGTCCTCCTTGTGGTCGCATGGGTTTCCTCTGGGTGCTCCTGTTTCCTCCCACATCCAAAAGACATGCTGTAGGTGGATTGGGCACTCTAAATTGGCCCTAGGCATGAGTATGTGCATGTGTG
This sequence comes from Protopterus annectens, assembly GCF_019279795.1. Taxonomy (NCBI): domain Eukaryota; kingdom Metazoa; phylum Chordata; order Ceratodontiformes; family Protopteridae; genus Protopterus; species Protopterus annectens. The sequence continues at coordinate 1,413,533,148 of NC_056745.1, forward strand.
TGCCTTCCATGGAAGGTTGGGCACAGGGCTGGCCACTCAACACCATAAAGCTCTACTGTCAATCATGAGTGGACAGGTGATCTGCTGTGGCGACCCCTAACCAGGAAAAGCCGAAAGAAGAAGATTTCAACCAAAACTAAATGATATGTCAATGTATGAATGCAGTATTCTGTCTTAACTGATTTTAGTATGTATATAGCTACAAGTATTTATAAATAATTCTCAGTGAAGTCCTAAAGTGCTTTTGATACAGGATTGCAGTCTATATGTCAATGTATAAATGTAGCATTCTGTCTTTACCTGATTTTATTACATATATAGCCACCAGTATTTATAAAGGGTGGTTTCAGTACAATATTGCAACCAAATGCATAGCAGGCACAACTATGAAATGTATTATCATTTCTGATGTACTATAGTAGATAGCAAAATGTAAACTTCACCACAGCTTTATAGTAATACAGACATTCTTCCCAAGTATTCATAAGCACTTCCCATATCATGTTCCCATAAATGTATAAGCACTTCCCATACATTTTATTTTAATTCAATAAAGATCTATAACAATGAAATTGATTAGTAATAATTTAATGCTGTCTAACATTATCTGTGTGTTTTCTCTTTGCCTCTCCTCCCTCTTTTGTCTCGTTTTCTTATGTTTTCCTTATTTTCTTTCTCTCCCATTTATGTTCATTTTGTTACAGACCTGAATTGCTCAGGAGTGGGCCAGCCACATATCTCCCAAGTTAGGGAGGTTTCAACCTCTGCTCATTCAGGGATGTCCTCACAAGGTCTAGGTAGTGGCACCATTCTTGTAGGCACCCAAGGACATGGCAGCTTGGACAAGCATCACTGAATAAGGATGTCTGGTCTTGGTTGAGGACCTGGTGGAGCAGGTGGCGGACAGACAGCTTCAGCCAATTGAAGGTACTCTTCAGTGGGAGAAGCTACCCCCCCCCACCATGCTACTACAGTCCCCTGCCATCTCAACATCCATGTCCTCCACTGCAACACCATCTGGCAATGGAAACATTTGAGGTCTTGTAGACTGGGAACTGTTGTTTGACATCAAACTTCATTAATCCCCTCCTTCACTATCCTCTTTCTTACACCCTTTTACATACTTTCCACCCACAGTTCCTTTATGTATATATATATATATATATATATATATATTTTTTTTTTTAAATGAGGGGGGTCTATGCACTGACAAAAAACACAGTGCTGCTCCTCTTCAACCTTTTCCAAAACATCCCTCTTGATGTATTTCTGCTGTGTTTTCGTCTTTGCTGTTTCTCCCCTTTTTACAATCATTCCTATCTCTCCCCTACTACTCTTTAGTGAAATGATCAGGGTGTCCAGATAAGGATACCCCTATATAAAATGTAAAATTTAAAAAGAATAAAGAGGTTTATTAATGACAAAAGCATTAATTAATTAATTTATTTATTTATTCCACTTTGATTACCGGGGAGGTCCACTGGGCTAGGGGGCCCATTTTCAGTGGAAGCCCGGGGAGAAAAGCTCCACAGAACAAAGTTTATTAACATACACATTTTTCAAAGATAGTTTAAAATACATACAGTAGGATTCATTCTACAAGAAATAAACAATCAATACAATTCAATTTAGTTCATGAGATAAATGAGAATATAGCATAATAGCTAGATTTTAATATTTAGTTATGAGTACAAATTAGCAATTGAGAGTGAGGTTAGGGAGGAAAGAAGGTTAGCCAGGAGTGAAGGGGGAGGAGAGTTTGAGAGGTAAGGGTGGAAGAGTGCAACTGCATTTCCTGTTTAGGTAGAGGTAGGAATGAAGTTGAGATTTGAAGTTATTATGGTTGTTACAGGTCCTTAGATAGAAGGGCAGAGCATTCCATTTTTATGCTAGGGTAAAGGATAAGAGAAGCTGGCCAGCTGGGCGCTTAGGTTTATGAATGGTGATCAGGTTTTGGTGAGAAGATCTAAGGGGTCTGAGGGGGGAATATGGTTGTAGTATATTGGATAGTGTAGGGCAGTTTGAGGGTTGGAATAATTATTTGTGGACTGTGGTTAATTGGTGAAAGTCTAGTAGGTTGGGGAGTTCAAGCCAGTTTATGGAGTGAAGGGAAATGCAATGGTGAGAGGAGTATTTGGCACTGGTGGCAAATCTGGAGATTTTATTGTAGCATACTTCCAGTTTGGAGGTAAGTGTGGAAGATAAGTTAGTGAGCAGGGGAGAGCCATACATAAGAGAGGGAAGGAGATAGGTATAGGCGAGAGTTAGTCTGGAGGAAGGAGAGAGGAAGTGGTTGTTTCTATAAAGTAGGCTGAGTTTTATGTGAGTTTTTTTTATGTTTAGCTGGATATGGGAGTTAAATTTTAGCTGATTGTCAATTGTGACACCGAGAAGTTTGGCAGAGGGTACGATCTCGATAGGGGAGTTTTTAAGGTTGGTAATATGAATAGAGTTTTCATCAAGAGAGGAGGATTTTGAGGGGGAGAATAAAAGGATCTTGGTTTTATTGGCGTTAAGAGAGAGGTGATTTAGGAGCATCCAGTTTTCAGTGGTTGAGAAGGCATTTTGAGTCAGAGATTTGAGCTCTGCTCGGTTAGTGGTGCAGCAAGTCAAAGTGGAATCATTGGTGTATTGTACAATTTTGGTGTTAGGAATGACTTTATGGAAGTCATTAATAAAGATATTGAATAGCAAAGGGCCAAGTATGGAACCTTGGGGTACTCCAGTGGGAGTAGGAAGGAAAGAGGAGGTGGCTTGGCCCCATTTCACTGCTTGGGACCTGTTTGAAAGATAGCTGGAGAACCATGAAAGAGTTTTTTGGGAAAGGTTAAGATTAGAGAGATGATTTAGAAGGTGGGTATGAGAGATGGTATCAAAAGCTTTGGATAAGTCCAGCAGGACAGAAGATACCAAATTACCAGAGTCATGGGCTGAATTGACAGCATGTAAGAAGGAGAGAAGGGCAGAGTTAGTATTGTGTCCTGGGTGGAAGCCGTGCTGGGTAGGGGAGAGTAGCTGGTATTTGGTAAGGAATGGTAAGAGCTATAGGTGGGTACATTTTTCAAGAATTTTGGAGATGGGGAGAGGATGGCTATGGGGCAGAAATTGGAGACATTACAATTTTTGCCACCCTTGTGGAGTGGAAGAATATATGCAGTGTGCCATAGTTTGGGAACGTATGATTCAAGTAGAGATCTATTGATCAGGATGCTGATAGGCAGAGCAATAGCATCTGAAGCTATTTTTAAGAAGGAGGATGGAATGCTGTCAGGGGCATTGGAGCAAGACTTTAGTTTATAAAGAAGTTTCTTTATTAGATTGTTGGAAACGGGTTTAAGTTCAAAATTAGGGTGAGGAGGGGAGGGATGGGAAGATTGGGTAGGGAGGGGAGGAGGGTTATTATTGGTAAAGGTCTTAGTAAGCTCAGATATGGAGGAGGTGAAGAAGGTATTGAATAGTGAGGCAATTTCTGAGTCAGATTTGCTGGTGTCAGGACAGGGTTGTTTTTTGTTCCTGGCCTGAGGAGGGAATTAATAGAGTTCCAGAATTGTTTGGGATTTTTAGCATGATTTTCTTGTAGTTTGATGTAGTAAGACTTTTTGTCTCTAATGACTTGTTTTTTGGTTAGGTTTCTCAGCTGTCTATATTTTAGTAATGTTTCTGGTTGTTTATAGCGGAGGTTGATTTTCCAGGTTTTATCCCTTTGTAGCATAATGTTTTTTGTATCTTTGGTGAGCCATTTAGTGGTTTTTGTTTTAACTCTTTTAGTTCTTGTTGGAGCTAGGGAGTTAAGGACTGTTAAGAATGTTGAATTAAAGTAGTCAACAGCTTTGTCTAAAGGTAGTATTTTTAGGGGGTTCCAGTTAGCTTAAGGGAATCAGAGAAAGTAGTAGGGTTAAAGTTAGATAGGTTACGAGTATGAATGTATTGGTGGGAGTGTGAGGAAGTGGGAGCAGCTCGAATGGTGAAGGCAGGGAGGTGGTCTCCTAGAGAGTCGGGAATTACTCCAGACTTTATGATTTTGTTAGGATGAGATACTAGGATCCAGTCAAGTATGGAGCCAGGGGGGTTGGTTTTATTAGGTCTAGTTATAGAGTTGGTAATTTGAGTGAAGGTGAATAGGTTAATTGTTGATGTGGGATTAGGGTTATTGATTTTTCCTCAGTTGATATTTACATCTCCTAGGATGTAGGTTTCTAGCTTAATATTGGAGGAGGCTATGAGAGTCAGGTGGGTTGGAGGAAGGGGTGGGGAGAGGAGTAAGAGGATTGGTTGGGGGAGTGGGAGGGATTAGCAGGAGGGGGAATAAATGTAGGACCACTGGGGTGGGTGGGAATTGGGGGCAGGGTGGGGAGCAGAGTGAGCCCGCAGGGCGAACGGAGCGGGTAGAGCCAAGAAAGGTGAATGAGTGTCAGGACAGGTTGGGTTGGGAACAATCAGCTGTGTAGATGGTTGGGCAAGTAGGCCAGTGTGCACAGAGAGAGAATATAGGCGAAGAGTACTAAAAGGAGGGGAAGCTGAATATGATTGTGGGGTGTGAGGGGGAGGGGTAGCAAGTAAAAGTGAAGAATACAATGCTGCAGGCAATCGATTAGGAGCTGATAGTAAGGCAGGGGATAGTAGCTGGATACTGTCTGCCCTCTAGTGGCCAAACTTTGTAAATACAGCAAGGTACCTTACAGAGCCAGAGGCTGGGAAGCCTATGAACTGTGGTCTTATTGTGGCCTTGGGAAGGGCAGAAAATGCTAGATAAGTAGGTGTAGAGAAAGGGAAGGGTGGCTGCTGCAGAATCTGAATTGCAGAGAGTTCTAACCACCTGGTAGGGTTGTGGGAATAGCTTTTAAGTTTAACACATCTCAAGTGTATACAGACATACTATGGCAAGGTTTCCCTTGAAGCTGTAGAGGTAATTCTTTCAGGGGGTAGGCTTTGTAGGACCTTGGCAGAAAATTCTTGGCTTCTTAACCACTTCCAGTAGGTTGAAGATATTGTCTGCTTTAAGCAGGGAAGCTAGAGAGAATGTGAAGAGGTGAGGCAATGAGAAAAAGGACAGTTACAGATACCATATAGGCAGTGTAGAAAATACTTTACAAGTAATGCTTTGTTGTACAGTGATTAGTAGCTATCGAACATATTTTAAACTGTTAATATTTTTACAAAAACTCTAGGCAGCATACAGACTACTGAAGAAATATTCAATTTAAGCAAGGATATTTATCCTTAAGAAACACTGTTAAAAAACTGTTACAAGGTTAAAACAATAGGCAGCATACAACATACTTTTAGAAAATCTACAGCTTTAAACACAGATGTATAGCATTACAAACTGTATAAAACAAGTGTCAGCATTGGGAGCAAAAACTATAGTTATCTAAAGAACTAATGCGCTTAGCTCCATGGTGAATTTACAGGTAGGAAATCTAATAGTAGATATGTTAGCAATAGTAAACACTACCATTCAGTACAGCAGCTAATTCTAAAGTCCAAATTAATGGTCGCTAGCAAGTAGTACAGTTGTAGACATTACCTTTCATTTCAGCGGCTTATTTCAATGTCCAAATTAATGGTCGCTAGTGTATAATGCAGCTATTTTCTTGCTCAGTTCATACTTTTTCTTTAGAACCTTCCTTTGGCCAGTACCAAGGTGGATTCGCCCTAAGAGGCTGCCCTATCCTTACTATGATGTAGCAGTCACATATACACTGTAACGTTAGATGATAGGTATCTTGTTCAGTAAATTATCTGCTAACTGGTTTTGGGTGCGCTATTAAGTTAAACAGTATCTATATGTAATGGCAAATCCACACGTGCCAGTGTGGGTACAGCAGGGCCGGCGTTTTCTGTTTGCAGCTTGTGTAAGACAGGAATACTGATTATTCAGGCTTAATTCTTGAGGTATACCCTTTTTTCCTTGATATTATGCCTTTGAAGATAATAGCTGAGGTATACAGCCTCTGTGAGTCATAGGAAAGTATATACCTTAGTAGCGTGTTTCGGGACCACACACAAATCACTTAAGTAGAGCTAAAATAGGGAGGTATTCATTAGGATATAGTTGCGATTAGCCCAAAATGATAGTTTTATTGTGCTAAGTTGCAATCCTGGTATGCTGGTGTGTTATGGAGTGATATGGGGCTCTAAAGAAAGGCGTCAACTTCACACGAGTCCGTGCGAGTATTGTAGAGTTGGTGATTACTATATGCAGTAGTTAGTTGGTAAAATAGGGTGGTATTAGAGCTAAAATAGGGTGATATTCAATAGGATATAGTTGCGATTAGCCCAAAATGATAGTTCTATTGTGCTAAGTTGCAAATCCTTGGATGCTAGTGTGTTATGGAGTGATATGGGGCTCTAAAGAATGGCGCCAACTTCGCACGAGTCCGTGCGAGTATTGTAGAGTCGGCGTTTACTATATGCAGTCATTAGGTGGCAGGGGATATTTTCACTACAGATTAATATTAGAAGAAAGCCCTCAAACTTCTGGTAACTGCGACTAAATACAGCAGCCCAGTGCTGAAAAGCTAACAGTTAATAGCAACACATAGCTCGGTTGGTGGATATAAAAACATACACCTCCACTTAATGAGCACAGAAAGCAGAATGGGAATGAACAGTACAGAGCTGTGTTGGTTATACAAAAACATTAATTCTGTCCTAGACATCGATGTCCTACCTAGGCAGGTAGGGAGGTAGTGCAACTGTTAGTAATCACCAGATAAATAATAAAGCAATTAACACTTCTCTCAAGCGTGACTACATATATCAGTGTTTTTTTCCTCAGTATCCAGGTACATATAAAGTCAAACAAATCCTACTGCTTTCATGTAGTCCTTGTCATATACCTAATGATTATCTTCAGATATTTTATGCTTTTGCTGTAAGAAGGTGCATTTATCAAAATGCCTTCGCATTTCCTCAGTCAGTAGGAACAACGTGTGCCTAATGTATTTGCATATAGGTGTAGCGGTGCTCTTCATGGATAACCGCTATGCAGGTGGAAAACCCCAGGCTATGAATGCCACCCATGTACTATGGGAAGTTAGTAAATCCTATAAAAATAACAAAGATTTCTGTCTAGGACACCTTGTTTTTGGCAACTTTCATAAGTATTTCACTTAGAATGAACCAATTATTGCAACTCTGTCACACAATGCTGCATGAGAAAACCTATATTTTATAGTATAATAGCTGGAGTTCTGCAGAATTGAATCTGCAAAGTAGTTTTTATAGTCTAAACTCCATTTCCCATTATATTAAACCATAATTAAAATGACTCTATAATCAAAATCAAACTACTCAGGAAACAGAATATATTTATGAATTTAATTTCTTACTTATTAACTAATGTATTATGTTATGTCTGTTGTCATGATAGGTAGACTGATCAGAAGACCCTTTTCAGTCATGACCTTAGCTATAAGGTAAAGAAAGCAAAGTTCACAACATGCATGCAGACAAAAGCATTTAGTAAGATTGACAACATTATGTGCAAACTATGTGTACAGCTCTTTTTGAAAAAGGTCAACAGAAATACAAATTTTCAAAAACTAAAAGCAACATATGCACTGCTAACAACATGAGCAAAGCAGCAAACTTGTCTGCACTTAATTGTCAGATTCTTCAGCTGTGTACAAAAAAGTGCAAGACTCGTGTAATATGTTGAAAAAAATAAGAAATGTAATATTTTGAACCACCTGCACAGTCCATCCTTCTCTTATCACGGAGAGCAAGATAACTCTATATTCTAGAAATACTAAAGCGGTTTGGTACTTCTGACATTCTCTTACATTAGGTTTATGATAATGCAAATAAGCTAATATTACTTGTTATATAACTTTTCTCATTCATTCTACCTTCTTCCCTAACGTATCTGTGTAGCTGTTTTTAAACCAATGTCAGTCAAAGCACGCCATACTTATGCCTTAAGCCAGCTGCCAGGATCTTCATAAGGAACTCAGCTATTCATCCCGTTTCTTTGCCTTTACTGAAATTCAAATCTAACAAGTCTTTCATGAGACAACAGAAATTCTAGCAGGTCACTTCTTGCAGCCAAATAATTGATAAAGCCCATCTTTTTGTATACACTAACAAAACAGCTAGACATTTTTGTATCTTACAACTTTTAAAATGATTCCTATCCTTTGGCCACAACTGTCTGTCATATTGTTATTATTCGTTTCGGAGTACAGACAGTCTGATCTAATTTTTTTCCTTATTCACCAAGAGCTGTATACTGCAAGGCAAACAAGCTGATCTGTTCTTTCTGATTTGTTACTGTGTCTTTTACCTTCAAGAGAGTTCCCAAGGGTGACGGGACATTGCAGAATGTGGAGGGGCTAGATTTGAAAGGCCATTTAAGTTTTAAAGGGAGGAATAAAAAATGGTATTAAATGCTTGAAGGACTTAAAAGGCACTTGATATGTGAACATAAAAGTGTGGGAAGCTCTGGCTAAACAGTTATGTTCAGTGGAGTGAAAATTATTGTCATAGAAAAGCCATGCAAATGAGCCCAAGTTGTAAAATCCCACCCAGAATAGTCATTAGTTCTCATTGCAAATAATTATTATCCACTTAAGAACAGAACATCCCTTCAGCCTTAATATGAAGTCCTTACGTTGCATTCTAGTTTGCTTTCTTTCTATTTTAAATTGATAATCTTCTTTCACGATTGTTGCAGTAGTTTTTGAGGGGCACTTCAGAATGAACATGTAACTAATGGCATTATATCTAGTTTTGAAAATGATGTTGCTTATTCATTCATTAAAAATTGTTATGCATCAGAAGTAAATCAATGTAGAGGTACTATAGGTACGAGAGAAGAGTAATATACTATTTATCCCTGTTTTAAACACTTAAGCAAAAGGTGCAATTCATTACACTAAAGCGCAAGGTTGCGTAAATAATGCGATGCAAATGACAAGTGTTATAAAGCGCAGTATGCTAATGAGTTGGTTTTGCAATTCATAGTCCGGCATTTGTGCGGTACGCACATCTGTTGTTAAAAGCGATGCTTCACCTTTTATATTGGAGTTTCAATCTGCGAACCTGCCTCCAGCCATCCATTCAGAAGTTTGTTCAAGTAAGAACACGTACTTCCCTGACACACAAATTAGTTATTTCTCCAGTAACTCCTTCATTAGTTTGTCTTAAGTATACACAAGCACTAAAATGACAAAAAATAAATTATTTTGCTCAGCGATCACTTCAGTAGTCTGATCATGTATGCACAAGCACTTCCCTGGCACACAAATGGATTATCTCCGCCAGTGATCCCTTCAATAAAATGTTTAGGTATGCACAAGCATAAAAATGAAACATTTCTCCAAGTGATCCCTTCAGTAACATGTCCAGGCATGCACAAGCACCAAAATAAAGCATTTCTCCAAGCAACCCCTTTCTAAAAATCCCTTGGTAGATGGTAAGATGGCCAGGCTCCCCAGGATGCCCTTGGGTTCCACACTGGCCCAGCCCATATAGAGTAAAGTCTAAGGGGGTCAATCACCAAAATGAAACATTCACCTGAGCGACCCCTTCAGTAAAATGTCGAGGTATGCAAAAGGACCAACCTATCTCCCCTCTCATCTCTGAATTCTCCTGGAAAACTGTTGCTTACTGGCATAAGTTCAGGGCAATTTACAAGATTAGCATGACAATGGTCACTACAACTAAAATGAGTAGGCCCAGACTATGAATACTGGCCTAAATATATTACATCTTTTAAACAGGAAAGCAAATATGTTTATGGGATATTTCTGAATCTCATTTTCTGCAGACATTCACTATGTTAGTTTACATGTTACAACATTATCAGATCACATACTCTACCAGCTTCGCCCTTGTAATTATTCATAAACACTTTGACAAGTATTCAAAAACACTATATATACATCCAGGTATCTGGAAATGTGCACGTATTCACTATTTGTAGGAACACAGTTCTGTCTAGTCATTGGTGAGAGACTGACACCATTTAGAATGTCTGTTGTCTTATTATACAGATATGGAAGTTAAATTACTTGCAGAACCATGTTTAACAGCACTGACAAATCTCAGTTTGTCACTGTTAGTCTGCACAGCTGGTTAGATGCAGTAACTTATGCCTGAATACTTTCAGGTGTTACCGTTAGTGTGTATAGCTGAAGGACTTTCTGTAGAAAGAGCACAGTTTGAAGAGAACAGCTATCACCTTTTTTATGCTTACATACTTCTTTCTTTAGGATAGGGAAGGATAATGAATAGATGCCATGCAATGGGGCCACCAAATGCAATTTAAGGACTCACTAATTAGTTTTTGACTATAGAGAGACTTACAATCAGTTGCATTATACCAGACTGCTTGTATCACAGTTGCTTCTATGCTGATGCTCACTTCTTAATGGAGTGTTTTGTTAGTACTCAAAGAGTATTATGTTATTTCATTTTATTCAGGAAATGCAGCCTTCTGAATAAAGACTGAGAAATGTGTTTACTACAATAGTAGCAACAAGCTTGGAGAGAAAATAATTAAGTAAACGGGGGTATGCTGGTTGAGTGAAGCTACCCTCTGCAAACAAACATATATATATATATATAGACTTTGCTTATCATCTGGTCATTGTACATTTGCTCAGGAACTGTCTAGCCTTGATTGCATTTCTTTATTTGTACAGAGATTTCTCAGTTGTGATCATTCATTGCTAGTGACCTGCATTTTGAGGCATACATCCTTGAGCAGTCATAGTGGGTTATTTGATAGCAAATGAAGGAAAGGGAAGTGCAGACTCAGTGATACATACTGAACATACCACTATAACTGTGTGATAATGAATGATAAAAGTGAGAAACTGAGATATAATGCCTAATCCTGATTCCCAATATTTTGTAAAAACTGTGAATTTCTACTTCGCCAGAGAAACATTTGCAATATATGAGGATGCAAAACTCAGCATTTTCTATAATTTTCTGGTCATTGGGTGGATTTTTGTAATGGTTAATCTGAGACATTTTATAATTTTGAGTCCTGTTCAGAGGAAGGAAAAACAGTACAGGTTTTTATATCCAAAACTGCCTCAGCCTTCAGGTTTGTGAAAGAAGTACATCTCAGTTCTACACTCTGGATAGAGTCTTGGTGCTGTAGCTACAACAGATTAATTAAGGTCAAAGTATGTCCTTGGAATCTGCCTGAACCCAAAGTAATCATTCAGAGAAGGAAAAATCTGAGTTTGCTTCAGTCTTCAATGTGTTTCATTCACCCTCAGCTACTGCCTTACTCATCTTTTCTGATCCGAAATTTAACCTTAGCCCTAACACTAACATCATCCCTATCAGTGTAGGACATTGTGTTTCCTCCCTGTATTATTTTTGTAAGGAACCTTTGTAGATATTCCATTTGCTGCATATATCTGGTCACATACATATCAAAGGAGACATTATACTCCAAGATGGGTCTGATGAGGACCACGTACACCAGTACAATGACCTCTCTGGACCTAGATGCTATGCCCTAACTTAAAATTGATCAGCACAGAAGGATTTTTTATTTATTTATAACCTTTTCCTTTACTTTCTGATTTGCTAAAGTTTCAACTCTACTAAATGTAAACTGCCATCTACTACCTATATTAATTCCCTATTGAAATGCCATTCTTAGCAAATGACACCAAATCATGTGTATAAATCACAGCACTGGTTAAAACTACCCCTTTCTTAATTACTCACACATAATCCAATTCATAGTATGAATTATTGCATTCATTGCTGTGTTATGCTCGCAGGAAATCCCTACCTTACCCCTTTGCCCATTCTGACCTAATTACCAAACAAGGAACCCATTATTTCCTTACCCAAGTCATACCATAGAAGCTTAACATTTTTCCCATCAAATAAATTGTGTAAATGTTATACCAATCTTTTTGACTGATCCTATCAAAAGCTTTTCATCACATTAACATATTTTCTTTCTTAACTGTTGTCACCATGCTAGCGTTTGCATCTTTTTGTTAATATCAACATATCTTTCTTGTACCCCGTGAAAGTTTTCAGAAAGTACCTTCTGCAATATTTTACTAAACCTAAGCTGTAATAACTATAATTCCACAGTGCCAAAGGCCATTGATTGTGAAGGATTCAGTCTTTCATATAAACTTGCCTATACCCAAATATAGTTCTGTTCTGTGAATGTTATGCATTCTAAGATGCACTTTATTTCTTTTTTTAAGTTCATCTGTTTATAAAAAATAAAGGAAGACTATTTTCTGTGGAGAACTTGCCTTATGTATCATGTCTCATATAGGATCCACTTATTCTATTGTAGGTACTTTTCCCAAATGTAGTCCATCCTGCTCCTCAAATATATTTTTCTCATTCCATTCCCACATTTCTTCTACTTTCACTTCAATATTTGTGCATCTCAAAACATTATCAACTAATTACTGATCCTTTCTTATGTTTTTCTTTATAATTTAAAGCCACCATTTAACCCTCCTTAACCCTCACTTGTTTTCTTAAAAAGAGTTACAACTTCCTTTTGTCTGCATATGATATATTTCTTTTAAGCAGCATCCTTGCTTTGCCTTTACTTATTTTTTTATAAATCTAAATTTCCTTCCTTAAGCAATATAAAACACTTTAACCTAATAGCCCGTCAAAATCACATACTATATATATATATATATATATATATATATATATATATATATATATATACATGGGTTCCATACACTAGATCGAATTTGCATGGAATGTTCACTGCAGCGAAAGTGCACTTAATTGAAAGTGCACATACACGAAGTTCAATACAATGAATGGGTGTTGTACTGAACTTCCATGCAGTACTCACAGACCTTAGGGTTAGGGCATGGGTCATAGTAAGGGAATAGCCCATAGGGCTATCCCCTTACCATGACCCATGCCCTAACCCTAAGGTCTGTGATGACTGCAGTGCAGTGAAGGACATAGCAATGTGCTCCACTATGGTGCAATAGTCACAAACCTTAGGGTTAGGGCATGGGTTAGGGTAAGGGGATAGCTTTACTAACTATCCCCTTACCCTAACCCGTGCCCTAACCCTAAGGTCCGTGACTATCACACCATAGTGGATGACATAGCTTGTTTTTTATGTCCTCTACTGTGCTACACGCACACATACACACACACACAGATATATATATATATATATATATATATATATATATATATATATATATATATATATATTTATACATATATTGCCATATCTCCTTTTTATGTCAAAATAATAATTTTTAAATTTTCTATTAAATACCACATACAATTTTCCCCATATCTTACAAAAGGGCCTCATACTAATATGAGTATTCCACAAATCGAAGAGCACTTCTGTCATTTTTTGGATTCCCTATCATAAGTTTGAAACGTGATAATATGAGTCCCAAAAACTAGAAATATTTAGGTACAATTTAACATATATAACAGCAAATGTTGAAACTCGCATGATTTTTGCCAGGAGGCTGCATGTATTGCATTACATATGTTACATTTCCTTTTCAGCACATTTGTATTCCATAGATGTCCTTACTGGTTGTTTATTAATTAAAAAAATGCCATAAAAATTCTGATAATTCTCAAATTTTAATAAAGCAAGACTGTATATCCCTAACTTTCTTTTTACTAAGCAAAGAAATATCTTTCCAAGGGCGAATCAAATAGTATCCATTCAGGACATTATCATATGAATGTTTCTGTCCTGATGATATTCTGTTTTCTTTCCAAAAAAATAATATTATTGTATTCCTTTATGTTCACTCAGTATATAGATAACTTATTCTATTTGGTGTAAAAATGACCCCAAAATCTGGATACTTCAGTTGATTAAGTAAAAGAAAAAGAGTCATATTTATTTTCCATAAAATCCAAACCAATTACAATGAGCTAAAAAATACTATAAGGTTGTTGTATCTTTCGGCTTTTCCCGGTTAGGGGTCCCCACAGCGGAACTCCGGTCCGCTAATGATTGGCAGTAGATTTTTATGTACCGAGTTGCCAGCCCTGACGCACAACCTTCAACGAAGGTATGCCCATTCACGCATGTCTCCACACAGAAGATGCTTTAGCTGAGAATCGAACAGAACAATGTCTTACTGTGAGGCGACAATGCTACCGCAGCACCACCAGGTTAATTAACCCTAATCTTGCATCCTTTGCAACATTACACGTGATTCTCCACTTAGCAAGATTCAACGTGCTTTCTCAAATAACAGAAAAATACTGTATAACCGGTAACTTGATATTTTTATGTGTTAGAAGAGCATTTATAACCACACTGTATAATTCATATTACCCAGAATTATTGTTTTTATCAAGTACACCTGCTTATAATTTAAATTTATGTTTTTCTTTGCCTTGCTTCATCCTATACCCTAATAGACAGGGACTGCCTGTGAATGATTGATGTGTACAAATCCTGCCAGTCTCTATGTATACCCCTACTCAGAGACGAGAGAAAAGGTGGAAAGTAAACATAAAACTGCTGTTCTTCCACTTATCCAGTTCTTACAAATCAGAAAAAAAAACACCAAAAACATTATGTAACATAACAAGTTGACGTACACTAAAACACTGACCACAGAACTCCATGAAATTTCTAAGCTGAGGTTTCAAAATTCACTGAGGCAGGAGGTGATATAAGATAGCTTTCTGTAATCAGTTGCTATATACCCATACTTCTACCTAAACATACATGCATAAGATGTGATCATATCATTTCACTGAAACCAGTTTCATGGAAACCACTGCAACGAAAAAAAAAAAAGATACAAAAAAACACAGAGAATGAAATCCTGTACCATATACTAGTTACATTCTGGTCAGTTTTGAATTTTTATTCAGTTTTGATAGAACTTATTCTCGATGTGTTTGCATTTTATTTTTGTTTGCAGTTTGGTAACTTTTTCTAACACCAGAGCGCTGCATATGTGAGCGAATTTTGATTCATTTTATCATTTTGTTTACTTGCAGGTTGTTTACTTTACTCCATGGATCCACGACTAAGGGGGTAGTTTATTTAAGTGAGGGGTTTAGGAGTGTAGCCACCCAAATGGGAGTACGCAGTGGCATGTCTACTTGCAAACATGCTGTTGTTTTGTGATAGTGAAAGTAACTTCAAGAAAATGGCACAAATCCACATATTATCTTATCCTGTTATCCTGTAAATCCAGTACTTAAAAAGTGGAAAACTGGGCATTTCGCATTGCCTACTCACTATCAAGATTCCATCACCAGCTTTATCATTCAGATTCATATTCAGTTTTTGCATTAACCTAGGATATTGAATAAATATCATATGAGTTTCAGTATATGCTACCTAGTTAAAAACCATTTCCTGTTTCTTTCAAATGTCATTCGCATAAACTGAAGAAATCAGTCGCTTTCTTTTTCTTTCCCATTTCCTCGTTCCTAGCATTCTTTTTCTTATTGATGCGACATTAACAACCTTGCTATTAATATTTGCTTTATTTATATCCTGTGCCATCTCAGCTATCACTTCATCAACTACAGAGTCAAATCTGTTCTTTCACCACCATTTTTAAATCTGAAGTTTGTATTCCACCAATCCACTACAAGTTCTATCTACTTAATATGACTGGCTTTTGATAACTGCCATTGCCTCCCCTTTACTTTCATCTACAATTCATTCCTGGCTGCCTTACTCACCAAAATAATGTTTTGTCTGAAAATCATTCTCCTTCCCTTTCTTACAAATTCAGAGTTTGTTTTACACATCTTAATTTTTCAGTAAGAACCCCACGCTTTTCTCTTTTGTCTTTCCGTCGAGATGTCAAATGTATGACCTTTGTGCTACAAAACATGCATTTACTCACTGTATTACTTCAAGTCATGATTAGTTGACATGAAGGACAAAAGTTTTTGCAGAAGGGGAATGAAATAATTATTCTTACATATTTTTAAATACCACCTCTATAACTCCAATTGTCCTGTTACGACTGTTACAGGACACCTATGTGGCAGATTCTAAGCTAAAAAAGGATGGGGAGGGCAAGAAAAACAGGGTAGGCAGCTGTGGTACTGTGACCTCTGCAGAAAAAAACTGAAAATGTGGACTATTACATACATCATTTCTTTTTTCATCCTTGTATTAAACATGGACTGTCACCGATCATAAATAGACACTATTTAAGAATTAGATATCAAATTATCTCTATTCAAAAGTGTTGGCAAACTTCAAACAGCTACAGAGAAAAAAAAATGATCGCGTAAATGAATGTCTGTCTTACAATTATATTACCTGTCAAGAAATTTGCAACCACTTAGCACAAGTTTTTTTCTGCTTTAAAACTATATTATGAATTCTTAAGTTCCTCAGAAAAAGACGCTTTTTTGTTTTATGCCAAGTTATGTTCATGTGCATAGCTTTCATTTACTTATTACTTCTGACTCTGTAGAGTACATGAGCCATAAATACACTTACATTTATCTTTTATAATATTTCCAGGATATGTCAGTGAAAGAGGTATATCTCATTCCCAAGGTTACACATTGAGCATTTCCATCAAAATGAGTTGAGGCTTTCAGAGTCCTTCTTTTCTAGCTTTGCCAGTGAACCCTCTAAGCTGTAGATTATGCACAGTCATTTCCCATATCTTTGGCTGACACTCATAGAAGACACAGGGCAACCTTTCCCACTAAAGTTACACCATGTCAGTCAGTGAAAGGACTAGGAAACTGAAAGAATTTAAAGTTCCTGTTAACTGTTATTACTGTAAAGCCATCACTTTAAAATGCTGACGCATTATTTTTGTAAGACAGCCTCAATGTCATTGCATAAACCAGTGGTAGCAGGGATTTGTTTTGCTGCTGAGTGAACAAGCTAGATTGCAAGTATATTATTAGAAACCCATACTAAAATAAATTCTGAGATTTGTTTCTGTATCAAATGTTTGATTCCAGAGGTAGAGATATCACAGAAATAAACAATGCCTGGCCACAGATTTCTTAACCATTCATAGTTTTGTAATTCCATTCATTATTTTGCTCAGTACTAAAACAGTACTTATTAAAAACTAAGATCACTGATATAATGAACCCTTTTACTTGCCTTCCTTTCACTTGACCTCAGTATTTCTGAATATAAACCCATTTTGCTAGGATACCTGCTATATAATAAACAAGGGAATGTAGTGCATTTGTTGAGAATTGGTGGGGAATAGCAACTTCTAACAATACAGCTTTTGCCACTTCATTCTTTGTCTCAGAAAATAAGATGTTAAATTAAACTGGAAGACAGCTTCACACTAAAGCAGAAGGCTTAAAAAAATAAAAAAATAAAATTAGGTTGTGGTTTGCCAAAACACTTTGCTCCTTATGTTGCCATTTCTTCTACCATACAGCAGTAGCAAGATAGGTGACTGAAAGAGAAGGTGTGCAATCCAAAACTGTGACTCATTTTCCTTAATAACTGGCAAACCAGTTAGGGAATGTGTGCCTTTAATGTCCATCAACAAATTTCTTTCTCTGCAGATAAGAAGACCACCTGCTTTGTTGCCCAGCATTCCTAAACTAAAAGCCAGTTAAGTCATAAACAAAAGCAATGACCTTGTAGGGAAATAATATAATGATGATCCTCAAACAGAGCAGGTTATCACCACTTAGAAGTATGTTAAAATGCTAAAACAACAGGAATAAGATGATACAAATTCATACTAAAACAACACTACAAGCAAAGTAGATCAAGGTCAAATGGGGCTCTAGGCAGAGTAATGGACCGTCACCCCACCAAGCAGCCATTCAGGGGTCTCATTAGTTGGCAGTTTCTCCCAAGTTACCATGAACATTGTTCACATCTGTCAGTGTGCGTGCTATTCTCTACTTTACTTTTGCAATGATTGCAGAGATTTAGATTTAATAGGAAATGACTGGCAAACCATTGCAACAGGTTCATACTTAATAGGCATGACAGTCTAGGAGACCATTGAGGAACCTAGTTCATATCCTCAATTGCTTCAAAGCACTGTCTGATTAAATTACTTGGTCAATGTCACATAGCTGATAAATGAAGGTAGAAAGATTCAGACCTTGCAACCTTGCATAGGAAGTTGTTAGATTCAGACCTTGCACCCTTACCACAGGAAGCTGATTATTAAGGTGCTGGTGCATTAGACCTCTAAGCTGACTGCCAGTGTGACAGTGTTCAGTTAAATGAAGAATCCTTTACAATCCAATCTCGTGGAGAAGACTGTATCACATTAAAATACAACACTGACTACATAATGGATGCTGAAGATCAGATGATTCTGATCATATCTCCAAATAATGAACACTATATAACCTGACAAATATCAGACACTCTGTAGCTGCTGAAGGCTGTAAAGAAAATTCTGCAAAAACATATTAGCAAAATGCAACACATTTATAGACAAATATTACTAAATCCAGGCTTATTAATGAACGGATTAATTCTTTAGTGCCATGAATAAAGCAAAACAATTAAAAGGCAATACAAATGCAGTTTTTGTTCAACAACACACAAGTTATGCATAAATCAGAATTACTGCATATAAATGCTGTTATGGGGGGATTACCTGCTTGCAGGCACCAAAATCTCATTTTTGCCCCACCGTGTCCTCTCTGTCGTCAATAATAGTTATCCCATCTGATCTCCATGTCTGACCTACTGGAATAGCTAATAATGCTGTATTGTTGCAGCATATACCTCCACAGTAAACAGAGCTGGGTTGTAGACAACTGGATCACCATGCAGGGTAATGAATCAGGCCCCCCAACAGCCATACCAATAACTGATTACTTGGCTGTCTCTCCTCAATTATCATAAACACTGTTTAAACCTGCCATTTAGTGCACACGCTATTTTCTTTAATCATACAATTATCACAGATTTGGATTTCATTTAAAATTTTTATTCCAAATTTTACAAAAAAAAAAAACATTAACCCCAGGATTCAGGAAGCTTGTGCCAGGTGTAGTCGTAGTGTCAGTGTTCTGACACCAAAGATGGCCACCGAGAGAGTCAGATACGAACTGTTTCCATGTGCACTACCTGCGTACGCTATGCCCGCACAACTCCCGAGCCTTGTATGCTAATTACCCCATGTGCAGCAGTGTAGCATGCAAATGAAGGTATGTAGTGATTCAGGAAGTGGTGCAGGCGTAGTGTAAGCATGCAGAAATGTAAACCGTAGAAAACGGTTTACATTTTTGCAAACATAAAATTGGAGCCATGACAGCCAACCAAACACATGTATTATATTGTTAATATATGCCAATGGCTAAATATATAGTCATTGGCATAAAAAAATGTACAAAATATAAAATTAACATTTAATATATATAGTCACACTATTGCGATGTGGAAGCGCAGGGCATCGGTGCGCAAAGGGGATGGCAAGGAATATATAAAAATATAGAATAAAACTGCAATGAAACACATTTCACGATTTCCCCATAATAGTCAATGGCAGGCATGCTACCCCATACTCATGGCACAAGGGTTGCTAAGGGGCAGTGACAGTGTTATGTGCAGTAGCTATGAATTAGTAGGCAATGCCATGCAAATGAGAGGAGTAATGGTGAATCACAGATTCCCCGCTGGTGTAAGGATGCACCTCACAGCGTAGCATTATAACACCGAGGTGTGCCCTTGAGATAAAGATGACATCAAGAGAGGGGTGTGTCGCCATTGCTGTACGCACATTGGAGCATTGCTAAACCGGTCTGCCCCTAGCTAGGCAAAGCTGCAGGATAGAGGTGTGTCGAATTGCCCATAGCTATGCTTAGCTGACAGTACACAAGGTAACCAAGTATGCATGTGAACGGAGATGAAAACGCACGTAAACCCGGTAAACGGGTATGCGCGGTGCACACTGCAGCTGAAACAGGAAGGATATAGGAAAGAAATAAGGAAATGCTGCAGCAATGAAATTGTACAAATGACTAACACCTAGGAGCCTACAATGGGCCATTGACAACAGCTAACAAGGCTGCAAGTAGCTACCTGTAGAACAGGGAAGGGGAGGGGCTGTACTGCAAAGAAAACAGCAAAGTGTCAAAGCAGAACAAAGCCGAAATGCAGTATATCAGCTACAAGGCACATTTTGCCATGACTGGGTAGGGAAAGTAGAAAACAAGAAAGATGGCAGATGGATGCATGCCTGATAATGGGAGGGGATCCAGATCTAAAAATGATTTAAAGGGCAACAGATTAATCAAGGCAGGCAAGTAGATCTCCATAGTAAAGGCCCCACACTTGCAGTACTCATTGCAAAACCCATAATTAAGACATGCAGCAGCTGGAATAGCTCATACACACCCATTTACATCAGCAGCATCCATAGCACAATACTATAAAGTGTCAAAGCACCTCAAACATGTTTGTGTATTCCCATACACTCTGCACCAGTGGTGTATACAGATGGGGAACTTTTATTATGTATGTGTTAGGGGCTGCCATAGCTTTGATCCATCAGCATGTGTTGGAGACTGAAGGTGGTGTGGAGGATGATGCACATGACCACCACAGGCACCAGAGGAGAAGGAGAGTGTTCATACCCAGGGTAACCTACCAGGGGCTACATGATCTGGAGATAGTAGATCATTACAGGGTGGACAGGGACATCCTACAGCAACATGTGGAGCTGTGCTGGCCATGCATCAGAATAAACAGAGGGGAACCTATCCCAGTGGATGCAAAGGTATGTGTAAGCCTGAGAATACTAGCTACAGGTACCTTTCAAAGACCGACTGAGGATATCATGGGGATCTCACAGGCATCCGCATCCAGGGTACTATACCAATTCCTGGATGCCATGTTACCACATGCGAATGAGCACATATACTTCTCATGAATGCAGGAGGAGTTGGCCAGCAATATGCATCTCTTCCACCATGTGGCAGAATATCTGGAGGTACTGGGTGCAATAGACTGCATGCACATACACATCAAGTCACCACCCAGTGAGCAGGGTAGACGCTACATAAACCACAAGGGATACCCCTCCTTCAACTGCAGATCATGTGCAATGCCCAGGGCATTATCATGGATGTGTGTGCTGGCAGCCCTGGAAGCTATCACGACTCCCACATCTGGCATGCCTCACAGCTGTATCAGTTATTTGCCCAGGGGGACATCACAAATGGCCACCTGGTGGGGGATGCTGGCTATGAACTGGAACCATGGATGATGACTCCCATCAGAAATGCACACACACCCATGCAGGAACGCCATAATGAGGCACACACAAACCAGAATCATCATAGAGCACATGTTTGGGATGCTGAAATCACGGTTCCGTTGCTTGAACATATCTGGTGAAGCCTTGCAGTACTCTCCAGGCACATGTGCCCACATCTTCATAGTGTGTGCCATGCTACACAATATGGTCCTGCGGAAACAGCTGCAGCAGGGACAGAATGATGAAGGCCCTCACAGCCCACCACCATTGCCAAGGGCCCCACAGGCACAGATGTACTCAGACCACAAACACCCTGAGCCAACCCCAGTAGGCAGATGGAGGCGTGCCCAGTATGCCCATGTCTTGGCTAAGAGGGAACATATAGCACACACACTGAGTGTAGGCACCTAGTGACTGACACCTTTCTCCACCTGCACACACAGTAAAAATGGATAGCACACACACAAGACTACCTGTAAATTGTCATGTATAGGCAGTCTACTGTGTGCATCCAACATAGGCAGCCCTCAACTATTGCACACACAACAGCCATTGGAACAAGGTAAGTCAACACCCGAACAGTAAATTAAGCTATCAGCATATGCAGATACTGTATATATATATATATATATATATATATATATATATATATATATATATATATTCATAGGTAGGTATTTGGTCAACTGCCAGAGGCCATTCACAAGGCCAGCCAAAATGTGTCAGCTTTTGCCACCCCATTGATTCATTAACTGTCCCTCTTTGGAGCAGAGCCAATGGAGGGATCCCTGGGGTGCATTTACTGTTCCCCATCCACCCTTCAAGGTTTCTCTTGCAGAGTGTTAGTGAGGGGCTCTGTATAATGTAGTTAGGGATGTTGTTCCAAAGTATTGGGAGTGTCTATGACAGGAAGCTGTCCCTCCAGCATCTTCCAGTTATTGTTGTGGCAAGGTTCAGCTCACTACAATGTGTGGCTCACTATGACATGGATCCCCATAGGTGGAGCATATCCATCAAACCTGAGTTCAACATGGCTGTGTTGGCCAGCAGAGATCATCTCTGGGTAAACGAGATGCCACTGAGTAAAGCAGGAGTTTATTCAGTCTGGCTGCATAGGCCATATGTTGGAGGCCAATATTCCCCTTGGCGAGGTACATTCGTGGAACCCCCAGCTGTCGGACGTGTCCTCTGAGGTACATCCCACATGGGTTATTATACCCTATGATGGGATTGATGAGTGATGAGTAAAGGGACACTAAAACCCCAGTATGTCTAGATGGGATTCCTTTAATAATCAGATGGCTTACATAGAAAGATGTCCTAACTACTGTAGAGATATGATTGTCAAAGGGGAGATCACTATCTACCTTAGTCCCCAGATAGCCCATTACCTCATCTGTATTAAAGTGGCTGCCACTTATGTGTAAATATGTGGGTGCCAATTCCACAATGGAATGGCCATGCAGTTAGTGGCGCTTGGCTGGAGGCCATGTCATTGGTACCCTGTGACATTCTCTGTGAGGCCCTTTGAGGGATGCCCATGTCAGCTGGACTATCAATCATGGCTCCCAGTTTGCAGTCATTGCCAAACATGGTCTTCCATAGTCCACCTGTGTTTGCCTGTACCTCTGAGATGTATATTCCAAACAGTAGGGCTCCCAGGACTGAGTCCTGTGGGACACCAGTCGTGACTGAGTTGGACCTGGAGACTGCTAGTCATACCATGTGGGTTCTGTGTGTAAACCCGTTGGCAACCCAACCTGTGATGTATGGGTAAATGTACAGGCTGGTGTGTTTATCAATAATACTTGAGAGGGGCATGGTGTCAAAAGCCTTGGTGAGGTTCAGGTAGTATGTGTGAGCTACCTCCCTTATCATCTAACGTCTTGATGACTGTATGTAAGACCTCAAACAGGTTCAGTAGGCATGAAATGCACTCAACCAAGCTGACCTGGGTTGGGTCATATGTTTAGAGGTTACCAATGTCATTATTAATGAGTTCCATGAAGATGCGAACCATACCATTGCAGACAAGACTAGTCAGGCTTGGTTACCATGGTCAGTTGTGATTCCACCTTGATGAAGTGGAATAACTGTTGCAACGAGCCATTGTATAGGCATGTAGCCTGTGGAGAGGCTGAAGTAGTAATGCTTAATTAGGTGGGGTGCAGGTTGTCTTGTACAGTTTGCAAAATGCAGTCTGGGTCAACATCTGCCTCCATTGACGCTGTGTTCTGCTGTTAGAGAGGGCCATATCCACCTGTGTGTCTCTGATGGTTGGGATACTGTACCTTTCGGGTAGTGTTGTGGGCTCTTTAGTGGGTGAAGTATGCACCGAATGTATCTGCAAGGATGTTGGCGATATCAGTAGGGTCAGCATATTTTGTCCTATATTTCACCGGCACAGTGCAAATCTGTGTGTCACCGCATAGATCCTTGACATAGCCAAAGAAGGCTTTGTGGTTGTCTTTCGAATCTTTGAGTATTCTCCTGCTGATGTTAGCCGTGGATGATGTTATGAGGGCCCTACGTATCATACTAATAGTGGTCATGGATGTCTGCCCTTAGTGGGATTTGCTGTGTGCCTGTAACACTGTCCTACTTCTGTAGTATAGCCCGTTTATTGCAGAGGTCCACCAGACCAGTGTCCTTGTGTCCTTGTCTAGGAGGAGTGAGTTTTGGTTTACCAGTGATGGCACGATCCATACAACCATGTAGTTGCTTATAGACTGCATTTGTAAATCTGACTGTATCTTGAGCAGTGTTTCCCCTTAGTGTGGGGGGCTGTGAAACCCCCCCACCCCTGTCACTAGTAGTGTAAATTTAGCTGTCGGAAAGGTATACACTGTGGTATCCATGGGTGGGGGAGTAGCTAGGGTGTGGGAACAGTGAATAGTTCATGGTCAGATCTAACCAGTGACCAATTAACCTCAGTTGTGGTGCACCTGTTGCCCATGTTGTTGTTGACCACATCTAGTAGTTTCCACCCCACATTAGGGAGGTTACCACCTGATACAGGGCATATGAGGTGATACATTCCAGGAAGCGCTGGGCCTGGAAGTAAGTACTGGAGTACATTTCCCAGTTAATGGTATGGTAGTTGATATCAACCAATGCCAGGGTGTGCATTAGGACTGTCATGTTCTCCACTGTCTCCAGGTAGGTGGAGTGGAGGTTCTGGGTCATGGATGGTGTTCCGTAGCAGGCCACATTCCATATTGCAGTTGTGGCTGATGCTAGCTGCACATGGATGATCACAGAGGTATCATGCTGCCCCACAAACCTGGAAGTGTAGGTATCCCTGAAGAATATGGATACAGCCCCATCATGTCTGTCAGTCCATGTTCTGTGGCTGAAATGTGTGGTATGGGTTGTAGTCTGGTAGTGGTGGTGTGCTCTCAGGTGCCTAAAGACAGATTTCAGTTAATGCACAGATGTTGATGTCCAACCTGAGGAGTGCTGTGAGTGCATGCATGTTGTGATCACAACCCCTGGTGTTGAGTAGCATAATCCTCATTGAATCTGCTATTGTGCTGTTTATGGAGCTGGTATTCACCTTTGAGACTCTCTTAAATAAGGCGCCATGGGGAAGCCAATAGCCTTGGCCAGTATTCCAATGCCTATAAGGCTGACACATAGGCTGGTATGGTAGCATTGCATGCATGATCCCCATCTGTGCTTGTTTTTCATCTCTCATGTAGGTAAACTACTGGTAAGCAATAGAAAACCTTAAACTTATAGTCTTCTAGCTTCCAAGATAGGCTTTTGGAGTGACTATGTATCAGTGTTCTCTATGTCCGTGCTGTACTCAACTGTTTCCTGACTACATGGTGATTTCTCACTGTATATTGTGATCTGAAGGTCTGTTTATTCACATATTATGGCTATGATGGCCTGCAAGTTAGAGGTTCACAGATAGCCTACTAACTATCTGCCCAAGGGCAATTAGAAGCATAGCTACAGTGTGTTGGCCTTCCCCGCACCATTGATAAAGTAACTGACCCTCTGTCAAGCATAGCCAATGAAGCAATTCCAGGCAGAGTTGCTGGAAGCTGTTGAAGACTGGGGTTGTGGAGGGTGATAGGGGCACTTAGCGATCTAAAGAGGGCATGTTAATGTGGCAATTCAACACCATTCAATTCCCCAAACAGGTTTTGCAGCTATCAAACTGGAAAGGCTCCCCCATCCCCTGGCTGTATGGTTCTGGGACACATTATCCCAGGGGTGTATAGTCTGTTACCCATTCACACAACAAGGTTTCCCTTGAAGTGTGTCAGTGAGGGGCTATGCCTAATGTAGTTAGGAATGTAATGTATTGTCTCACAGTACATTTGTTATATGTTGTTATTTCAAGAGTACGTGAAGCTCAGTGAGTTTTGGGGACCTCCACCCTTTGCTTAGCCTAGCTTACACATAGAAATCATCTAAATAGGAAATACGCGGAAGCAACGTTAATGTCAACAGTGTAATGGTTGCAGCATCCACATAGTATCTGTGCATTTGAGGTTAACTTCCCGATAAAGGCAGGGATGTTTATCATGTGCAAAAGTATACCTTAACCACAGCTTGCATATATAGGTAGTAATCGTCTGTATAATAAACATTCAAATCACCCATATAAACCCATGTGTGCTGGAGAGTACAGTCAACAGAGAATGTAATGTTATGTCAGCACATAGTGAGATGTTACGTCACTGACATGTATATATCCGGAGTAGGTAGTGGATGTGCCCATGTTTGTGCGCACATGTTATACATTACAAAGTTTGTTTAACTGTGTTTAACCACTGCTATAATGTCAAACAAACACTTTTAAACATGCTTACAACTGCCTAAATGAGCCTTATTCTGCAGTAAATGGTGCAGAGGCTGGCATAATGGTTAAGGTATTTGCTTTATAAACCCAAGGTGCAGGGTTTGATTCTCACATGGGGTAATTGGCTCGGCTTAAAATGGCACACAAAGGCAGTTAGCCTAGTATTAATCTATGAACCTATGAACCTATAAAAAACATTTGTAAAGCATCACAGGTGTCGAAGCCTGGACCATGCACACTATAGTCATATAGTCATGGGACTTACCACTAAGCCATCCAAGGTGTACACATGTTTCATGGTCTTGAGACTACACCTTATACCATATGAATTTCACTGTAATAATCACAAATGGGACAGTCACTTTGTGTACATATGTACAGCACATTGTAATGTACTGTAGTTTGTGAACCAACACATTCCAGTCTACGTATGTATTACTGTTACAAACTAATACGATATATATACACACAGATATATATATATATATATATATATATATATATATATATATATATATATATATATATATACATACATACATGTCTGTAGACAGCATCCGAAGTGGTCATATCTGAGTATAACATGGACCATAGCAATCACAAATTCCACCCCCCCCAAACAATACGAACATAACATATGAAGAGTATATGCCAATACACTGTTACAAATATGTTCTATGGACACAGTCACCAACACAACTGCAATGACTGCAAATATCCATGACAGAATTACTTAGACACCTTTCATTTTGCAAAACTTTATTACATTCTGATGTATTGCCAAAAAGATTCAAGGACTAACAGTACCTGCATGCTATACCAAAGGATTCAAGGACTAACAGTACCTGCATGCTATACAGGAAGCATTTAATAGTGCCTTAATGAATCAGCCTGCAATTACCATAGTATTAGTCCACTAAGGGATAGGTGTTCACATAGGGAAAGAACACCCACACACATATAGACATTGTATAAAAGGGGTTCCTACACACCTGCATGTGCTATGTACACCCTCCAACATCTACCCCACAACCAAAATAATTACATCAACACATACTGTCATACCATAACCAATTATGCAACTACTGTACAACATCTGCTGAAACCATAACATACCTGGACACAGACACACTAATATGTCCCTATGTGAAATAGTTGCCATTATACAATTGAACAGCTGCTGATGTAACAGGGTTTGTATGAACTAATCCTGTTTCAGAGGGTTGAAAGGTTCGTACCCCAGGATGTTTTACCGAGTGCTGATTACCAGCACAGTATGATACACAGTAACACCAAACTAAATATGCCTGGTAAACACACTGTAAACCCTCTAACATTATATGCATAGCTATGCAGCCTTGAACTGGTCAAACATCCTGGCCAGACTGAAACAGAAGTATTAGGGACAGACAAACCCTGCACAAGTAGCAATGTTCAGAAATATAACAGCAGTACTCACATTTAGACTAAATCCTCTAGGCATTACACACAGTATATTACTGTTCATCTCCTTACAGCTGTTGCAATAGATTCCAAACATAACTTCCACGCTGTCTTCCTCACAAGTAAGGCAAAGGGACAACGTCCAAGTGGAGTACTCAATTATACTCCACTGTAGCCATGGTATTTGCTAAGGCAGTAGCAGCGCAGCTGATGTGCATGCAATTAGCTACTTAGGAACACCAATTGGTCATCAAGATAGCACATGTTACTGATCTGTAACTATAAAAAGTTCTCTTGTTACACATTCAAAGCATCTGTAGCTGCCTGTAGGACAGTATAAAATACTGAAAGATGAGCCAAAAACCAGTATTATACTGGTTAATAACACCTCCGATTACTAAGACGGTATGTATAACATGTAGTATGTCTGTGTATCCAGTACCTGTACTGTAAGAATTATAGTGTAATCAATGCATATAGTGGAAATAGCTATTTTGTAGCAATGTATTGTTGAGCAGTAGTAATGCTTGTAGTATTCTATGTGTGTACTGCTGTAGGTCACACGGCACACTCTGCATACACCACAAGGGATGATATGGGCTTGGAGCCCACCAATTCGCTTCCAGCCACTGTCAGTGTCAGGATTGGTACAACAAGTATGTATAACAGGGGATAGTATATGTCAATATATTGTAACATTCGACGTATGTATGGGTGTATAAGTAAGATGAACAATTTAAAGGTGGGCTTACCGTGCAAATATGGTGTGCATTGTGGGATATTGTGCCAATAACGGTGTAATGTACAGTATTCTAAGCAGATCTGTATTCTCTTCTACATAGCAATTCTGTTATGTTATGCAAACAGTAGTTATGTCTATTGGCAATTACAATACTTAATGACAGGATACATAGCATTAGTATTCATCTGACAGGTTAACAGCATGATAGCAAAAATAATTGGAAGAGCCAGGTAACTATCCATGCACATAACACATGTAATATCCACCTTTCTGCTATCGTTTGTAAGCAATAACAGCTGCGCATGTGTACATGTTATGCAAATGTGTAGTGACCCTTGTTACAGGGCTGGGCCAAATGGCTATGTGCACACCTACATAGAGTGGATATTGAGAGTACAGACACACTGGCTGAACTGCCAGGTTTGTGTAGCCCAACCTCTCATTACCAACCTAACAGCCACCTGCACATACTGTATGTAAAGTAGTGCACAGGACTGGTAATGAAACAGGTTGCATATCATCTTTAACTCCAGTGTAACATCTGCAGTAGGAGTGTAAGATGTAGGAGACAGCTGCCCATGTGTAATAGCCGCATCATAGATGATGGCTCACACTATCTGATTATATCCTAATCATGTTGATAGTGGCATCAGAGTCTAGTGATACATGACTCTGTTTGGAGAGTGGGTGTCTGTGCCCAACAGAGCTCATGGTCCTGGTGGATATGTGAGTATATACCCAGAGAAGGAAACAAACCTGTAGACACATGCATCATCTGTAATCATCTAACAGGATGTGATGTGCTCCTCAGAGGAGGATTGCTGCTAAAGGTAGCTACAATGTTTCCTTAATAGCCAGTGTTGTCACGTCCATAACACAAATATTTACATGTGAGCCTCACTGTCTAAAACATCTTCATAGGCAATATGTAAACTAAATACAGTACTTGGTACTTGTAGCACTTACTGCTCATACAGGCATGTCCACTAGTCAGCTACTGGTGTTTCCTAATGTCAGCTTTGTGTATGTGGACATCCTGGGAGAATGTAATCTCTATGCCATGCACACTGCCAGACCCACCTAACACCATGCCCCACACATTGTTTGGGATGCAGCTACAGGGGTAAGCTGGAAGGCAGCTCAGTGTACAGCCATGACTGGGTTCATCAACACAACCAACACATACCCTTACCAGAACACAGTAAGGACACCTACACACACTACCAGAAATCACACACATTCACAGACGCGTCTAAGTATCTGGCCAAACAAGTGAACCCCAAGCAGGAAGAGACAGACACCGAAATACACAAACTGTATGACATAGTTTGCATAATTGTGCCACACCTCTGAACACATGACTAGAAACATGCCCAACAGTATTCATTTGTGAATGCAAACTGTAGCACTATGTTACACACCAACCTATACGAGGGCATACATACTGCCAGCTGCCTATCTGCCATGATTAGCCACATACTCATACACTCAGACCACCTTTTGAACTATACACATGGCTCTGGCATATTCCATGTTGTTGTGCAAGACCTGTGATGCAGTAGCCTGAACTGCATGTAAACACATGTAGGAACTGTCAGGTCTTGTAGCCCATGCAGGTATGTCCCAAAGCCTGGGTAGCATTCTGCCATTGGCCACAATGATATTGCAGTACAGGGACAAAAGGATTGATTTCCACAATTGTCTAGTGTAGTGTTGCATGTCAAAGGGTACCCAGTATCTGTCATCCTGAGATAACATGGTTGACAGACCATGATGCTTTGCCAGACAGGGTCTGCACCTGTTACCCCTGGGAATCTGGATACTGCCTATGGCTCATCCTTCCCCTATAGTGCCTTTGTCATGCAAGGTTCAAGTGAGGGTCCACTGCTGTTACAGGGACAGCCAAGCAATAAACTGCGGGTCTCGCTACACAATGATACATGTCTGAAACACTATATGGACACACATATGTCAATCCCTAACATGGAAAACATATCTGTGCAATGGCTGAGACATGTTTCAATGCTCCGAGAGCACATTTGGATGACCATGTTATAACACATACCTCATCTCTTGCCCATTATCCTTTATTGGAACACACGGGTCGCAGGTGTGTCCATATTCCTGAAGGATATGTAGACCCCCACGCTAATTGCACTTGCATAACATCAGATGCATTATGCTGAGCAACTACATTTGTGCCAAAGTGGAATTCAAAATGCACCTTGAGACAGATCACCCACCAGGCCATGGACTTCCCAACTGTCATAATGTGCTGCAATGGGGAAGATTAGGTCTGAGACAGAACCATAATAATGGCTATTCTCAACTATTCCATTATGAACTGGGAAGACTCCTCATGTACCAACACCTGCGCTCAATGCATGTTGGATTCCATCGACCCCACTGACCTGGATCACAGTAGTCACACAAACAGGGCTAACAGTATGCTACACATAATTAGTCTCCAATGCCAATGTTATGTTTCCTAAGAGCAGAGTGGTGAGTGCCATGGCACCCATGCAGATGGACAATGCATGTGCAAATGCTGAATCCTACACAAATTAACCTTAAGCAGTCACATATGTGCAGTGATTGTGCCATTGAAACAGAACCAGGATTCAACCCAACACAAACAAGTAGGCAAACCGGTGGTACCATGCTTTAAACTGTACCGCAAAAGGTAGTAACTGTTGCAAGAGTGAACACACATGAGAGTAGGTGATGCCCGGTCAGCCTCAGTAAGATGCAGATACACCATATAAAACCACGCAAAGCTACTGTGAAACTAATCAGCCACATATTATGAGGTCAAGCACAGAGCATTCTATAGCTGTCATTAATCGTAATGGCAACAACAAGACCTGCCGTGCTGCTCAGCACTATTGCATGGGAAGTACTGCACCTACAGAAATAGCACCCATTCATCCAGATAGGGTCTCAGAGAACCTAAACCCACTCCCACTCCCCCACCCCCAACAGGTGCACTTAGTAATATATCCATGTACATTACAGGGCCCCTGTACTAATGACTATGCAGGTACAAGCTGCACTCTCTAAAGCTATACATACAGCTTTCATGGGACCTGTCAAGATCCCAGGGTGTATCCAACACAAATGTAAGAACATTCAGCTATCCACATACACATCATGTTCAATCATAGCTCCATGTCAGGCTGTGTACACACCGAATGGTGCACAGCAACCGTTATCACACCCCACAAAGGGGGAGACACCATTGATAATGGGACATAGTGCACAACTACCCTGCTGAGTCTGGTCTGTATGGCCGTGAACCATGGTCAACGTAATTGATGTACTTGGTACAGATGTAGATGACAGTAGGGTTGATTCACACTGCATATCATGACCTTGCCAGGTCATAGGACACCATCACCCATACTGTATTCCAGCTACACTCGGTAAACTAGGTGTATATTCCTATGTAACAAGAGTGGTTGGCAACTGGACTGTTGGCAGAACCCACACTACAAAAGGTGTCTGACAAATACATGCACATCAAACCAGTGCCAGCCACAGTAATGCAGGGGTCATTCCTGGTAATCCCCCTCTTTATTATCTATACCACATAGACTAACACAGAAGGAATCAGCCTATTGATGTTTGCAAATGGCTATGAACTAGGAGCAATAGTTGACTCATTTTGTGCTGCATTCAACATACAGAAGGGCCGAAGGGCCTTAGTGTGTCAGATGTGTGTGTGATGTATGGCCACAATCTGACAGCTAAGTATTGCATTGTCATCCCCTATGTTACAAACGCTGCACCCATTAACTACCATTTAGGCAGCAGTAAACATAATGGCAACTGTGTGCATGGGATGCAGCTGGACAGTACTTCCCTTTGATAGTTATGTCACCACAAAAGACAGATAGTCATACGTGGCACCCCTAATCATGATAGGGTGCCATCCAGGAATATAGAGATAACTGCTCAGCCATACTCAACACCCATGTGACCCATAATAGATCACATATTTCCTTTAACAGTTATTGCCCATGTGTAGATGGCCTACACTGCCCTTCACAATCCCTTGCTGCACTATGTAGTATGCAGCCTACCCTGAATAAAGCCATGTCCAACACAGAGGTGTTGGACATGCTACACTTAACACATCCTGATCCCAAATAAACACATACGTCATGGACATCCACCTTTTTAGTACAAGGATCACAACATGCCTGACAGATCTCTGTCCCATACACTTAACATACTCTTGCCATACTATGCATCCCTGTCCAGCAAAGCTGCACATTGCCCCTCTCTGTGACATGGTGTGATGGCCGCATGAAAAATATATCAGTAACCATGTGTATTAGTTCTGTGGCACTGCTTGAAGTGGCCACTGAAACTTACCTGTCTGTTGCCTGCAGCTAGGTAACCTGTCTGCCTAGGATCATTAATGGCCCAGGGCATATAGCCTACTAGACCACTATGACCATACAAGCTATAGTTGAATGAGATACACATGTATGTTCAGCTGTACTGCTGTACTTTTCTGTGAGTTACTATGATGTGTCTCCATCGTTATGTCTTCCAGGTATGCCACGTAACTGACTGCCAGCATACAGCCGCTTGGAGGATGAGGTCCTCATCCCATACCTCCTTGACAACTACACGATGCTCTTCAGCCATGTGCCACAGAATGCACAGCAGTGGGATGGCCTGTGGGAGGAACTCTGCAGGAGGGTAAATGATGTTGGCGGTCACAATTGCACCTATTAGCAAGTGCGCCGACACTGGACTGACCTGATAAGATCGAAACAGCGTGTTAATGCAATTGCCAGGGAACAAGGTGCAACAGGTGGGGGGCCACTCACCCAGCCCCATTCACATGTACCGAGGAGCTACTGGCCAACCTAGGGACACCTGCAGACCTCCATCCACAAGCTTTGGCTGGTATTGTGGAGGTGGGTGTCTCTCAACCACTGAGCCTGGAGTTGCCTGGTAAGTCACTACTGCACATAAAACACAACTATATATCACATAGTTACAGGTGTTACTGTACAGTATGCAATATAACATCATATGCAAGGCATGTATGCACACATGCCATATACTATAGTCTGCTACTCTATGTATGCACAGATGTGCATACTCCATAGTATAGTGTATTGTACTGGCTTATGTGCTAACATGGACATTGCACCCTGTAGCTATCACACAGGTGTGGATAATGATCTTACTGCTGTGACACTCCTGTTTAGGTACCTCTGCCATTTTGCAGCAACAGCAGCTTGTGTCAGGTGAGATTGTTATTATTTACCAGGCTTGATAATGCACGGAACATATTAATTCCATGCTATCTGCCATAACACACATACACATAATGTATGGTGGTCCTGTTAATGGACACTGGTCAGACCTGAAATGCATCACACTGTTTACCTATGTGAAACAATTGAAGACTATATGAAACACCTACACTAAACCTTCCAAACTGTCATTGACAGATGTGTGGACAACAGTGAATACAATGGTGGAGGTGTGTTCCACTGTAGGGACAGGTACTACATATCAACATTACACATGTTGGGAATACAAACAGTACTGTACAGAGTGCATATGTGTGCACACACACTAAATGTGTTGGAGCTGGAGTATGCCCGGCCCACAGGATACACCCTTGTGGAGTACACCCTTGCTATGAATGTCACACAATGTCATGTGCTATCAGACATGTCCATGACATGTAGTGGGCTGACTGCAACACTGCTCAACTATCCTGCAAAAGATGTCTCACATCCCATACATACCACTCTTTGTCTGCATAACCCTGTCCTCAGTGGAGCATATGACATCTATGTGTATATGTCATATGGGATAACACTGACATGTGAAATAAAATGGCCATCACAGCCATTGGACTGAACATGTGTACACATGGCCATGGAGAATGACCAGAGACATGAAGCAACACACACACAGTAGCAGTGATGTACATGTGTGTACACCCTGTTGTACATTGGCTCGACATAATACAGCTATGGCCTTTGTGTAATGGTGATACTGAAGATGTGAATCACTAAACATCATACAGGCCTATGCAGAGCTTGTGTAGTCCTAACATGAAACCACCACATAACATGTCTTGAAAATCTGGAGTGTGTCACGACATGGAAGCATTCACCTATACAGTATCCAAATAAATACATGTGTTGCACAACATACACATACATCCACATCAAGCCACAGATACAGTACATTCAGCTTGCTGGTGTCAGACATCACTGTCATGCCTGCTCCTCATGTGTGTGAGGTGCACAGATGGCATGTGGGACATAAAGTACTTGTAAGTTAGCCGTGTGTGGGCATAGTTGCCAGGTATCAGTAATATGGTTGCAGATGTGCAGGGGTGTCATCCGTATACACTTCTGTGACCTGTGTCATACATTCCACATTAGGGTTTATTGTGTATACACCTCAGTGATGTGGGTCACATTCCGCATTTGATATGTATTGTATGCAAACATAGTCATGGCTATGAACTGTGTCAGTAGCTCACATTGTATAGCAATTGTGAAGCCACATGATGCCCTGCAATGGCTATGCACATCACCTCAATGTACAGTATGTCCCTGCATATTTGTAGGGTGGACAGACAACATTGCATCAGCTGAAGGCCCATGTCAGTATAACACGTCCCTGCTTTGGGACATTACCGTACTGTAGATTGGAAAGGACACCATTATTACACATGTATGCATGTCATTTAACATGTCAGCAGAAGACATATCATACTACATGTGATTGGCAAGGTCATACGCCACACAGCAGGCTGGTGTACTGTAAACCTGTGCTGGTCTGTGGCACCATTGCAAAGTAGGGACAGCCATGTTAAACATGTGTGTACAGCCACATGCACAATGTCTAGACTAAGCTCAGGGGTAGGCAGAATAATGCTGAACAGACATGCACTGCTTTGGGGAAGATATGCAAGCTAAGGCTCTGGTAAACATAGTATGCAGACAACATACCCTACTGCACATATCCTCACACATAGGGGTGGTGGCCAACACAAAGCATCACTGGCAGATGTACAAAGGTCAGTGATGGTCTGTTAACATGTGGTGTATGTTGCACACACCATGGCAGTGCAGTGCAATAATGCAAAGTGCATGCATTGTGTTGCAGGTATGGGGCATAGGCTACTAACACAAATGGTGCAATACAGGTATGTATGCTAGCCACCACTATAATTGTGTAAGATGCATGCCATCTGCTATAACACATGCATGCTGTTGTGTGCAACTCAGGGATCTATGATAACTACCACTATAATTGCCTAAGCTGAAACTATAATTTTCTAAGCTGAATGCCATCTGTCATATCACTTGCATGTAGCGTGTGTGTGTGTGTGTGTGTGTGTGTGTGTGTGTGTGTGTGTGTGTGTGTGTGTGTGTCAGTGTGTGTCTGTGTGCCAGTCTGTGTCTGTGTGTGTGTCTGTGTCTGTGTCTGTGTGTGTGTCTGTGTCAGCAGACATACCATGTATTGCAGTTTTAGAATGCATTTAGTATGTTTGACAGTATGTATCATGTGTAATAACACTAACAGAATGTTGATCTTGATGTTCTGCCTTCCTCTTTCAGGTCTAGTTGCATGTGCCAGGGGATGTTGGTGTTTGCGGGAGTCCCATATGTACATGTTGACTACTCACAGGTCAGTATGACAATACCTGCATGCACTTTGTAGCTTCCACATCACAGTTATATTCTCCCATGTTTCAATTATGTTTACTGTTCTAATGATCCAAGAGTATGATAGCTGTGTAGTAAGCTACTGTGTTCAGAGCCATCACATCCATAGTGAGTGACATCACAGGTATAGTTACCTGGAGCACGGAGGGTGTAAAAGAGTGGTATGCCGGATGACAAAGGTAAAGGCCAGTGGAAATAGTGGCTTCTCATTGGGAAGCAGTAATACCCACTGCCATGACAGCATGCAAACACAGACACACCCACACACTCAGGGATTCACAGACACAGTAACACACACTCTGACACACACACACAGTTGCCAGTGTTCGGATGAGAACCCCTGCCTATGTGCATATCATCATTATAGTACTACGCAATTACAAGACAGGCCACAGAGATTACACATGTACAGGTAGTTGGAATGACCTAAGATCGAGGACATCAACAGGGATACTACAGTGCAGTGAGTGCATGTGGGGAGTGGGGGTCCATCAGTAGGCTATGTAACAACAGGTCACACCCCAGAGTGTACATGTTAACAGGCGGTTAGTATGCCCGTCTATGATTGATGATCTCAACAGGGATGCTAGACTGCATTGAGTAGATGGGGGGAGGGGGCAGTAACATTTCACTATGGTAAAATACAGCCTCACTCCAGGAACCAGACAGCCATACACACGCACACACACACACACACACACACACACACACACACACACACACACACACACACACACACACACACACACACACACACACACACTGGCATTCACAAAGATATACACCTATGTCACACACATACAGACACTTTACATGTGGGAGGTTTAACCACCTGCCTATGCTTTCTTTATACACTTCACTCTGTACTGATGTCAACAACAGTGTTCAGGAGAGTGATAACATGTGGGATGCATTCCCAACCATACCTGACATATATGGAGACACACACCCACACGTGCCAGTACTGGGAATCAAACACCTGCCTATCTCATGATAGGTACTAAAGAAGTACAGCACTATCGCATTCGGTACAATGCTTACTGACTCTTTCCTTTGACAACTGTGCTGATATGTGCACAAAATATGCACAGGGGAGGTATTACTGTTACAGGTATCATGAGGTTTTCCTTCAATGTCATCCTTACAGCATTCTATATTGTCTGTCTTCCACTTCAATTAACAAAACCTGACCTTAGCAGGTACACAGGTTATTGTAGGACTGGTTGTAACACACCAGTGAGCTGTCCTCAGTAATCATTCATCTGCAAAGAAGCCCAACCACTTAGTAGTCATGTCCAAACATCTGTCCATACCTCATATACGGCTTACTGTACTTAGAGCATATCACCATATACAGTTGGCAATGTTGAGGCTGTATTGCAACAGCATGATGTACTAAGACAACAGTCACCTTCAGACATCAGACACTGCACACAATAATGGAATCTACACAAAGAGCAATACACGTACACATATGCGGTCTACATCAGTGCGTGCACTAGCAGGTCAAGAGGATACATTCCACATCTTCCCCATGCCATGTGTGAAACATAGCCAAGCATTACACCATAATGGATGCTACATTCATGTACTGTTAGGACACCACCAATTTCTCCGAGTAGCCAAGTGTACATATATTACAACAGCACATATCAGCGTGACACACACAGCATTATTCCATGTCATGCTCCTACAAACTGTTACTTGACAGTGTCATGGTGAAGCCAGGGCACTGTAATGGTCAACAGTGAGCACATCATATTTGCCACACACACCTCATGTGTACTGGAAGAGTGCCAGCAATGTGCTCTGTTAGAGCTAGGCAGTGCACTCATTCAAGCATGTGCAAGGTCTGTGGCTTGTAAACATCTCGCCCCAGCATTTACTGGCTATTGTGGTACTAAGGCTAATGTTCAGACAGCACACAGCATGCATGGCTTGCAATTGTTGATATGGGGTATATGTAGGAGCTGTGGCCACACATGGCTGTACATGTCATGAACATATCACCTGTGACTACTCAGGACCATACAGAGCAGAGCTGGATTTCCCTGAGTCTGTCAATACAGGCATTGTGTAGGTCCTATGGTCCTGTTATTTGGGTATGTTTGAAGGATAGAATTAGGTGGACATGTCTAAAGACATACATGCCACATGGGGTGTTGTATGATAAGATAGGTGTCATGGGTGACCAGTAGATAGGGGATATTACCTCTGTCAACACAGATATTGAACCTTATGTACTGTTAGCATGCTATCTGCCATGTGCATGTGTGTAATGACTGTAGCCACCTGTATGTAGAAAGGAAAACGAAAGCTATGGTAATGTAATTTATGTTGTATGAGTGTGGGATGTACATATCCAGGGCAGGTACGGTTAGGTCATATCCAACCATGAGAGTGTTGTTTACTGGTGTACAGCAAAAGTTGACCGTGTTAATGCTGACAACATCCGAGGGACCCTGGCATGTGTACAGCTGATCTGGTTAC